>NC_091994.1:110428741-110740191 GCF_044704955.1 Pristiophorus japonicus
CCTCCCCCCCTTCTCCTGGCCCCCTTCTCCTCCCAGCCCCCCCTTCTCCTTCCCTCCCCCCCTTCTCCTTCCCTCCCCCCTTCTCCCTCCTCCCCCCTTCTCCTTCCCTCCCCCCCTTCTCCTTCCCTCCCTCCCCTCCTTCTCCTCTCCCTCCCTTCTCCTTCCCTCCCTCCCTCCCCCCTTCTCCTTCCCTCCCCCCCCTTCTCCTTCCCTCCCCCCCTTCTCCTTTCCTCCCCCCCTTCTCCTTTCCTCCCCCCCTTCTCCTTCCTCCCCCCCCCTTCTCCTTTCCTCCCCCCCTTCTCCTTTCCTCCCCCCCTTCTCCTTTCCTCCCCCCCCTTCTCCTTTCCTCCCCCCCTTCTCCTTTCCTCCCCCCCTTCTCCTTTCTCCCCCCCCTTCTCCTTTCCTCCCCCCTTCTCCTTTCCTCCCCCCCCTTCTCCTTTCCTCCCCCCCTTCTCCTTTCCTCCCCCCCTTCTCCTTTCCTCCCCCCCCTTCTCCTTTCCTCCCCCCCTTCTCCTTTCCTCCCCCCCCTTCTCCTTTCCTCCCCCCCCTTCTCCTTTCCTCCCCCCCCTTCTCCTTTCCTCCCCCCCCCTTCTCCTTTCCTCCCCCCCCTTCTCCTTTCCTCCCCCCCCCTTCTCCTTTCCTCCCCCCCTTCTCCTTTCCTCCCCCCCCCTTCTCCTTTCCTCCCCCCCCTTCTCCTTTCCTCCCCCCCCTTCTCCTTTCCTCCCCCCCCTTCTCCTTTCCTCCCCCCCCTTCTCCTTTCCTCCCCCCCCTTCCTCCTTTCCTCCCCCCCTTCTCCTTTCCTCCCCCCCCCTTCTCCTTTCCTCCCCCCCCTTCTCCTTTCCCTCCCCCCCCCTTCTCCTTTCCTCCCCCCCCCTTCTCCTTTCCTCCCCCCCCTTCTCCTTTTCCTCCCCCCCCTTCTCCTTTCCTCCCCCCCCTTCTCCTTTCCTCCCCCCCCCTACCTCCCCGCGCAGAGAGACATACAGAGACAGAGATAGAGACACTGGCAGAGCCACACTGAGTGTGGGGGTGGGGGGCAGGGGGCATCCCAGCACACTGTTGGAGGGCTCCCGGTGCTGCAGTCGGTGAGTCGAAACTGTTTTATTTATTGATTTAAAAAAAAAATTACTTCTTTTTAATTTTTTTTGATTGATTTATTGATGTTTTTATCATTTATTATTGATGATGGCTCTTTATTTGTAAAACTGAAGTGTTTAATGTTTGTAAACTTCCCTTTTAAACCCTCCCCCCCCCCCCCCCCATTCCCTACGCCTGATTTGTAACCTACGCCTGATTTACTAAAGTGTAGATAAGGTTTTTTCGAGCGTACAAAAATCTTCACTTACTCCATTCTAAGTTAGTTTGGAGTAAGTTTTCACTGCCGAAACTTTGAAAACAGGCGTAAGTGGCCGGACAATCCCCCTTTTGGAGAAAGAAAATTCTGTTCCAAAGTGAAACTGTTCTAACTGACTAGAACTGGAGCAAACTAAATGCCGAGAATTTGAATTTCTAAGATACTCCGTTGTACACCAGTTGCTCCAAAAAATCAGGAGCAACTGAGGCCGAAACTTGGGCCCTGAATGTCTGGAAATAAGAAGCTGGCCTCAGTAAAAGTGAGTATGAAACTTCAATCCCAATGGTTGACTCTTAATTACCTTTAAAGTGGCATACTAAGCCACTCCGTTGTATTAAACCAGAGCAATTATGGTTGGGCAATAAATGCCAGCCTTGCTAGCAAAGCGCATACTCTGAGAATGAAAAGAAAACCATAGGGTGTGGCCTTTGGTCTGGTTGCACTGAGAAGAGAACATGTGGTCTGGCAGTCTTTGGGTGGGGTATCAGAGTCTAGCAGAAAGTGGGACTGATGGGTCATTCAAAGTTTCCTGGAATACTGGAGAGGGAGGTTCTAGGAACACTGCATGGATCCTGGGACCTGAGGGAGAGGGATCTTGGGCTAATACAGAGGAAAGTCTTGGGTTCTGGGAGCATTCAAGTGGTCCTCGGATCAAGAAGCATTAGCAATGCTGTCTAGGGGTTTGTGAGCATTGAGCGGGCAATCTCAAAGTGGGGTGGGGTGGGCCGCGTTTGAAATCTGAAGAGCGAGTCCTGAGGTCCAGCAGCATCGGAGAAAGTTTTAGAGCAGGCAGACAACACAAATTTTCATAAACAAATGAAAATTCCCTTGTATCATGGTGTGAAGTTCATTATGTAGTTTCCAAGTTTTTAACCTTTTTATAAAAACAGATTGTCAACCTTAAAATGGTCGGAGACATTTTTAACTGAATATCTACAACTAAAAGAAGTAATAACATGCAGTACAGTTTTGGTCTCCGTATTTAAGGAAGGGGCATACTTGCATTGGAGGCTGTTCAGAGAAGGTTCACTAGGTTGATTCCGGAGATGAGGGGGTTGACGTATGAAGATAGGTTGGGCCTATACACATTGGAGTTCAGAAGAATGAGAGGTGATCTTATTGAAACATATAAGGTAATGCGGGGGCTCGACAAGGTAGATGCAGAGAGGATATTTCCACTCAGGGGAAACTAAAACTAGGGGACATAATCTCAGATTAAGGGGCTGCCCATTTAAAACTGAGATGAGAAGAAATTTCTTGAGGGTTGTAAATCTATGGAATTCTCTGCTCCAGAGAGCTGTGGAGGCTGGGTCATTGAATATATTTAAGGCGGAGATAGACAGATTTTTGAGCGATAAGAGACTAAAGGGTTGTGGGGAGTAGGCAGGGAAGTGGAACTGAGTCCATGATCAGATCAGCCATGATCTTATTGAATGGTGGAGCAGGCTCGAGGGGCCAGGTGGCCTAATCTTGCTCCTATTTCTTGTGTTCTTATGTAATTAGTTTGTGCAGCAGTCCGAAAGTTCATAGAAAAGGGGATTGTTTTTAGTGCTTCCTGCCACTTGATTTACTGGAGGAGGACAAGTAGGGAAGGGCTGCCACAGAAGTCAAATAGCAGCAGAAGCATACTTCATAAAGCTACTAGGCAGTGATAGAGGAGTACTCTTTGGAAGCTCAGTTTTAGCAAGAAAGTAGTTATAACGCTATGCCATTTGCTTCAAGAAGCTCTGCAAACAATTTTAAACATTTACTGGAGTTTAGAAGGATGAGAGGGGATCTCATAGAAACATAAAATTCTGACAGGACTGGACAGGTTAGATGCAGGAAGAATGTTCTCTATGTTGGGGAAGTCCAGAACCAGGGGACACAGTCTAAGGATAAAGGGTAAGCCATTTAAGACCGAGATGAGGAGAAAGTTCTTCACTCAAGAGAGTTGTTAACCTGTGAAATTCTCTACCGCAGAGAGTTGTTGATACCAGTTTGTTGGATATATTCAAGAGAGAGTTAGATATGGCCCTTACTGCTAAAGGGATCAAGGGGGTATGGAGAGAAAGCAGGAAAGGGGTACTGAGGTGAATGATCAGCCATGATATTATTGAATAGTGGTGTAGGCTCAAAGGGCTGAATGGCCTACTCCTGCACCTATTTTCTATGTTTCTATAGGAGTGACCATGAGTCTCAATTTATATGCCTTTGGCTCCTTTCAGGCGACTTCAGCATCAACCAATTATGCTGCCTGTCGAGGAAATTTCTAAGTTAAATTAACTCAGGCGGAGGCGTTCAGAGTTGCGCTTCGAGAGAAGTTTATTTCTAAAACTAACAAAATATCTCGGAGAGCCTGCTTAGTCCACACAAAGGCAGAACTCTGAATTTTACAAGCAACTTCGCTTTATCTTTATACAGTTGAAACAGGAATTTTATCTGCAACTCGCCACACATAAACATTGTATCTATTATACATGAGCATTATTCATACGAAACTGTGAGTACAAAGTTCACCCCAGTAGGCACACTTTATCTGTTTCTTGCATAGTTTCTCTCTGTCCCTATGCTGATAAACAAGGTATCTGGAAACTCTTGCAAAGACCAGACAGTCATGTATATACAACATTCTGTTCTTTGAGGCTGATAAGTTTCAGTAAACACCAGATAGTCATGTATATACAACATTCTGTTCATTGAGGCTGATAAGTTTCGGTAATTTTCTCTAGCTCCGTGAATTCTACAGAATCAGCAAAAGCGAACTTAACTCTTCCTTTAACCTAGGACATGGATTGTTTTCTTCTACAACTCCCTCCTTGTTGATCTTTTCCAGATCAACGCGCTTTCATATTCTTTTCATGTTTAAAAGGGGGTTCATACCCTTCAGGGTAGGGTCACATTTCAAGGCATTTTTCCTCGTCGTAATCATCTATATTTTCTTCTATGCGATTTAACCTTTCTTTTATGAACACACTTTTTCTTTCCACGCGGGATACTAGGTCCATTACTTGACCAATTAATTTTTTCAATTTCATCCACATTGCACAAATGATTATCAACAACGCAAGCATAACTGCACCCATGATTACTATGGGGTGTATGGCCAGTTTCAATACGGCTGAGGCTCTGGGGGACCATCCGTAAAACACATCCCACCAGTGGTGTACTGTTAAGGAGGTGACTTCATCTACGATTCTTACTAGTTGTCCCTTCCTGTAAGCCATTTCGATTCTGAATTGGTGGATGTCTCTGCCTTGTTTAGACAGAGCTTCCTCAATTTGCTTGTCATTACGTATCAAATTGTGCAGTCTGGTCAAATTAATTATAGGGGGTCAATCCTATGCACAGACAGGTATTTTTCTACATTTTGCCACTGCCCAAAGGTATAAGTTCTTTTTTCTTCAGGGTCATACAAGGTGTATACTCCTCTCACGCATGTATTAATGGGGGGCCTATATAGAATTCCATCCAGATAGACAGATTTGCTTCCTGTCACACAGATTTCATTCGGTCCAATTTCTGCAATCTCAGTGTCATTTGTTGGCTTTAATTCCCATTTACATACTCCAATGGAGTGCTGCAGTGAGCATGGTTCGTATATGGCGGTCTGATAGGGACATACCATTCCGAATGGCCACCTAGCACATCCCCTCTGGCGATGTGTCATATTCTTCTCATCGACCCAATCTCCTTTAAATTCTGGGTACCAGAAGTTCTGTCCAAACAGCTGGGGCATTACTTGGAACTGACACCAAATTTATTTTCGTGTCTTACTTACTATCTCCATAGTAACGTTACATCCTTTTGAATTACAGCTGGTATATCTTTTTTGAGGGTTAATGGTTAAATTAAGAAGCTTATCCCTTTTGTTAATTTCCAGCAACCTTTCCCATGTGTTAGCATGGAAGGATAATATTTTCCTTTCTAACTCGGCTCTTAATAGCTGTCTGGTCATTTCTTTAAACAGGCAATGGGTGTACTTGTTTACTCCCTGTTGTTCTTTCATTAGGTTCTCTATTTCCTTCTCTATCCCTTCATTCTGTTCCCAGGTCATTTCTATTATGACGTAACCTGATATCTGTAATTGCTGTAATCCTTCATCCCAGGCATTTCTGATCTTTATATCTTCCCCTATCAGTCCTCCGATGACCTGGATTTTATTTTGTAGGGCCTCAATATCCATAGTGTTTAATGCTCCTATTTCTGCTCCCACTCCGCCTAACACAGTCCCTAACACATCCCGTTTCTTTCTTTGGGGTCTTTCTTTTTCAAAAGATACCGTAACACTGGTTGTGTGGCAACCATCTTCTTTCTTTGGGGGATATTTAGTCCGTATTGTTAGATTTAATACACCTGGGGATCTTACCACTGGGATGCAAGTGGTCAGTATCCTTTTTAGATGTCCCGGGTCCCGGTCTTCTGGGTGGCCGGATTCTTTTACTGACCATTTTACCACGAATGGGTCTCCTCCATTCACCGGGGTGTTATTCATGCACAACATCCGCTGCCCATCTACCATACTTGTAAATGAATGACGGAGGAAGTCTTTTCTCTCGTCCGGCCCTCCTATGTACCCCCATCTCTTGTTTTTTCCTGTGCTCCGGGTACACTTCATCCACACATCAGCCTAGTATTCTATGAACAAATGATACCCTTTCCCCAATATAAACTGGAATTCCCCTCTTTCTTCCTTCATTCCGCATGCCTCACATCGTGTCGTAAAATTCCCCACTTTACAACTTTGGCCTACTGGGCATAGAAAATTGCCTTGCCGCCTTGCACTATTACTGCTTTCCCATACCATATTTCCCTTCCATACTCTTCCTTCTTTTAGGACCTCTTCCTCCTGCCGGGAGTTCCCTGTCGCTAAAATGATCAGTATATCTAACGTCCATTTATAATTTTTCCAAGAGTCCCTTCCCATCTTCCCTTTCTTGTTTGTTTCTATACCAGTCTTGAATTAAGTCGTTACAATCCGTTTCTGAACTTTTGGGCAGTACTTTCAAGTCCAAATATTTAATACAAGAGCAGGTACAGTTCTTCAGCGAGAAGATGGCCTTTTTCTTTGTCAGGCAATCGTAGTACGTCCTGATTCAATGCCTTTTCTTTTGTCTGTATTTCATCGGGAAAATAATATTTACAACGGGTTGCATGCACCCAATTTGGATGCTTTTCCAACTTCAGCGCGGTTCGTGTTGTGAGAATTATCTGATATGGTCCTTTCCACCTAGGAGAAAAGGATTCTTTGTTTAATGTTTTTACCAACACTTGATCTCCAGGCCTAAAAGGGTGCATATTTCCTTCCGACGGGGGCACCTGTGTCTGCTTTATTTGTTCATGCAGACGCCTTGCTATTTCACACATGGCCTGAGCATACTTTAGTGATTTTTCATCATTCCAAATTAATGCTATTTTTTCAGCCAACAATGGTGGTTTTACGCCGGTAGGCATTGGTCTTCCCAACAAGGCTTCATGTGGTGTCAAACCAGTATTTCGGTTTCTTTGGTTTTTCATTGTATACAGTACCAATGGTAAGGCATTTGGCCATTTTAATCCTGTTTCCTGACATACCTTGGTGAGGGTAGATTTTACTATCCCATTTGCTCTCTCTACCATTCCCGAGGACTGTGGTTGATATGGTATATGTAACTTCCACTGGAAACCTAATGCTTCTGCAAGATTTTGCACTATCTTTCCTGTGAAGTGTGTTCCCCTATCACTATTGATTCCCATAGGTATCCCATATCTTGGTACTATTTCTTTAAATAGAATCTTTACTACTGTTCGGGCATCGTCTCTCTTAGTGGCGTACGCTTCTACCCACCTTGTGAACATGTCTATTATCACCAATAGGTACTTAAAACCTGATACTGGAGGCATGTGGACAAAATCAATTTGCAAATTTTCAAAGGGCATACTAGGTTGGGGTAGATGATCATATTCAGCAGGTGTTTTACCTCTGTTACTTTGTTGACAAATTTGGCATGTTCTAGCAACTTTCTCAATTACTACTGTTATTCCTGGTGCATACCACTGTGCATTAATAGCATGTATCATCCCTCCTTTGCCCATGTGAGCCTGACCGTGTGCCAGGCGAGACAGGGGCAAGAATAGAGATCTAGGGCAAACAGTTCGCCCATCAGGGTGATACCAAATGTCGTTTCTCAGAAAACAACCCTGGTTTTCCTAAGTCCTTCTTTCCTGCATGTTCGTCCCAACTATTTCTCCATCTGCCTGCGAAGTCTATCATTGATTCTTCCGCCTTCTGCAAGCAGCGGGTGACTTCCCCTATATCTCCGTGCTTTTTAGCTCCCTTTAATATGGCATCCTTGCCCCTGTGTTGCAACCAATGTTCCCGCGACTCATTTCCTTCTTCCTCATCATTTTTTCGCCAATCTCCGTTTTCGCCGGCGGGTATAGGGAACATATCTTTTACCCCCTGCCAGGAAGACCCATAGGCCGCTTGCAATAATAATTTAACATCTCCTGGGAGTGGATTGTAAATTGTACATGTCTGCTCAAGCCAGTTGTGAAAAGCTATTGGTCTTTTTACCGGATTCGGGGCAGCCGAGATCATATCTCTGGCTTCTCCGGGAGACCAGGGTTTCAGGACTGCTGTAGTTCCTACCATTACCCTAGGATTTTGGCCGACGGGGGTTTGGGAAGTAGAGTCGGCGGCTTCTTTTGCCGTTTGTTGCCTTGTTTGGTGAGGACCTCTCCTCCCTGTGTCCTGGTTTGCTACCCCTCCCTCTACTGCTTCGGCTTCCCCTGATCCTGATGCTCCCGGATCTCCTCCACCGGGTCCTCCATTAGGTGGCTGATCCGGAGGGGCTGCTAGTTCCCTTGGAGCTTGATTTCTATGGGCCGCAATTATTTCTATCATTTCCTGCCAACTATCTTGTTTTGGGGGTTCTATACGGGGGTAAAGTCCTACTGCTGGTGCTGAGAGGATAGGAAAACTCGGAGGACTGTAAGAGGGAGGTTTTCCACCTTTTCCTTTTTCTTTTTCTTCCGGTTTACTTTTGGGGGGTTGATGCCTTTTGGCAATCTCTGTCCATTTTTTAAAACAGTTTTCCATGTAGTCCTTATCCCAAGTAGGATCTCCCCCTCCTTCTTTGGTTACTTTTCTCCATTCCTCTATCAAGGATAACTTAAAACTTCCTCCATATGGCCAATCCCCATCAGACCAACTGTACAAATCGCTACTAAACGTTACCGCGTATCTGTCGTCTCCTGTTTCTTTAATTACAGTGTCCGCCGGCAAGCCGGGCAGCACAATGGGATCTCCTACCTTCTCTCGTTGCTTTACTACCTTACGGATTTTTTTCTCGGTTTGAGGATCTAATTTCATTTTTTCAGTCGAGGGATCGTCTTTCTTTCCTTTTCTAGGAGCTGGGCGCGAGCGCCCTGCTCGACTAGAGCCGTTTCCCATTCGTCCGGGTGTTATGTCCCACGATCCTTTCTGAAATGAGAGTTTAGGACACACCTACAAAATATACAGTATTTTACAAAGCGCTCACCGGTGTTCTCTTTTCTGCTCAGCTCGGGGTCTCCTTTTGCCTTTTTGTTACTTTAGCTTCTTTACGGTAGCTACCTTATGCCTCAACGCCTCCCCTGGGGATTTTTGGCGGCTCGTCCTTCTTTTTAACTAGGACTGCCCAGGCACCTTCCTCCTTTCAGCTAGGAAGGTCCTTTAAAATTCCTCTTCTTTTTTTAAAAAAAAAGTTACATTTAGTTCTTTTTGGATCTCGTTATCAGAGATCCTGCCGACTACGCCAGAAACTTTCGAGGAAATTTCTAAGTTCAATTAACTCAGGCGGAGGCGTTCAGAGTTGCGCTTCGAGAGAAGTTTATTTCTAAAACTAACAAAATATCTCGGAGAGCCTGCTTAGTCCACACCAAGGCAGAACTCTGAATTTTACAAGCAACTTCGCTTTATCTTTATACAGTTGAAACAGGAATTTTATCTGCAACTCGCCACACATAAACATTGTATCTATTATACATGAGCATTATTCATACGAAACTGTGAGTACAAAGTTCACCCCAGTAGGCACACTTTATCTGTTTCTTGCATAGTTTCTCTCTGTCCCTATGCTGATAAACAAGGTATCTGGAAACTCGTGCAAAGACCAGACAGTCATGTATATAACATTCTGTTCTTTGAGGCTGATAAGTTTCGGTAATTTTCTCTAGCTCCGTGAATTCTACAGAATCAGCAAAAGCGAACTTAACCCTTCCTTTAACCTAGGACATGGATTGTTTTCTTCTACACTGTCCATAGATGCATTAAACAGGTGACTGTGCTTTATTGAGTGGGCCAACACTCATCTGCTTTCCTCCTGAACATCAGCATGACAGGGCTGCCCAATCTGACTGCTGTCCCTACAAAAGCACAGATGACGCTTGGCATCTGTTTGGCCATCCAGACCCAAGACACAGTGGCCTACATCAACCGGAAGCAGTTCCCAGTCCATCAGTGTGCAGCTGGTCTGTAACTTACAACACCGTATCGTGCCTGTCCATGCCTACTTCCCAGGCTGCACTAATGATGCTTCCAACTTGTGCCAATAATCTTCAGGCATATTTGATGACTTAATGGAGACTGCAAGGATGGTTGCTTGGAGATCAAAGCTGTCCTCCTCAACCCTGGTTAATGTCCTTGCAGCAGCCACGGGTGGAGGTGAACACAAATGTAATGAGCTTCATGCAATCATCACGATCATCATCTTTCGGATGAGATGTTAAACCATCTGCCCTCTTGGGTGGGTGTGAAAGATCCCATTGCACTATTTCGAAGAAGAGCAGGGATATTCCCGGTGTCCTGGACACTATCTAATCATCAACCAACATCACGTTGCTGTTTGTGGGAGCTTACTGTGCACATATTGGCTGCCACGTTTCCTATATTACAACAGTGAAAAGTGCCTTGGGATGTCCTGAGGTTGTGTAGGTTGCTGAATAAATGCAAGTCTTTTTTCTTGAGCATACTATTGGCATCTTGAAGCAGTGGTTCAAATGTCTTAGCAGATCAGGGGTACTAATAAAGTACCGCCACTGTGATTCCCCAAGATCATCATTGTCTACTGCATGCTATACTAAGATACCTAACCTAGAAGGGGAAGGAGGACCGTACCAAATCTAGAGAACAGGAGGCAGTCAATGGCCCTGAAAATGTAGCAGGTGAAGCACAACTGTAGCCACAAAAATTGGTCTGTCATGCTCATCCAAGATGCATTGAGCTAAGTGGCTGAGCAGCCCATTGTAAGAAATCATCCTGTCTAACTGTATAGAAAATGGCTCAAAGCATGTTCTACAACTCTGACCCATGCATTTCTTCAACTAACATCAATGTCTATCCTTTGCTGTTCTGCTACCTTATTCTACAAAATGGAAACAAACTCTCTTTACCTACATTGGTTTCCACATGGACTATGATGACTGTTTGCTCTCACTCGTCTTGCAATATCTTTTCCAGTCTATGCGACATGTCTTTCACCCTTGCACCTGGGCACCAACAAAGTATCTAGGACTGTGCATCTGGATTGTAAAAGCTGATGTCAGCCCCTCTAATTATTGAATCACCCATCGATACTGTACTTCTGGGTGCGTTGCTGTAACTACCATTGATATTTATTTGATGGCCCTGCCCAGAGTCCTCATTTTCTCCCCATGAAGCTAGAGCTTCATACCAGTTTGAAAGCACAAGTTGCCCTGGGTGCTTCTGTTCAACTTTTCCTTGCAATCTTTCGCCATTCCTCACGTAGTCGCCCATCTTTACTTTTCCACTGCCTCCTCTCTTTCTCACTGTTATAACTGTTATATATGTAAACTTGTATTTACTCTGTACAGCCACCAGAGGGCTCATCCCCTGGAGTCCCAAGGGATCCCATAATCCCTTGGGAGCACAGGTATTTAAGGAGGCTTCACAGGTTGGAGAGGCACTCTGGAGACCTGCAAAAAAAGACTAAGGTCACACTTTACTTAGAGTCAGACTGAACACTCTGAGCTCATTCTCCATACACTACAACTGGCGACGAGATACAGATAGCGAACCCAAAGATGCAGAGAACAGTGGGCATCCTGGAGAGTTCAGGGAGATGATTGGGAAACATTTGTGGAGCGACTTGACCAATACTTCGTGGCCAATGAGCTAAATTGTGAAGAGAACACTGCCAAACAAAGGGCGATCCTCCTCACCGTCTGTGGGGCACCAACGTATGGCCTCATGAAGAATCTGTTCACTCCAGCGAAACCCACAGAGAAATCATACAATGATTTGTGCATGCTGGCCCGAAGGAAAGCGTTCTGATGGCGAGGTACCGGTTCTACACCTACAAAAGGTCTGAAGGCTAGGAAGTGGCGAGTTATGTCGCCAAGCTAAGACGCCTTGCAGGACATTGCGAATTTGAAGGACATTTGGAGCACATGCTCAGACTTTTTCGTTCTTGGCATTGGCCACGAAACCATACTTCGCAAACTTTTGACTATAAAGACCCAACCTTGAGTAAGGCCATAGCGATAGCCCAGGCGTTCATTGCCACCAGTGACAAGACGAAGCAAATCTCTCAGCACACAAGTGCTGCTACAAGTACTGTGAACAAAGTGATCTTTTCGAATCGTAACGTACAGGGCAGGTCACTTATACCTGCAGTTACACGTCCGCAGATGTCTGAGTCCACCATCAAGGGTGATGAATGCAGGGCCATGAATACCTTGTTGGCGCTGCGGGGTTGATCATTGTTTCCATTCATGCCGATTCAAAGAGTATGTTTGCAAGGGCTGTGGAACAATCCAACGAGTGTGCAGGTGAGCTGCAAAGCCTGTTAAACCTGCAAACGACCATGTTGCAGAGGAAGACAGATCCACGGAGGATCACGACAAACCAGAGCCTCTGATCGAGGAGGCAGAAGTATATAGGGTGCACACATTCACCGAATTGTCCCCCCAATTACGCTGAATGTCGAACTAAATGGACTGTTGAACTCAATGGAGCTGGACATGGGCGCGAGCCAGTCCATCATGGGCAAAAAGACTTTCGAAAGGTTGTGGTGCAACAAGGCCTCAAGGCCAGTCTTAACTCCAGTTCGCACGAAACTAAGAACTTAGATGAAAGAACCGATTCCTGTAATTGGCAGTGTTACCGTAAAGGTCTCCGATGATGGAGCGGTGCACAAGCTACCACTCTGGGTGGTACCGGGTGATGGTCCCACGCTGATCGGCAGGAGCTGGCTGGGAAAGATATGCTGGAACTGGGACAACGTCCGAGCGCTATCGCCCACTGACGACACTTCGTGTGCCCAGGCCTTAAACAAATTTCCTTCGCTGTTCGAACCAGGCATTGGGAAATTCCAAGGAGCAAAAGTGCAGATCCATCTAATTCTGGGGACGCGACCCATCCATCACAAGGCAAGAGCAGTACCGAACATGACGAGAGAAAGGGTAGAGATCGAGCTCGACCAGCTGCAAAGAGAGGGCATCATTTCCCCGATCGAGGGTACGGCCTTGCCACCTGGCTCATGACACCCTTACGTGTAACACGGACGGAAGCTGACCATCAATACAACATGGCGCACATTGCGACGCGCAGCAGCATAGAGAGGACCATTGGCATCTTGAAACAGTGTTTTCGATGCCTGGACCATTCCGGAGGCCACTTGCAATACTCCTACGTCTCCTCAGATTGTCGGTCATTTCACTGTTGTGTGCTGCAGGCTCCATTACTTAGCCATCACGAGGCCACAGGGGCTGGTAGTGGAATCAGAAGACCCACATGAGGGGCCAGTGCCTGACGATAGTAATTTCGAAGAGCAGGATGAGGATGATGACGACGATCAGGAAAGCATGCAAGTGCCTGATGCTGGAGCACGAGGTCGGAGGAGGGCGGTCCATTGTGCTCCTTTAATGATTGCTCAAGCCCTACGCCAGCAGCTCATCTGTGGACGCTTCAAATACTGATACCTGAAGGCTCTGCGACAACTATTGCACATGGACATGTTTATTTTTTTGGAGTTCTTGTGTTGTGTTGTGTTAATGGAACATGATTCAGTTTTAATGAAAAAATATTTTATTGAAAATATAACTATCAAACTTTACTTTTTAATATGACTCTTTAAGATCACTTAAAAACTTGTAAAGTTACAAAACAATTTCAATGTGAAAAATCTTACACTCAAAATCACTTAAACTTCAAGATCACTTTTTAGGTGCAAAATTAAATAAGTTACAAAATGTGAGAGCAATTTACACTATAAGATCACTTAAAAACCCTACGATTACTTCAGTTGTAAAGTTACAAAACTTACAAAACAATTTCAATTTGAAAAACGTTACTACAGTTACATCAAGAACAAAAGCAGCAAAGAAAGGCTGCAACCATCTCTCATCCACATCTCAGTGAATGTTCACTTCTTCACGGGGGTGTCATTTGATTGGCCGGCTGTGTGCCCTTATTGAGCAGCTACCTCCATGAGGGCCTGTACCGTCGCTTGCACTCCCTCGGAGATTCCCTCCCTCATCTCCCGTGTCATTACTGCTATTTCTCCCGTCAGTACCATTACCTCTTCAGCCACTGCACTGACGCCCACGAGTGATCGGGTAAGGTCATTGGTCTCCACACCCAATGCCACAACCTGAGCCGCATCTGTTGCACGCTGCATCTCAGGAGAGAGCGAGTTTCCAATCTCCTTCACCTCTGCCTGGGTCTGCCTTGCAGCACCACTACACTGGGAGCCGTGGGCAGGGATGGTGCAACCCTGGGTCTTGCATCCGGCACCACTCGAGTGCGAGCTGTGGGCTGGGATGGTGGGTGAATGGGTGTAAACTGCTGCATTACATCAGCAGCACCACTAGGACCCGCAACGTCGAAATCAAAATCATGGAAGGTGGAACCAGAACCTATGCAAGTGGGAGGCGCAGGCTGGGACGGTGGGGCAGTGGCTGTAAACTGTTGGATTACACCAGCAGCACCACTGGGACCCGCAACATCGGAATCAAAACCATGGAAGGTGGAACCAGAACCTATGTAAGGGGTTAAAACTCTGATGTTCGCTAATGTAGGCTCATAAGTATTAAGTTGGAAGGTCTCCCCTGAAGACATTTCAGTCATTGCCACCTGCAGCCAACCTTGGTCTGGATCGTCCACATCTGGTTCTTCTGGTTCTTGTTCTGGATCTTCAGGAGCTTCAGGATTGGCATCATCATCATCATCTTCTGCAAAATATATCAGAACAGTCAAATGTTTAGCAGCAGAGGAAGGGGCAGTCTGGGTGGCATGAGTACTCTCACACATAGCAGGCCAAGCAGCAGGTTGATTTGAAGGGCCACGATGCATTTTCAGGACTTGCCCTCTCCCTCGCGTGTGGGTCCAGCTTGTGTTGTACTGATTGCTTTTCTCCATGTACGACTCATCATAGCAGCTACTCTGTGTTCTAAGGGCGTCACTGGATGCAGATTTGGCGGGCCTCCTGTTCGAGTTGTTTCCCTTTTGTTGGCCAATTTCTTCTACAAAGGTTAAAATAATAACTTTTTACAGAATGCGTCTTTCTGCAGGGTGGGACATATACAGATAGTCACATTTACAATGACAATTCCATTGAAAAATGAAAATATTACTTGCACTAACTACTTGACCAAATCATGCCATTTCTTTTTACACTGGCTTTCAGATCTCCTGGTATGCACCACTGCGCAATAATCTTCTGCAACTTGGTTCCAGCGTTTCTTCATTTCTTTGGGTGGCACTTCTATGCGACCTCTGTTGCTGGTATCCAGCTCCTGCCATCTCTGCTCAATGACGTTAACTAATGTCTCCACTTCCTCATGCAAGAAATTCTTTGTTCTTGGTGGACGTTGTTCCATTTCTGTATTCAATTTACACTCTGATTTTTCAAAACACACAGTCCTTATTTTGCATGCACCTATGCAGCACTTGTTCTGGAAGTTTAGCAGCAAAAAGCAGCACTCACTGATTTCAGTAGGTGATTTCTTCAACAGTGCTGCTAAAAGCACTCCTTCAGGCACAAAAAATCAGCAAAATTCACTCAAGCCTTTCCACAGCTCCACAAAACAAAACAGCATTTTTCCTGATGTACCTTTAAAAATGGCCGAGTGCCATTGTTTATATCACACCGCGCATGCATGCATGCTCCAGGGCTGCCGGCACGATGTCAGCTTCTGTGAGCTAGCGCCCCCCCCCCCCCCTGCAGGCAGAGAATCGGCGACATGCATGGGCCCCGCCGCGCGCAGCTGTCTCCACGCCGCGCCGACCTGGAACGGGCCCGATTTAGAGCCGAGAATCACGCACTAAGTATTAGGCACACTTTTTAGCGGAGAAAACAGGCGTGGCTCTCGGAGCTGCGCCGTTCTAGATGGGGCCCGGAACTTGCCCCCCATAAATTGGTGATACTTCCCACAGATATGTTCATTTGAGTCATTACCTGGTTCTCTCAAGACATGCATCTTGCAGGAATGACGCATCACTGTCTCTTCCTGTCATGTATACGCTGACCTAAGTTGTACACCTTGAGAACATTGACCACAAGGGGCGAACATGTGGGAGACACTATGAACCTGGACTTTCAGGTATAAAAGGGGAAGCTCCACCCACCTTCATCACTTGAGGTCTCGGTAATAAAGGTAACTGGTCACAGGGTGACCTTCTCTCAAGTATGGGCCTCGTGTGCATTTATACTGTATAGTAAGGACACATCATTGGCGACGAGAAACTGGGATTTAAACCGCGCGAGCATGGCCACTAGCAGCACAGAAGAGAGGTACTGTATTGGTGATGATTGGGACGACTTTATTGAGAGACTACAGCAAAGTTTTGTCACTAAGGAATGGTTGGGACAGGATTTGGCCGACAAACGCAGGGCTCAGCTCCTGACGGTTTGTGGATCCAGAACGTACTCCCTGATGAAGGACCTTCTAGCGCCAGAGAAGCCAGCGGACAAGTCGTTCGAAGAACTCAGTAAGTTGATCAGGGAACACCTTAAACCGGCGAGCAGCATGCACACGGTGAGACACCGGTTTTACACGCACCGGCGGCGAGAAGGGCAACGCGTTCCAGACTTCGTGGCAGATCTCCGGCGACTGGCGAGCCTATGTAAGTTCACAGATACATGCAGAGCAGAGATGCTGCGAGACTTTTTTTTATTGAGGGCATCGGGCACGCTGGAGTTTTCAGGAAACTGATTGAGACCAAAGACTTGACCTTGGAAGCGGCGGCTCTGATAGCCCAGGCATTTATCTCTGGGGAGGAAGAGACCAGAATGATGTATGACAGAAATCTTGGCTCAAATGCGGCAAACGACTAGGGAGTTAACATTGTTAACGCGGCACATAGTTCTCTAGGCAGACAAGGGCAATCGGACATGCCCCAGCATGTAGTCGAACCCAAAGGGGGAATTCAACAGAGACAATGGCAAGCTGAACAGCGATTCATGCCATCGCAATGGACAATGCGGCCAGTAATGGGGCCATCAACTCCTGTTAATGATGCGCTTAAGGGCAGTTTCAGAGACGAGCGACTGGTAATGGACCTTTTTGTTTCCAACAACGGGGCCTCTAGCTCATGCTGGAGGTGTGGAGGTAAACACCCAGCCAGAGCTTGTAGGTATTAGCAATATACCTGCAGAAACTGCAACATCAGCGGTCACTTGGCGCGTATGTGCAGGAAGCCTGCAGCCTGGTTGATGTATGAGGAGGACAGGCCCGATGTAAGCCCTACGAGGCCAAATGAATTCTGGGGAAAATCGCTGGAAGCTGAAGTTCAGCGAGTTCATGTGGAGCACATATACAGTTCATATATAAGGACGCCACCGATAATGATGAACGTGCTTCTCCATGGCATCCCAGTATTAATGGAGCTAGACACGGGGGCCTGCCAGTCCCTGATGAGTATCAAACAGTTCGAAAGGTAGTGAGTGTCCAAGGCCAGGAGGCCAAAATTATTGCCGATTGACGCACAGCTATGGACATATACAAAGGAGATTATTCCGGTGCTAGGCAGCACCACAGTAGTAGTGACCCACAAAGATTCAGAGAACTGGTTGCCACTCTGGATTGTCCCGGGGGACAGTCCCGCACTACTGGGGAGGAGTTGGCTTGCTGCCATGAACTGGAAATGGGGTGATGTCAATGCAATTTCTTCTGTGGAGCGAGTATCATGCTCACAGGTCCTGGATAAATTTGACTCATTATTTCAACCCGGCATCGGCACTTTCATTGGGGCCAAGGTAGTGATCCACATAAACCCGGACGCCAGGCCAGTACATCACAAGGCCAAAGCGGTGCCGTACGTGATGTGGGAAAAGATAGAATGCGAATTGGACTGCCTGCTAAAGGAAGGCATCATCTCGCCAGTCGAATTCAGTGACTGGGCGAGCCCGATAGTGCCAGTGCTCAAGGCGGATGGGTCGGTCAGGATATGTGGCGATTACAAGGCCACCATCAATCGGATGTCACTCTAAGACCAGTACCCGCTACCGAGAGCGGACGACCTCTTTGCGACGCTGTCCGGTGGCAAACTTTTTTCAAGATTGGACCTGACCTCAGCTTACATGATCCAGGAGCTGGTGAGTGAATCGAAGAAGCTGACCACCATCACGACACACAAGGGATTGTTTGAGTATAACAGATGTCCGTTCGGGATTCGTTCGGCCGCCGCGATCTTTCAGCGAAATATGGAAAGCCTCCTCCAGTCGATTCCAGGGACGGTGGTTTTTCAAGACGACATCCTCATCACAGGTCGCGATACTGAAGAACACCTCCACAACCTGGAGGAGGTGCTACGCAGACTGGATCGGGTAGGGGTGCGACTGAAAAAGACGAAATGCGTCTTCTTAGCTCCAGAGAGAGAATTCCTGGGGAGGAGGGTAGCAGCAGACGGGATTAGACCTACTGCGTCCAAAACAGAAGTGATCCAGAGAGCACGCAGACCCCGCAACACGACAGAGCTGCGTTCGTTCCTGGGGCTCCTGAACTATTTTGGTAACTTTCTTCCCAAATTGAGCACGCTGTTAGAGCCGCCACACATGCTCCTATGCAAAGGTCGTGATTGGGTCTGGAGGGACAGCCAGGAAAGGGCTTTTGATAGAGTACGCAATTTGTTATGCTCCAACAAACTGTTAACGTGTAAGAAACTTGTTTTAACGTGCGATGTGTCGTTCTATGGGGTCGGGTATGTGTTGCAGCATGTGAATGCCAATGGTCAGTTACAGCCGGTAGCTTATGCCTCCAGAAGTCTGTCCCAGGCAGAAAGTGACTACGGGATAGTAGAAAAGGAAGTGCTAGCATGTGTATATGCATTTTAAAAAATTGCACCAGTACCTGTTTGGCAGGAAATTTGAGCTGGAGACAGATCACAAACCCCTAACGTCCCTTTTGGCCGACAACAAAGCCATAAATGCGAATGCATCGGCCCGCGTACAGAGGTGGGCACTCACATTAGCCGCCTATGACTACACAATTCGGCACAGACCGGGCACTGAAAACTGCGCCGATGCACTCAGCAGGCTCCCACTAGCCACCACTGAGGGGGCAACTGAGCATGATGCTGAGATGGTCATGGCTGTTGAAGCTTTCGAAAGCGAAGGCTCACCTGTGACAGCCCGTTGGATTAAAGTCTGGACAAATAAAGACCCGCTACTGTCTTTAGTTCAGAAATGTGTCCTGAATAGGGACTGGGCAGCCATTAATGGGGCATGCCCTGAGCAATTTAAACCGTTTCATAGGCGCAAGGATGAACTCTCGATTCAGGCCGATTGCCTAATGTGGGGAAACCTAGTAGTCAGGCCCCAGATGGGCAGAGAGGTGTTTATCAGAGAACTTCACAATGAGCACCCAGGCATTGTCATGATGAAAGCAATTGCCAGGTCACACATTTGGTGGCCAGGGATCGATGCAGACCTGGAACTTTGTGTTCGCAGGTGCAACACGTGTGCTCAGCTGGGCAACGCACCCAGGGAAGCCCCCCTTAGCCCCTGGTCCTGGCCCGCCAAGCCATGGTCACGCATCCATGTGGACTACGCAGGCTCTCTCATGGGAAAAATGTTTTGGTTGTAGTAGACGCCTACTCCGAATGGATTGAGTGTGCCATTTTAAATTCAAGCACATCCTCTGCCACGGTAGAAAGTCTACAGGCAATGTTCGTCGCACATGATGTCTTGGTCAGCGACAATGGCCCGTGCTTCACAAGCACTGAATTCCAGGACTTCATGGCAGGCAATGGAATCAACCATGTCAGAATGGCACCGTTCAAGCCGGCCTCAAACGGCCAGGCAGAACGAGCAGTGCAGATAATCAAACGGGATGCTCAGAATCCAAGGGGGTTCCCTACAAAGCCGCTTATCACGCCTCCTGTTGGCCAATAGATCCCGACCACACTCGCTCACAGGGGTTCCACCCGCAGAGCTGCTAATGAAAAGGATGCTCAAAACCAGGTTATCCCTTATACACCCTACTATGAAAGAAATTGTGAGAGCAGGCGTCAGTCACAATGTGACTACCATGACAGGAATGTGAGGGCGCGATGTATTGATGTCAATTACCCTGTTTTTGTCCTTAATTACGCTGCAGGGCCCAAATGGCTTGCAGGCACTGTGATTGCCAAAAAGGGGAATAGGGTTTTGGTAGTTAAACTTACCAATGGACAAATCTGCCGCAAACACGTAGATCAAACTAAAAGGAGGTTCAGCAACCCCATAGAAGAAGCAGAGGAAGAACACGACATAGAGTTTACTCCACCACAGGTGACCGAACACCGGGACCAAGTGGCGGACCGGACCCAAGTGGAGGAGAGCCCAGTCACTGTGGTCAGTCCAGACAGGCCTGAAGCACCGCAAACAGCAGACACTCAGGTCAGCGCCCAACAACCGGAGCCCCAACTCAGATGCTCGACAAGGGAGCGTAAACCACCAGAGAGACTTAACCTGTGATCCCAATAAGACTTTGGGGGGGGAGGTGATGCCGTGTATTCAACTATCATTGTAACCCATGTATAAGCTGACCTAAGTTGTACACCTTGAATGTTGACCACAAGGGGCGAACTTGTGGGAGACACTCCTAACCTGAACTTTCAGGTATAAAAGGGGAAGCTCCACCCACCTTCATCACTTGAGGTCTCAGTAATAAAAGTAACTGGTCACAGAGTGACCACCTCTCAAATATGGGCCTCGTGTGCGTTTATACTGTATAGTAAGAACATAAGAATTAGGAACAGGAGTAGGCCATCTAGCCCCTTAAGCCTGCTCCGCCATTCAAAAAGATCATGGCTGATCTGGCCGTGGACTTGGCTCCGCTTACCCGCCCGCTCCCCATAACCCTTAATTCCCTTATTGGTTAAAAATCTATCTATCTGTGATTTGAATACATTCAATGAGCTAGCCTCAACTGCTTCCTTGGGCAGAGAATTCCACAGATTTGCAACCCTCTGGGAGAAGAAATTCCTTCTCGACTCGGTTTTAAATTGGCTCCTCCGTATTTTGAGGCTGTGCCCCCAAGTTCTAGTCTCCCCGACCAGTGGAAACAACCTCTCTGCCTCTATCTTGTCTATCCCTTTCATTATTTTAAAGGACATATCACTTCCTGCGCTGCCATTTTTAGGTTTAGTTTGTTCTACTTTAAAGTTTATATTACTTATATCTGATCTAAACTAGTCCACTTAGCACCTCCCCCTCCACCACTCTTGCCCATGCCCGTTTCAGAAATTGCCGTATAACCACCTCATTCCATTATTAGCTAATTCTGTGATATTCTTTTGGTTCAAGCTTCCTTGTTCTTGTGTCCAGTGATGTTCAGGCTAGCCTCCTCAAGTGGGATGAAGGATTTTTGCCAAAGGATGAACATTTCAATATCTTTATGTTCCACTTTTTTAAAAAGCTAGTGTTAAGATGAAGGCTGTGTTCCCTTGCCTAGCTTCAAAATGGAGGCCAGGCATGGTTGATTGACATTTTGTCATGGATGCCTATCATTATATTTAAAGTAGTAATATGCAATGCCTAGATGAGCTGTGAAAATCTGATTGTCATGCCTTTTTGTGCACAGGATGCTTCTTTGTGTCTTTGAACTTGATTGATTGACAACTGTTTATTCAAAGGCCTTCGGTCTGGAATAAATACTGGAGATTTCTCTCCGGTCTTTAGTTCAGTCTAACCAGCAACTGGACTTCATACAGTGGGCAAGGACTTTGCATCACCAACATACAAAATGTGGCACTTGGGAGTCTACAAAATACTGTTTCCAACCCAAAAGTATTTTCAGATTATCGGACTGTGTAAGAAATGTGTTTTCATCTTTCGGATGAGATGTTAAACAGAGGCCCTGTCTGCTCTCTCAAGTGGATGTAAAAGATCCCATGGCACCATTTTGAAGAAGGAGTAAGGAAGTTATCCCCGGTGTCCTGGGGCCAATATTTATCCCTTAATCAACATCATAAAAACAGATTATCTGATCAATATCATGTTGCTGTTTGTGGGAATTGGCTGCCGCGTTTCTGACATTACAACAGTGACTACACTCCAAAAGTACTTCATTGGCTGTAAAGCGCCTTGAGATGTCCAGTGGTCATGAAAGGTGCTATATAAATCCAAGTCTTTTTGTTTCTTTTAATGAGGATAGTGTCCTATCTTTAAGAAAGAGCTGACCGGTATAGGCTTGAGGGTTATATGGGTAATTATAGACCCAGATGAGCCTTATGGAATATCGTTTTATGTCTGTTATGTGCAAGCATATCTGCTGGTCCAATAAAAATCTTGAATTTATATCGCACCTTATCACCTCATTGAAAGGTCTCAGTGCTTCACACAATTAATTGCTTTTGAAGTACATTGACTTTTACATTAGTCAAAGATACAGAAAGTAAGACATTAGAGAGGTATTCTGGAGTTTTGCCTCGTATCTCTTTGTGAGGGGGTACGGAGAAACTATGTAGAACATTTTCTTAGAAGACTAATTAGTTGGGTAGATTGTGCATAGTCTGTGGAAGAAAATTACTTTATGATCGGAATAGTATTTTCTTTTATATGCTTTATGTTCTTGGCTCACTCTTTTGTTTCCATAATGGTAAGTGATACTGGGAGGAACAAACTTACTTGAACTGTTAGTTTAGCACTCATCATAACATGGCGTGTTGTAAACTCAGTAGTTTCCAGAAAAATAAATCGTTGGTGAATTAGACCAACCTAATTAATTCACCCTAGGAGTGTGACTGTTGTGCCTGATATCTGTGTGTTTTCTAAGCCTAATATTTTTATTGCATTGGCCACATTTCCAACTTTCATTTCAGTGTACGACCGAGTTAACTGCATACTATAGGCCCTAGTTGTTTAGATCTAAACCATTGTGTTTGAGATGAGCATTTGTTCTGATGGTGGAAGAAGATTGCAAGCTGTGCACGTCCAATTAATAGGATGAACTGCATGAATGGCTTTGCACGATGCTCTATAGGGATGGAGGGGAAATTCAACAATGTTACACCAATGGTGGTTATTCTTGAAAATCTTCATATCTTGCTCCAAACTTCAGTGCCTTATTCAAGCTCCAGAACTTTCTTAGGAAAACTTGTGACATCTCTGTGAACTACTACTTTTAGATTAAATGCACTCATGTAAGCTAAAGAAACTGTGGAAGAAAATGACCATGTTCTGAATAGCGTCTTGGTAGTTTCTCATTGATATTTTTAGTGTAATTTCAGTTTCAAAGATTAATCACAGCTGTGTGAATTTTTTGCTTCGGAAACTGTTTACTCAATGCATTAACACCAGAAAAAGAATTGATTCACAGCATGCAAGCTGACCACCCGTAGCATTTCAGGAAGCGATAAAATCTTAATGCTCAATACTGAGATAATGTCACATTTTTGCTCATTACCAGATTAATTCTAAAACCATGTTAAGAAAATATCTTCACACTTTTCAGAACTAATTTTATTGCATCTGCAAGATTGAGAATTTATTAAAATTTAATTTTTTTTTTGTAATACTGGCATCTCTTGTATATGGAGGTTCTAAAATGTTCTTGGAATAAATTCACTAGTTAAACTACAGTGCAATAATGCCAGATTTATCATTTAACCTCGATGGTGATCTCGCTGTCCATTTTGTTGACTTGGAGCTTGGTCCCTTTCCAACTGTTTGCCTTTGGCTCACACCAGGATTAATATTTTTGCTCAAAGTAGTTAATCTCCTGCTGGATTTCTTATGGTGTGTCAGAGGCTATTTTGCTTTTTAGGGATGGGAGCATTATACCACGCAATGCACAATGCATTTTTTTACTGCTGAGGTAAAGTTGTACTGTATCACTTTTGAGTCTGCAAAATTGGGCTGCTGTTAATTATGTAGAGTGAATTCATTGAATTTACTTCCTCCTCAGGCATTGTCATCACGATAATTACGGATGAGGAAGGCCACCCCCCACCAACCATTACTGCATCTAATTGATTCTTAAACATCTCCAGTATTTTCACTTCTCTATGAACAACATCCTGATGTCAGTCTTAAATGTAACTTTTACTACCGCGCTTCCCCACCGCCCCCCCCGTCTACTCATAATTTAATTCTAAGTAATATTCCAGGATTACCGTTTGCATTTCTTTAAATGTCTTGTGTAACTCTTGAGCTTCTCTCGGATGTTTCCGTCCCAGATTGAAAATCCCAAGTTAGTGGCTTTGTTGATTGCTGTTCTGCATTGGTTAGACATGTTGGTCATTGAGTCTACTGAGGCTCATAGGTCTCTTTCAATTTCACCGATAGCTATTTCTGCACCATTCATGGAGTACGTCTGTTGCTCATCTTTCCTCCCTATGTGCTCTGAATTAAATTTCATCTGCTATTCGTCTGTTCTAGTTCATTATCATTTCTAAGATGTCTCCTTTGATTCCACTGCCCCACCTAGTTTTATATCATATATGAAAATTTGACATTTGCACTGAGTTTAAATCCAAGTAATTGGTGTAAATTAGGAACAGTAATGATTCCAACACTGAGCCCTGGGGCACTCCACCTAGTGCTACCAAGTACCTGTTTTTTTTTTAAACTCTTAAGCCAATTTCTTATCCACCCCAAAGTTTACCTTGAATCCCACAGCTTTAGGTTTAACTAATAGCTTTTCATGTGGAATTTTATCAAATGCCTTTTAGAAACCTACGCACACCATGTTACAGGTTTTCCAGAGAGGTTGGTCAAACAAGATCTGCCCCTTCTGAAGCTATATTGATTGCTGTTTCTTCTTAGGCGGCCCCTCATATCGAGGATGACTTGCTTCGATCAAAAAAGGATGAGTTCACAGGTGTTTCAATGAAGGACCTAATATTCTAGGTCCCAAACTGCATATTGAAGGGTGGAAGATGTGTCTGCGTGGATTTTTTTTAACGTGTGGTGGCCGTTGCACACTAGCTACCACACAGGCTTGACAGAGCTAGGTCTTTGTCCAGTGGCAAGGATTAACCAAGACGACTGGAGACCAGCTCTGCTGCACGGACCTAGTGCGCACACATATCACAGTGTGGGCTGGCCCATGCCCTCGCCTCTTCTGGGCCCCGAATTCGCGTCTCTCCTGTTGTTTACTAGGTTATTGTCATACAGATAATCCTCAAGTTTACTCCTGATTGATTCCATTATTTTTCATGGTATTGAAGTAAGACTAATGGGATTGTAGCTGCCTGTGTTTGTTTTGTTACCCTTTTTGAATATGGGTTCCACATTACCCTGACATCTCCCCAGTATCCATCAAATCTCTCATAATGATTGTCAATGTTTTAAAAATCTCTTCCAATCAGTTTCTGTACTCTGGGATAAATACAATTTATCCCTGGGGAATTATATGTTTTTGAGTCCCTTTAGTTTTTCTAGGACTTCCATTTCATTTATATCAATCAATGGGGTGGAGGTGTTACTCATATCTTCCTTGGTGAATACCTGGAGGAAGTAGTTGTTCAGAATATTTACTATTTTATGGTCATGTTCAGTTTATGCTTGATGGCATCTTTTGTGCTTCTCTCCTCTGACTGCCTTTTTACTACTGTAATACTGACTATTTGTTTTATTGTGTGTTTTGTTTCCATCGTTATGCTTTTATTCTGGTCTCTTTGCCCCTCCCTTTCTTGTGCCTCTCTTCCACCCTTGTAGCGTTCCAATAATTTTCGCAGTGAACCCCTATCTCTTTTGTGGAGGTCATTTTTTCTTTATTTTACTTTTTTAATTTGAACAATCTTCCTTTAGTTGTTTCCTCATTTCTTTGAATTTGGCTCTTTTAAAGTTTTATACCTAGTCTTTGGAACATCTGAATCCCAGATCATGTTAACCTTAATCATTCTTGAGTCACTGTACCCTGTGAGTGCTACCACATCCATTTTCTGTGTGTGCTCTGGATCATTAACAAATATCAGGTCAAAGTTAGCATTAGCTATTGTGGCTTCCTTGACTCACTGGATCATGAAGGTTCATGCATTAAATTTACCACGCTGACTCTAAACTACTTGGCTTTGCCCTGCTCATTTTTGGTTGATTGAAGTCTCCCATTAAAATAACTTTCCTGTTCTCGTGTATCTCTTCATAGAGCAAATTGTGGGACAGTGTTAGTTTGTATTTTTTTTTGCAATACAGGTGTCTAACCATAGGAGTTCATTTTGTAGCATGCCCTCTCCCATAAGATCAACTGTCTTTTGCACCAGGTGTACCAAACATATAGATTACCACTGCTTCCTTTGCCCACTCTAGCTTGTCTGAACACTTTAGGAATGTTATATTCATTGCCATCTTCAGAGTTTACCACGGAGAGATTTTAACACAAGGATGGGAATTTTAAATTTGAAGTGTTGCTGGACCTGGAGCACGTATAGGTCAGCGAGCACAGAGCTCATTGGTGAATGGGACTTGGTGTGAGTTAAGATACAGGCAGCAGAATTTTTAAGTCAACTGAAGTTTAGAGATTGGAAGATGGGAAGCCAGCCAGGAAAGCTTTGGAATAGTCGAGCCTGGCAGTAACCATAGCATGGATGAGGATTTCAGCAGCAGGGACCGGAGACGGACAATATTATCGAGGTGGTGACGGAAAAAATATGGTGTTGGAAGCTCAACTCCGAGGTTGCGAATAGTCTGGTTCAGCCTCAGATAGTGACCATGGAGGGGGATGGAATTGGTGGCTAGGGAACGGAGAATGTGGTGACAATGGCTTTGGTCTTCACAATATTTAATTGGAGGAAATGTCTGCTCATCCAATACTGGAAGTTGGAGAAGGAGTTTGACAAATCCGATGCAATGGAGACGGTGAGATAGAGCTGGGTGTTGTCAGCGTACATGCGGAATCTTGATCTCTTTTTGAATGATGTCGCCGAGTGGCAGCCTGTAGATGAGAAATAGAAGGCCAAGGATAGATCCTTGGGGACTCCAGAGGTGCGGGAATGAGAAGAGAAGCAGTAGTATGAGAATAACACATTTTTGAGCTCTTCATTGCATGCAATAGTGCACAAAGTTTGTTGATGGATTTCAGGTCTAGGATCGTTAAGAGTTTTCATTATCATCCAACTTTACAGATTGGTTTGAGGACTTGTATGAGTCATTTAATGTTTTGGCTTTATGCCTAGATCTGCCACTTGCCTCCAGCAAAATACATTCTATTTATTTTTTCTCCATAAAACAAAATCCCTTGCTTGAAGGAAGAAACGGAAAAGGTGTTAAGAATAAAGAGAAAATTGACAAAAAGTTTCAAAGAGCTATCACAGGCACGATGGGCCGAATGGCCTCCTGTGTGGTATGATTCAATTATATTTTGGCAATTTAAAGTCAGAATTATCCTATTAGGTTGCGGGAATTTGGCTATCTCTCCCCCCACCCCAATCGCCATGCGTTACATACCCCTTTCCCTAACAAAAGGCAAGTAGATAACCCGTTCCTGGCTCTGACACTTCTGCCTTTGAGTTGATCACTGCAATATGTGCCTTAACTTTGATCTTATGTGGAAAAGACTTAACTTAGCTAGACTGGAGTTGGGGGATAGCAAAGGGAGTTCCCTTGTCCCATGGTGTAGCTAAAATCCTGAACTCATGATCAGAAGGAATTATGTACCTGAAGAAATACATCAGAGCACCAATGTACTGTGCTATTTTGTATGACTTATGGTATTGTTGAGTCTAATGCAGGATCATTTAGAAATAATGGGATTAAAGGTATTCATAGCAGTACTATTTTTTATCAAAGTTTGGACTCGTGTTGAACAATCTTTTCAAATGCCAGTAAACGGACTAGTAAAGCGGTCAGAATTATCGCATTTTCAAATATTGGTAAATATGTGAAGCATTCGGCTGCATTGAGAAATGTGTGGGATTTTAAAAAGCACATATTGGTAAGAAAGTGCTAGGTTCTTAGAAATGTCTGATTGCTGTTTTTTCTCAGCCATCTTTTAGTTCATGGTTTGTCATTTTTCTTGCCTCCTACTTAAAATTATTAACCAGATTTGAACCAGATGATGTTATCGGCTCAAATGCCTGCACTGTTGTATAATTTTCATGGTAATAACTTGTTAAAGTGGGTTGCACTCTTTGACTAATTAGTTCTAGCGTTTTTACTCACTAAGAATCAAGTTTTTTAAAACTAGCTCTATACTTAATTTAGGTCAGTATTTGCAAACAAATTGATCTGTTATGGGTGAGCTGTATGGTAATGTTTAGGTTTAACAGCTGAACATAATTCAAATGTAGCTTTAAAGTCCAAAAAATGATAGTTTGTATAAATTTATCTTTATAACTGTGTATAGTGTGTGTCTAGAATTAACAAAATGAAAGGTTCCTACTGCAGGTTACTTAGACATACATGGGCTCAAACATTCTAAATTGGGGAAAGGGCACTGCTTCATTGGCAATATCTTGCTTCCCTTTCCTAATAAAATGAGTTTTTTTTTTCTTAATTCTGTTATGTAGTGTCTTGCAAAGATTCATTAATTTCCTGCTTTGCACCTATTACTACGGCTGCTTTATTTCTAAAGGATGTGGCTGTACATAATGGTGGTGTGAGAATATCTTGGAGGTGTGCATCCTGCAAAATCTTATCTGGATCTTCAAGTGCATTATTTCACAGTTCCTGTATCATAGATTTAAAAAAAACACCACCCATTCTGTCTTACTTTTATATGTTAGTAATAGATAGCTCTGTCCTTTTGAACTGTACCCGTGCCATTATGTAACCAGCAGTTAGGGGTACAGTGACCTAGATTGGCTCCACCAGTTAATTGTTCTTCACTTCCTGCCCTGACTGAGATTGAAAATCTTACAGACCCCATGTATTACCATTCAATACAATGTGTTTGTTTTTTTCACAATCTTCCTCGCTGCCATGCTCCCCATCACAGTTGACAAGCTCCCCGCTGGAGTGGAACTAAACTACAGAACCAGTGGGAAACTGTTCAACCTTCGCCATCTCCAGGCCAGGTCCAAGACCACTCCAACCTCTGTCGTCGAGCTACAGTATGCGGACGACACACAGGCTGAACTCCAGGACATAGTCGACGTATTTACCGAGGCATATGAAAGCATGGGCCTTACGTTAAACATCAGTAAGACATAGATCCTCCACCAGCCTGTCCTCGCCGCACAGCACTACCCCCCCCACCCCAGACACCAAGATCCATGGCGTGGCCCTGGACAACGTGGACCATTTTCCTTATCTCGGGAGCCTCCTATCACCAAGAGCAGGCATTGACGACGAGATCCAACACTGCCTCCAGTGCGCCAGTGTAGCCTTTGGCCACCTGAGGAAAAGAGTGTTTGAAGACAAAACTGTCACCAAGCTCATGGTCTACAGGGTCTCAGTAATACCCGCCCTCCTGTATGGCTCAGAGACGTGGACCATGTACCTTAAATCGCTGGAGTAATACCACCAGTGATGTCTCTGCAAGATCCTACAAACCCCCTAGGAGGACAGGCGCACCAACATTAGCATCCTCGCCCAGGCCAACATCCCCAGCATTGAAGCACTGACCACACTTGATCAGCTCCGCTGGGCAGGCCACATAGTTCGCATGCCAGACACGAGACTCCCAAAGCAAGCACTCTACTCTGAACTCGTCCATGGCAAACGAGCCAAAGGCAGGCAGAGAAAACGTTACAGGAACACTCTCAAAGCCTCCCTGATAAAGTGTGACATCCCCACTGACACCTGGGAGTCCCTGGCCATAGACCGCCCTAAGTGGAGGAAGTGCATCCGGGAGGGTGTTGAGCTCCTCGAGTATCTTCGCCGAGAGCATACAGAAATCGAGCGCAAGCAGCGGAAGGTAAACCAGGCTCCCTGCCCACCTTTTCCCTCAATGACTATCTGTCCCACCTGTGACAGAGACTGTGTTCTCGTATTGGACTGTTCAGCCACCTAAGAACATATGCTAAGAGTGGAGCAAGTCTTCCTCGATTCTGAGGGACTGCCTATGGTGGTGGTGATGATGATGTCTTTCTGTAATCCAACTCATTGATAAAGCTACAGCACAACACACTGCTGTACCTTTTCTTTTGAAAGCCTATGATTTCATTTATTTTGTTTTGAAATTAATAATGTTATTTATAATGCTTTCAGGTTTGACATTCTTTAAAGACATCCATTGGTTTAAAACAGAAAATGCTGGAAATCTGTGGAAGCAGAGTTAAAGTTTCGGGTCGATGACGAAGGGTCATCGGATCAGGCCGGGGAGCGGAAGGAGCAACATGGTGGCGTACCACTCCAGGGAGCAGCACGTGGTGGAGCAGGAGAGCAACGGCAGTGAAGAGGGATGTCACCAAGGTCCAGGTTGCTGATTGGAGTGTGGGCAGATACAGCAGGAGCGGCGAGGTCAGGGCGAAGGAGCGGCGAGAGATTGTAGAGGGATGTGATCGGGACCCAGGGGAGGCATGAATCTGGGGCCCAGAAGAGGTGGGGGCCCAGGGGCAGCCCGGGCCAGCTCACACTGCGATATGAGTACGCACTAGGTCCGTGCAGCAGAGATGGTCTCCCGTCGTCTTGGGTAACCCTTGCCACTGGACCAAGGCTTAGCTCTGTCAAGCCTGTGTGGTGACTAGTGTGCAATGGCCACCACATGTTTAAAAAATCCACACAGGCATCTTCCACCCTTCAAAATTTAGTTCGGACCTGGAATTTTAGGTCCTTCATTGAAACACCTGTGAACTTTTTGACATGGAAGCAAGTCATCCTCGATTCGAGGGACCTTCTATGATATCTAACATTGGCACGAAACGTTAACTCTGCTTCCCCTCCACAGATGCTGCCTGACCTGAGATTTCCAGCATTTTCTGTTTTATTCCATATTCCAGCATCTGCAGTATTTTGCTTTTGAATCAGTTGGTTTGTATTGTAACATCATCCATTTCCAATATTAGTATTTTCAATGGATAATATTCCTGAAGAAACTATGGTTTTTGCCTTTCTTCTTAATTAGTATTATTGATACATAACTTGTTCAGGTTGGTGGAAATTAATCTGCGTGAAAGAGTTCATTTAAGGTTGATATCCCTTTTAACTGGCATGGAGGAGGTATTTAAAATTTTGATAATTAGAATAAAAAAGGAAATTGCCATGCAATGATATATTGGGCAGGAAGGGAAATTGTAAGAAAATATTTTTTCACAAGTGATAATTTATGTAGTGTCAAACTGATGGTTCAGTGGATGCATACATAGACTCGTGTGACACTAAGCCATACAGACCAGGAGAACCCAGACTCAATTGATAGTTCTGCCAGTCTCAGTCAGGCGGAGGTTGGGATTTGTAATTGGGCTCTCTTTACCTGACCAGGAGAGAGGGAAAAATTAACTCTGGTTCCTAGCTGTGACGAAGTGACCCTATAGGAAGAGTGTCATGTTCTTCACATCCTCAGTTTACCCACTGAATTCATTTTGAAGTGTAGTCAGTTTCTTAGCCAAATGTAGCAGCCAATTTGTGCACAGCAAGGTCTCAAAAATAGCAAATGAATGGACGACATGTTAATAAAAACAGAAAATGCTGGAAATATGACAAGTTAATCTGTTTTCTGTTGGTTATGGGGGGAATGTTGGTCAGGATCTTGGGAGAAATCTTCACTCTTTGTAAAATTTCCCATAGAACTATTCACCTAACTGAATAAGCAGATGGGGCCTCAGTGTGATGAAAGATCTGAAAGATGACTCCTCTGACAATGCACACTCCCTCCATATTGCTTTGAAGTGCCAGATTACGTGTTCCAGTCCTGGAGTGTTGTGAACTTCTAAATAAAAATAAATGATGATGAATCTAAACATCAAACCCATCAGAGAAACCTGGCTGGGTGCGGCAGTGGTCAGAAGAGGCCAAATGAAGTAAGATTTTTTAAATTCTTTGTAGCAGCAGAACGAAATCCTTGGGCCTCTCTTGCCCCGGCCCTCCCTCTGCCTCAAATCCTGCTCACGCCCACCGGCCTTGACGTCATTCCCGCCAGCTTCGCGCGGGACACCGATTTCAAATGCGGCCCTTCGGTTAAAATCAGCCAGGTGTCTTTTCCTTCAGGACTGGCGGGTGTGCTGTCTGCTTCGGGCCCCCACTCACCACACCCGCCCCTGCCCCTCTCTATATGGACATTACCATCCATGGTGGTAATGTCCATATATAGACTCCATAACACCCACCATATGAGGGAGCCATATCTGGATACTATTCTCGATGAAGTCTGACGAAGACAAACATGCCAGCTTATTCTAACATAGTTGAAAAAACCTTACAACAGTCAGTCTTGGCTCTTTCTAACAATGTTGACTGTGAAATGATTTCTTGAAGTCCATCTCCAGTCTTGCCACTGGAATATAGCCTAAAGCAATACATTCATGCAATAATCCAAATACCTTTTGGAACTATTTCTGATGAACCTATTTTGTTTTGGGGATGTTTTGCTGTAAAATCTTTAGATTTGTCACATTGTTTGAATTTGTTGATGTGTGGCACATTTGTACTTGTGTTGAGCTATGTTTTGCAGTCCTCATGATCTGTAAAAGCTTTGCCTGTTATTTATTTTTAAATACCTCAACTTTTTTTCCAGAGAATTTTGCCACGGACCTCGAACTATTTGCAAAGTAAGTGACACAAATCCAGTGAATGTAGAGTTAAATCTTTTACTGGTGCCTCGGTGGGGAGGGAGACAGCAAGAGGAGGCTCTTGATGAGATAAACCCCTGATAAGATGGGTTCCTCCACAAACACTGTTATAATGAAGCTCAGCTGATGGCAGGGGAAGGAAAATACTTTTGTTTAACAAAGGAAATTATAATAGTTTGGAATAAGATTCAGCTGTGTTTTAAACTTCTTCCTTGGTATTGACTTTCCCAAACCTCTCAAGTTTCCAGTATATAACATTTTAGCTTATTTTGTGTGAAGTTGTAAATGAATTTTGTGAGATTAATATTTTCAGACCAGTTTTTGTGACTCCTTTTCTTTATCAATAATATTTGCACAAAGTAACATTTCTTTAAAAATTTTGGGGTGAGCTTTGTTAAATGAGTGAAGTCCGTGTTAGTGAGTGGAAGAATTTCTAATTTTTAGCACTCCCAGATCAGCTGTAGTAATAGTTAAATACAAGAGTAATTCTCCCTATGACCTGCTCCAGCTAATGTGCATTAATACAACCACAACTGCTGTTTAATGTTCCACTTCCTAGATCAGCAATCCTTGTGACTTCTCTGCTGAAATTGCCAATACAGTTTAATTGTGCCCAAGTTTTGGGCAGTTTTATGGTGTAGACTTGTGCCCCTGGGGACTAGGTTCAGACTGGCCAAACCCACTTCACATGTAACTGATCCAGCAGAGTGAGAGGGTAGGGCACACCAAATCTTTTGGAGCAAAATTATGTTTTCTTTTTATATTTTTTAAATGCCACCTATCCATGTGGCTTGCTCATGGGATGTACCCATCCTTGACACACATGGCCAAAAACCTTGATTCTAATTGTTATATTTGAAGTTCTCAAAAAAACATGCACAGAGGTTGAGAGAATGGAAGCAAATGTGTTTTTTTTTTCTTTCCCTGTGGATTTAATTAAGTTGCCTCAGACTTGTTGCAAGGCATCCATATCTAATATATTCATCATTGAGAAACTCATTTAACTTTATGTTGAAAAAAGACTGATTTGTCAATTTTGATCTTGTAAAATGCTACGTGAGTTTCATCAGTGCCTTATTGCCATTTGGATCTTCATTGCTATTACTACTACAGGTACTGGTGGTTATTATATGAAGAATTTATATAAGAACTAGGAGTAGGAGTCGGCCATTTGACCCCTTAAGCCTGCTCCGCCATTTAATAAGATCATGGCTGATCAGATCATGGACTCAGCTCCACTTCCCTGCCGCTCCCCATAATCCTTTATTCCCTTATCGATAAGAACATAAATAGGAGCAAGAGTAGATATCGTGCCTTTTAGATTGAAATGTACTCTGAATGAATTATCTTTGAAATGCACTAACTGTTATGTAGGCAAACATGCTCCTAATTCTTATGTTCTTGTGTTCTTAAACATGCCATCTATTCTTCTCTGCTCTTCCCCCACAACCATAAGATGAAACAGCAGGAAATTTGCTTTTAAGTGTTGTTGGTTAATTGAGGAATATTGCTCTGAACAGTGCAGGAGCTTCCCGGTCATCTTTGTATAACGCCATGTCCATTTGAAGCACTTAAACAACAGGCCCTAGGTGTAACATATCTTCTGAGAGAACTGCCAACAATGCAGCACTCACTCAGTACTGCACTGGAACCTAGATTATGTGCTCAAGGCATGTTGTGGAGCATGGCCTACACCTACTCCTGCTCACTTTCCTGATTTCCAAATTTTTTAATCCTGGTGGATAGCTACATTTTAGTACTGGATTCATTTTTTAAAGTAATATGAAGATTTTAATATAGAACCAATGTGGTAGTTCACTTTAATATCTGTCTACAGGCATGGAAAGCGGACCACTGTAAACACAGATGATGTGAAACTGCTGGCGAGAAGGAGCAAAGCGCTGGTAAAGTTGTCATGAATGTTATAATTGTGTTCCAGTTTTACCTTCTCCATTTAAAATACTCAAACTTGACAGTATTAATAGAATGCTCATTGAATAAGGAATGGGCATTCAGACTATCAAATTCTTGAAACAGATCATATACAAGTTGTACTTGCCCCAGTTTATTTAATTTCTTGTGATTAAAAATTCCAAGAAGATATAACGTGACATGCACACAGGTAATTTAGTTAAACTCTAACATTAGAATCTGTATGGGGCAGCTCTGGTTAAATTCCATGGGCTAGATTTTCGCCGACTTTGCAACCGGATTTTCGCCGCGATTTGAGCCTCCACGGTGAAAACCCGGTCAACAGGTTCCTCGGCCCCCTCTTTGTGGCGGCGCTTCCACGTACAGCCGGGGAGAGGTGCGCCGACATGCAACGATGCAAATTGCGTTTGTGTTGCACTTTTGGCGCTCTCGGGGACCCGTACGCCACGCCCAGAATAATGACTGGGCCAAACCTGTCGGTACAGCCCTTCCAGCAGCGATAAGTATGAAGACCTGCAAAAACGCAAGTTAAAGTTATATTTTTTAATTATTTTGCAATGATTTAGTAGGTAAGTGTTTTGTGAATGTTTGTTTTTTTGTTTCTCCCCCCCCACCCCCCCCCCACCCCCCCAAGGCCTCTCTTGCAGCGCTGCCGGCCTCTAACTAAAGTTGCCGAAACTCGCAGTTTGCGCCGCGAATCCTCATGCAACGCCGATTTTACAGAGAAGTAAAGGCTGAAAGTTAGGTGTGAAAATGGTAATTTTGGGGTAAAATTACGTTTTCGCTGAAAACCGAAAATCTAGCCCCCATAAATGCTATTTCAGTGGCCTTCAATAGAACTGAAACCTAGTGTTATATAGAATATTTAATTATCTATTGATATTTATCCTCAACCATCATTCCTGCTCTCTTCCCTCCTGCTCCTCTCTCGAAGGCATTGATTCCTGCTGTCAGTCCTTGGTTAGCTCACCTAACTAACTCTGCTCATGTGTAAACTTAGATAGTGTCAGCAGTGTACTCTACTGTGGATGGAATCCCAGTTGAGCCTGATACTATCCTGACCTAACATCCACCCATGTATTTGCCAGCAGGACTAAGAAGCAGGAACTTTGGCTTGCTTTTTTTTTAAACCCCCTTTAGACCAGGGAACTGAGAAGCAGAAACCAATTGAAGCACCCCAACTACTGCGATTACTGAGATTGGCTTAACTCAGCACAGGGATCAAACCGCTGGAATTTTCTGTTCTGTATAGCTTAGTAACAAGGGGCCCAAGTTTCGAGCCGTGCCTAGACGGCGCAGTCCCGACCTGGACGCCCGTTTTTCACGCCACAAAGTGCGCCTAAAAAAAACCTCTCTATTCTCCACCTCCCTGCAGGTCCTCTGGCCCTTGGCGCAGCGCAGCAGGAGCTGTAGGGGGCGGAGCCAGGTCCCTGCACCGAAAACAGTGCCGGGACCTCTGCACATGCGCGCTACAGTGGGCACGCAAGTGCAGTAGCTCCAGGCGCCCAAAACTGTGTGGGAGGGGCCCGAAGCACGCAGCCCCTAGCCCTGGCCCAATGGCCTCACTGGGGCTTGCATGAATAAGGCTCCTCCCACAGCCAGCTCCTGCTTCCTCCCGACCCAACTCCCGGTTCCCGCCTCCGGACTGGACCCGACACCCGCTCCCCCCCGGACCCGACCCGACACCCCACCCCACGCCCGGACCCGACACCCGCTGCACTCTCTCCTCCCCCCCCCCCCCCCACCCCGCGCGGACCAGACCCGACACCTGCTGCTCCCGCCCCCGGACCGGACCCGACACCCGCGATCCCCCCCGCCCCCGGACTGGACCTGACACCCGCTGCTCTCTTTTCCCCCCCCCCCTGCCCGGACCGGACCCAACACCTGCTGCTCTCTCCCCCCGCCCGCGGACCGGACCCGACACCCGCTCCCCCCCCCCCCGCCCCCAGACTGGATCCGACCTGACCTCCCTCCCCCCGACCTGACCTCCGTCTCCCTCCCCCCGACCCAAACCGAACCGACCCAACGCCACCTACCTGTAAATCTGGTGCTGGGGACGAGCCCTGCTCGAAGTCTCGGGCCTGGCCCGTTCAGTCTCCCTTCCCCCCCCCCCATCCCCCCCAATCTCCTTCTCCCCACCCCCCCCCCCAATCTCCTTCTCCCCACCCCCCCCCCAATCTCCTTCTCCCCACCCCCCCCCAATCTCCTTCTCCCCACCCCCCCCCAATCTCCTTTCCCCCAATCTCCTTTCCCCCCCCCTCCTCCAATCTCCCTTTCCCCCCCCCTCCAATCTCCCTTTCCCCCCCCCTCCAATCTCCCTTTCCCCCCCCCTCCAATCTCCTTTCCCCCCCCCTCCAATCTCCCTTTCCCCCCCCTCCAATCTCCTTTCCCCCCCCCTCCAATCTCCTTTCCCCCCCCCCTCCAATCTCCTTTCCCCCCCCCTCCAATCTCCTTTCCCCCCCCCTCCAATCTCCTTCCCCCCCCCCCTCCAATCTCCTTCCCCCCCCCCTCCAATCTCCTTCCCCCCCCCCTCCAATCTCCTTTCCCCCCCCCTCCAATCTCCTTTCCCCCCCCCTCCAATCTCCTTTCCCCCCCCTCCAATCTCCTTCCCCCCCCCCTCCAATCTCCTTCCCCCCCCCCTCCAATCTCCTTCCCCCCCCTCCAATCTCCTTCCCCCCCCCCTCCAATCTCCTTCCCCCCCCCCTCCAATCTCCTTCCCCCCCCTCCAATCTCCTTTCCCCCCCCCTCCAATCTCCTTTCCCCCCCCCCTCCAATCTCCTTTCCCCCCCCTCCAATCTCCTTTCCCCCCCCCTCCAATCTCCTTTCCCCCCCCCTCCAATCTCCTTTCCCCCCCCTCCAATCTCCTTTCCCCCCCCTCCAATCTCCTTCCCCCCCCCTCCAATCTCCTTTCCCCCCCCCTCCAATCTCCTTTCCCCCCCCCTCCAATCTCCTTTCCCCCCCCCTCCAATCTCCTTTCCCCCCCCCCTCCAATCTCCTTTCCCCCCCCCTCCAATCTCCTTTCCCCCCCCCTCCAATCTCCTTTCCCCCCCCCCTCCAATCTCCTTTCTCCCCCCCCCTCCAATCTCCTTTCTCCCCCCCCTCCAATCTCCTTTCCCCCCCCCCCCTCCAATCTCCTTTCCCCCCCCCTCCAATCTCCTTTCCCCCCCCCTCCAATCTCCTTCCCCCCCCCCCAATCTCCTTCCCCCCCCCTCCCCAATCTCCTTCCCCCCCCCCTCCCCAATCTCCTTCCCCCCCCCCCTCCCCAATCTCCTTCCCCCCCCTCCCCAATCTCCTTCCCCCCCCCTCCCCAATCTCCTTCCCCCCCCCCCTCCCCAATCTCCTTCCCCCCCCCCTCCCCAATCTCCTTCCTTCCCCCCCCTCCCCAATCTCCTTCCCACCCCCTCCCCAATCTCCTTCCCCCCCCTCCCCAATCTCCTTTCTCCCCCCCCCCTCCCCAATCTCCTTCCCCCCCCCCTCCCCAATCTCCTTTCCCCCCCCCCTCCCCAATCTCCTTTCCCCCCCCCCCTCCCCAATCTCCTTTCCCCCCCCCCCTCCCCAATCTCCTTTCCCCCCCTCCCCAATCTCCTTCCCTTCCCCCCCCCTCCAATCTCCTTCCCTTCCCCCCCCCTCCAATCTCCTTCCCTTCCCCCCCCCCCCTCCAATCTCCTTCCCTTCCCCCCCCCCCTCCATCCCTTCCCCTTCCCTTCCCTTCCCTCTGCTTCCCCTCCCCTCGCTGTCAGAAACACAGACACTGACAGACAGAGAATGAGAGACACACAGACAGAGAGATAGAGACACTGACAGAGACACACTGAGGGGGGCATCCCAGCACGCTGTTGGAGGGCTCCCAGTGCTGCAGTCGGTAAGTAGAAAATGTTTTATTTATTGATTTTTTTTTAAAATTATTTCTTATAAATTTTTTTTGATTGATTTATTGGTTGATTTATTGATGTATTTATCATTTATTATTGATGATGGCTCTTTATTTGTAAAACTGAAGTGTTTAATGTTTGTAAACTTCCCTTTAAACACCCCCCCCCCCCCCCCCCACCATTCCCTACGCCTGATTTGTAACCTATGCCTGATTTTCTAAAGTGTAGACAAGGTTTTTTCGAGCGTACAAAAATCTTCACTTACTCCATTCTAAGTTAGTTTGGAGTAAGTTTTCACTCACGAAACTTTGAAATCAGGTGTAACTGGCCGGACACGCCCCCTTTTGAAAAAAAAATTCTATTCCAAAGTGAAACTGTTCTAACTGACTAGAACTGGAGCAAACTAAATGTGGAAAATTCCAATTTCTAAGATACTCCGTTGTACACCAGTTGCTCCTAAAAATCAGGAGCAAATCATGTGGAAACTTGGGGCCACACTGTGGTGAATTTAACCTACTGCCACTGATCAGCTTTCAGTTCTATTCTTAACCAGATAGTTGTGCAGCTCTTTCAATCAACTCCGCTTTATGTTATTTAAGTGGGAGTCTGTTATGGATATCTACTAGTTTGGGGCCGAAGGTGCAATTTTTTTTTTTAAGTGTCACATGAGGATTTCTAATTTTATACTTGTGTTCCCTAGATCTGGGATCAAAGTTTAAAATCAGACCGCTTGAATACACCAAGATTATTGATACCTTTCTGAATTTTAAGCACTTAAATCAAGTCGCCTCTTAATATTTTTTTCCAGTACACACAAGTTCAGTTCTCGGAGTCTCTTCACATACATCTCAACAGCTTTGTCATGTTGAGTGAATACTTTTACAGTATAACCAATATTCACGCCCAAATCTGTTCCTGGTAATTCATAGCTAGGTGATAAGAGTGCAGAAACAAACAGACCAGATTCAATCAAATGTAACCTTAATATATTTTGTCCCTTTCCTCAGCAACAGCACCACCATCTGTTACAAAACGGCAATTTACTGATTCAGACCTCGTAATTTAAGTTTTAAGAGATATTGGTGTAGCAACTGTACAGCAATGCATTTATTAGGATTAGGTTTAATAATATATGTGGCCATGGTATTTTTGAAGTGTCATCATCATCATGAAGTATAGTACTATACTAGTAGAGTATACTGTACTAAACTACAGTGTATACTACATATACAATTCTCCATTCCTCCATCCAAGTCATTGATATATATGGTGAAAAGCTGAGGCCACAGTACAGATCCCTGGGGAACACCACTTGTCACATCCCATTAGAGTATGTTTGCTTTATCCTTACTCTCTGTTTCCTTACTGTTATGTATGAAGAAAAAGTCTGACTGGATACTATGAACTCAAAGTAAAGTGTGACTGTAGTCTTTTGCAGGTCTCCAGAGTGCCTCTCCAGCCTGTGAAGCCTCCTTAAGTACCTGTACTCCCAAGGGATTATGGGATCCCTTGGGACTCCAGGGGATGAGCCCTCTGGTGGCTGTCCAGGGTAAATACAAGTTATACATGTATAACAGTTACCATAACATGGAATACTGCTTCCATTGCAATGGTGAAAGGAGTCGATGCTATGGCAATTTTTGCACCTCCGTGGCAAGGCTACCCAACTTCATTAAGAAAACGATGGTGAGCAAGAGGTTTCATCTCTCCAGGGTACTACTGATATAGCTGACCTTTGGTTGGAAAATAGAGCAGGCAGAAGCTTATGGAGACCAACACAAAGTGGCATCGTAGCTACGAGAGATGGTTAGCTAGATTGCCCAGCCTACTTGACAGCGCAGTATGTTACTATTATTCAACATAAGGCTCATTACATAGTATTTAAATGTTTGATTTCTGGCTTTTCCAGCTAAACTTCATTGTGGAGCAGTGTAATGATCTTGCTTCCAGTAATGCGGTGCAAAAAGAGAAGAAATCAGTCGCCGCAGGAAAAGGAAAGAAGAAATCTGATGGCCACCTTGAGCCCACGGTAACTGAAAATGAAGAAGTTACCAACGACTAATCTGCAGAAAAGGCATTACAAATTGAAACTTTATCTTGGACCAAGAACTGAGAGTAAGATCACTGTAGTTCCACCCAAATTTCCCTCAACAACTTTTTGTAGAAGATGGGGGCGTGTTGAAGCTGCAAACAAACACCTGAATTATATGAAATAGAATCTGAGGTGATTTAAAAACTAAAAATACCACAATATATAAGTAAAATAGATGTCAATTTATTTTGGCATGGCTAATTTTTAAAAATGATAGCCAATATTTTTGTAGTATAATTCACAGTTGACTTAGCCATCATAAATAAGGTTCTCTCGTTCTTTTTGATGTATTGCAATTGCTTTTCACACTCTTAGTAGGAATGCTTAATTTTCCAATGCAAAAATAATAGTGCTTAAATATTTTCGTTAGTGTTTTTGGAACCTGTGACAGCTCAAGTTTTACATTAAAACAGAATTATATGAAATTAAAAATATTGATGCATTGTATTTGTATAAAATAGTTGCCCGGAGTTTGAGGTCAGCGGCAAAGGGACGGCACTCGCCGCTGACCTCTCAAAAAGCTGCCCACAATGATTTAGTGGGCCCTAGAGCATCGATTTCCCCTAGTCCAAGGTGACTTTTAATCTGGCGCCATCTATAGAGGACAGTGAAGTCATCAAGCAGGCTGAGCAGCCAATCACATTGAAGATTTCTCACGGGACAGTAAACCAGGAATTAAAAGTAATTATGACTTAGTGCGGCGTTAAAAATTCAGTTGTACCTCATTCAAAAAGGGTTTAAGATTTTCAGTGGTTTTTACAGCAAGAATAGTGTGTAAAAAGTTGACGATCACGTCAAATCAGTGATTTTAGTTGATTGCATCTGCGAAGACTTCAACAGCACACCCTGTGGAGGAGCAGGGTATCACTGACCGCAACATTCGGATTTACACGTCACAACTGCGCATGTGCGAACGCCAGAAGTTGCTGTAAGTTTTACACAGTGATGATGGCGAGCGCTGACAGTTTAGCCGTCATTACAACTGCAAATTCCAAATCAGTGTCTTTTTCAAGAAAGTTGTTTTAGCTGTTCTTGTTATAACCCTGCTGTGGAATCCTGATATTGTAAAGTGCCACTCTCTTGGAGTAGAGAGTGCACAGGAAACCTCAGCAGCCCAATATTCCTGAAAGATTTGGAAATCATTACATTTGTTAGACAATAAGAAATTGTTAAGGAGTGTATAGAAAGCTGCAACACACAACGGAGTTCAGGCAGCATTCTAAATTGCTTGGACTCTGCTGTTCTATCGTGTTCAAACCCACGCATTTACAGAATTTTAACCCAATGGGAGGGATGATAACAGGGAAAAGTTGTGAAAGCAAAGGCCAAATTATTTCACTGTTTTTATTAACACATTTGTATTGATATGGCCATGGTGCTTTATCCCTCCTTGATCTCTCTGCAGACCTTGCTTAAAATCTACATCTTTGATCAAGTTTTTGGTCACTCCTAATTTTTTTTTTGTCTCCGCATCTTTTTCTTTGACTATGATTCCTGTGAGGCGCTTTGGTGTGTTTTTGTACTTTAACGGTACCGTATAAAAGCAAAATGTTATTCCTGTGATTAAAAGCTGCATTAAAGTAGTTAAATTCCTTTATCTGTATGTCCCCAAACAGTGTGTTTGAAAAAAATTATTTTCTCTTGCAGGTGTTCTCTTTTTTTTTCACCTCAAGTCTCAGTTGATTCTCGATGATTGATTAGTATCAACAAGCTGTAGCTGTGGGAGCACCAGAAGTGGGAACCCTGGCTTCCTCCCACCCACTTCCTAGTCAGATAGTACCCCTTCTTACTGCTCCAGCTGAGATCTGCTATGACCACACAGATCAGAGAAATAAAGAAAAAACTTAAATTTATTTAGTGCCTTTCATATCGTCCGCACATCCCAAAGCTCTTCAACAGTACTGAATTGACAGTGAAGTGTAGTCACTGTTATGTAGGTAAACCTGGCAGCTAATTTGCACACAGCAAGGTCCCACAGATGGCAATGTGATAAATTATATGTTTTAGTGGATGTTGGCCAGGACACGAGGAAGAGAACACCGCTGCTGCTCTACAAGTAGAGGGCAGACAGGCCTCGGTTTAAAATCTCATCCGAAAGGCGGCACCTCGGACTGTTCAGCACTCCCTCAGTAATGCACTGAAATGTCAGACTAGATTATGTGCTCAAGTCTCTGAGTCAGAAGACTGGGGTTCAAGCACAACTTTAGAGGTGAGAATGCCACCACTGAGCCATCGTCACAATGGAACTTTGCTGTTTCGTGTAGCTCAGTTACATAAACCCACTGAACCATTGGAGAAGCCCCACACAGATTTTAAACAAGATTTATTTCCTAGTCCTCCACTAACCACAGCCAACCTCGGCAGAGAACAGTTTGGAAATAAAATAGCCATCTCCAGTCAGCATATGCAAGGATACAAAACCCATTTCTGAATGAGTTCTGACAACAGTTCATTCACCTCAAATGTTAACGCTACGTTTATTTCGCCACAGATGCTGCCTGACCTGCTGAGTGTTTCCAGCATTTTCTGTTTTTAGTCTATAGGTTTTTAAGTTATTTGTAATATGTTGATAACTAGATTAGTCTTTTAAGCTAAGTGACTTTTTTAAAAAGAACACATTATACATAACATTGAAATGCTAACTTATTCTGTTCTTGTCACAAGGAATCTTTGGTATTCCATGTCACACTGTCCATACCATCATTACCATGCTCATACCATCTGGATTTAAAGCAATGGAGCTCTGTGCATACCTTTCAGTATTAGATCTTGTGTGTGTGTGTGTGTGTGTGTGTGTATGTGTGTGTGTGTCAACCATAAATGAATGAAATCTCCTACAAAATAAATAGAAGATTTAAGAAAATGAACAGATATGGACCACAACACTCAAAGTGCCCTTGTGGAGCATTTTCTTGAAATGGGGCTAATATTTCATTAAAATTGCTCTCTGAATAATTGTGTATTTGTGTTTGAGTAAGCAAGGGCTTTCTCTTGTTTCTTAGTAATGAAAAGTTACATTTAGCTGCTCCCCCCCCAATGAGCCTATGGTTTGCTTACGATTGTAATTTTTCAGTATTTGCATCATAAATTCTACATGCTTTCAATTTTACTGTACCTAAGTGGTGTTGACTACAATATCTGGGATGAAATAGAATTTAATTGGGTAAAATTAAATAGCACACCACTACACAAATAAATCTGCTATAATTGCCCAGTGCATCAACTAACATTAAGGCTAGTTTTTGTTGGGTGACAGTCCGAACCATGCTGTGAAGTTGCATCAAGCAAGCAAAATTGGATGGTAAAATGTTTTTATTGTGTTAAATATATTGCTGCAGATGCACATTACAGGCTGGCTGTCCTGTGTGACCAAGTGAAATTTGTGGTACAAAAATTAGTTTGCCCATTGAACAGCTATCGGGCTTGTTTGAACCTCCTTGTTGTTTGAACCGCCTTGTATTAATTACATAGAAACAGAAATCTACAGCGCAGAAGGAGGCCATTTCAGCCCATTGTGCCCACGCCGGCCGACAAAGAGCTGCCCGGCCTTCAGTCAGTAGCCCTGAAGGTTATATATAAACCAATGAACAATGGTGGAAAGGTAAAGAGCACCCAGTTCGCCCCACACAACTGCGACACCTCTTGCACCGAAACATTCTACACTCCACCCCAACCGGAGCCAAGTGATCTCCTGGGAGAGGCAAAAACCAGATTTTAAAACCCAAGCCAATTGGGGAAAAAAAATGTGGTGAGGGTTTCTGTATCTACTACCCTTCCAGGCAGTGAGTTCCAGATCCCCACAACCCTCTGCGTGAAGAAGCCTCCCCTCAGAACCTTCCACCAATCACTTTAAAACTATGCCCCTTCGTAATGGATCCCTCCACCAAGGGAAATAGGCCCTTGCTATCCACTATATCCAGGCCTCTCAAAATTTTGTACACCTCGATGAGGTCTCCTCTCAGCCTTCTCCAATGAGAACAAACCCAGCCTATCCAATCTGTCCTCATAGCTAAAATTCTCCATTCCAGGCAGCATCCTAGTAAATCTCCTCAGCCCCCTCTCTAGCGCAATCACGTCCTTCCTATAATACGGCGACCAGAACTGCACGCACTACTCCAGCTGTGGCCTACCCAGAGTATTATACAATTTAAGCATAACCTCCCTGCTCTTATATTCTATGCCTCGGCCAATAAAGGCAAGCATTCCGTATGCCTTCTTATCCACCTGGCCTGCTACTTTCAGGGATCTATGGACAAGCACTCCAAGGTCCCTTTGTTCATCTATACTTTTAAGTGGCCTACCGCTTCATGTGTATACCCTTTCCTTATTAGCCCTCCCAAAGTGCATTACCTCACACTTCTCCGAATTAAATTCCATTTGCCACTGCTCTGCCCACCTGACCAGTAGATTAATATCCTCCTGCAGCCCATGACTTTCCTCTTCATTATCAACCACACAGCCAATTTTAGTGTCATCTGCAAATTTCTTAATCATACTCCCTATATTCAAATCTAGATCATTGGTGTATACCACAAAAAGCAAGGGACCCAGTACTGAGCCCTGTGGAACTCTATTGGAATCATCCTTCCAATCACAAAAACATCCATCAATCATTACCCTTTGCTTCCTAACTCTAAGCCAATTTTGGATCCAACTTGCCACTTTGCCCTGGATCCCATGGGCTTTTACCTTCGTGACCAGTCTACCATGTGGAACCTTCTCAAAAGCTTTCCTAAAGACCATATACACTACATGCTGAGAGAAATTAAGATTCTGAATGAGGCTGAGGAAAGAATTTATGTTTATAATGACAAATTACATTATTTTTTAAAGTGTAAATATGATCTCCCTTTAATGCATTTAGTTTGATGTAAAGAAAGATTTGCATTTATATGGCACCTTTCATGACTACCAGACGTCTCAAAGCGCTTTACAGCCAATGAAGTCGTTTTTGAAGTGTAGTCACTGCTGTAATGTGGGAAACGCAGCAGCCAATTTGCGCACTGCAAGCTCCCACAAACGGCAATGTGATAAGTACCAGATAATCTGTTTTTGTTATGTTGATTGAGGGATAAATATTGACCAGGACACTGGGGATAACTCCCCTGCTCTTCGAAATAGTGCCATGGGATCTTTTATGTCCACCTTGGAAGGCAGATGGGACCTCGGTTTAACGTCTCATCCGAAAGACATCTGTAAGGATATAGACTTACTGCTTAGTGATATCTCAGAAATGTGCAGATCTGGAAAAATTAATAACCTAGATACTGAAATAGGTTTCTTCCATTCAGTGGAGATTTAGAGGCATAGTGAGCTAAAACACACTTCTTTCACCACTACATCCTTGTTCAAATTCTGCTGGGATGAAAGACTCTGTGTTCTCTAGCAGCTGTAAAGATCCAGATGAAATGAGTTGGACAGTCTTGACCCTATTCCCAGTGGGCACAAGTTCACAACACAAAGCTGTCCATAATTCAGCACTAATTGACACCGAGAGACAACAATGTCTGGTGTGGGAAATGGAAACATTATAATGGTTCCCTGGGGAGATTTGTCTGGCACTTAACTTGGACTGTCTGAGTATTCACCTGAAATCTCCTTGAACTCGAGCACAAATACCAAACGATGCATCTATCTAACTATGTGAGACCTTAGTGCCTACCTACCCTGAAAATGTCACCCATGCACAGTCATTGTCACGTTTGTATCTTTTTCAAATATAATTAATAAAACAGCAACACATCACAACTGAACAACAAACTCTTTTAAAGAAAAAGAGCCACTTATTTTTCTTGAAGATCTGCCTTCTTCCCAAGGGGAGGGGCTGGAGATGGTCAGACAGCAGCCAATCTACAAACAGATTTCCCCTTTAGCAACAGCAATTTGCGTTGACCTCTGGATGTGTTTATTTCCAAAATTAGACTTGCGTCTTTAAAGGGAAAAGCCAAGTTAAACATAGTTCCACTGTAGCAGCAGAAACAGTAGGACACTTCTGTTATAAAGCCATGTATGCTCCAAATGACTGGGAACCTGTTGGAGAGATCTGCCAGTAATATGTTAAGTCTTGTGAATAACATAGTATCACACTTTAAATGTGTTTAGCACAAAAAACTCACGTTTTTAATCATTTGTTCGTGAAATTTGAATCCATTTTTAGAAAGTTTTACCATCCTCCACTTCATTGTTGCACCACATCCTACAAACCTTTACCATAGCCTCTAATTCACTGAGCAATGCCATTGGAGAGCCACTAATTATTTTTTAATAAGTACCTATTCTTTACCTTGCTGGATTATTATTCAAGTTGCACTTCCCATTTTGCAGTTCTACTATCAAATCCGGCAGCAACCATACAGCTCCTTCCAGTGTAAGCTTGTTGTGTTCTTAAACTTATACACGTGCAACTGAAATTAAAGACTTAAGGTTTAAAAGCCCGATGGGCTTAGTGCCTCAACATAGTTTAATAGTGTCTGGAAGCATTTTGTTCAAAGCTGTTTGCTGGTAAAATAAATTAAAACTAATTTTGTTTCATGACAACATTGGGGTACAAGCTTGGGGTTGGCACAAACCTTTTCAGATATCCAGACAGACATTGCAAAATAGAAGATCTAATTGAAACCCATAAGATTCTGTGCGGGATTGACAGGGTAGATGCTGAGGGGTTGTTTCCCCTGGCTGGAGAGTCTAGAACTAGGGGGGTCACAGTCTCAGGATAAGGAGTTGACCTTTTTAAGACTGAGAAGAGGAATTTCTTCACTCAGAGGGCTGTGAATCTTTAGAATTCTCTACCCCAAAGAGTTGTGGATGCTAAGTCTCTGAGTATATTCAAGGCTGAAATCGATAGATTTTTGGACTCTAGGTGAATCGAGGGATATGAGGATCGGACAGGAAAGTGGAGTTGAAGTCAAAGATCAGCCATGATCTTATTGAATGGTGGAACAGGTTCGAGGGGCCGAATGGCCAACTCTAGCAACTATTTCTTACGTTCTTATTAAGAACAAAATGTGACTATTCAGGAAAATGCCAAACCACAAATGTGACTCTTGTAATGCACTCCATGAATCATCTGCCTGCATCCCCACTACCTCTCACTAGCGATTCTGCGCATGCTTCAAAAATAATTGGCATGTGCGAAGGATTGATTAAAAACAAAATAATTGTTCTTTTCAGAATATGCAAAGAAATCAGGCAACTGGTATTTGTGGTGTTAAATATTCATTACATTATGAGCAGCAGTTTTCAAACTGGGATCTGAGCTCTGGGAAATCCATGGAGAGGACCCTGGAGGTCTTCAAGATCACATTTCCTTCTCTAAAATACATTAATGAACCAGTTGGATTTATATAATAACCTGTCAGTTTTATGGTCACTTTTAGTAATACCAGCTTTTTTATTTCCAGAATTTTAAAATTGAGTTCAAATTCTCAAACTGCCATAGTGGGATTTGAACTTCCATGTTCTCTGGATTACTAGTCCAGTAACAATCACTACACTACCGTATCCTGATAAAATAATTGAAAGGTACCAGCACAGCATTAATAATCATGTTCCAGTTTTAAGGCAAGGATGAATGACCAGGTTTTCCACTGCGACACAAAATTCTCATTTTTATTAATGGCTACAGCTCAAAGGGACAATTACTTCACAGCTGGGAAATGATTTTTTTGAACCAAGTTATTCTCTAATGGAAAAATAAATTGAATTATTTGGCAAATGTCATACTGCTACCTCAGCACATTTAACGAGTTTTCATTTAAGGTTTTAATGAATAAGAGTTCCCGGTGGTGTAGTGGATGAATGTGCTGACGTATACCACCTAGTGATAGGACTTCGGTTTAAATCTGTGCTTCTTCACACAGTAAGTTCCTGATGCTACACAAGGGCACACCAAGTGATGCCAAAGTGATCCAAGTTGAGGAAGAATTGAACATAAGAACATAAATAGGAGCAGGAGTAGGCCATTTGGCTCCTCGAGCCTGTCTGCCATTCAATAAGATCACAGCTTATCTGATCATATGCTCAGCTCCAATTCCCTGCCCACTCCCCATAACCCTTTACTCCCTTATGTCAGAAACCTCCCATTTTTTGGTGAATTAGCACTCTCTGCACACAAAGTAAGCTCCCTAGTTCTAGATTCCCCCATGAGTGGAAACATCCTCTCTGCATCCACCTTGTTGAGCCCCCTCATTATCTTATATGTCTCAATAAGATCACTTCCCATTCTTCTGAACTCCAATGAGTAGAGGCCCAACCTGCTCAACTTTTCTTCATAAGTCAATCCCTTCATCTCAGGAATCAACCGAGTGAACCTTCTCAGAACTGCCTCCAATGCAAGTATATCCCTCCTAAATAAGGAGACCAAAATTGTACGCAGTACTCTAGGTGTGGTCTCACCAATACCCTGTACAGTTGTAGCAGGACTTCTTTGCTTTTATACTCCATCCCTCTTGCAATCAAGGTCAACATTCCATTTTCCTTCCTGATTACTTGCTGTATCTGAATAATAACTTTTTTGAGTTTCATGCACAAGGACCCCCAGGTCCCTCTGTACTGCAGCATTTTGTAATTGTTCTCCACTTAGGTAGAGTTGTTCACTTGCTGCCTTAATAGCTAGTTGCAGGATCACCCTGATGAAACCTGAAGGTCTATGCAGGGCCTAATGTGGAGAAGAATTAAAGGAAAGACTTGCATTTATATAGCACCTTTCACAACCACTGGACATCTCAAAGCACTTTACAACCAAGTAAGTACTTTTGGAGTGTAGTCACTGTTGTAATGTGGGAAATGCGACAGCCAATTTGCACAAATCAAACTCCCACAAACAGCAATGTGATAATGACCAGATAATCTGTTTTTGTTATGCTGATTAAGGGATAAATATTAGCCAGGGCACCAGGGTAACTTCCTTGTTTTTGTTCAAAATAGTGCCATGGGGCCTTTTACATCCACCTGAGAGTTTAACGTCTCATCCAAAAGACAACTCCTTCAGCATTGCACTGGAGTATCAGCCTAGATGTATGTGCTCAAGTTCCTGGACTAGGACTTGAACCTATAACCTTCTGACTCGGAGGCAAGTGTGCTATCCACTGAGCCACAGCTGACACTGAAGGAAGAAGAGGAAAAATGGATAGAGGGGAGGAAAGGAATTAAAAGAGGCTGGAGGGGAGGAAAAGAGAGGTGGGGGGAAGGGTAGCGTGAGAGAGTGAGGGGGAAATAACTGAATAAATAAAAAATGACAAGGAAAATAAGGGGAAATACAAATAATAAATCTGCTTTAGTGCCATGGCGTGAGACTTGTTGCCAAGAAGATTTTATTCATGTGCGCCTCCTGTTAACACAGTTAACCATCATCATCATAGGCAGTCCTTTGGTGGCTGATCAGTCCAATGCGAGAGCCACAGACCCTCTCATTTAATTGGCTTGAGGGTTCGTTCATATCATATTTCTGTGTTTTTCGTGTGAAGGTCATTGCGCACCTTCCATTCCGTTCAAGAGTAGATTCACCTGCAGCACAATTTAAAATGTTTGCACTCAGCTAATTTCACCACATTGCTTTACTGCACAAGATAAAAGCTCATGGGATTGGGTGTAATATATTAGCATGGATAGAGGATTGATTAACTAACAGAAAACAGAGTCGGGATAAATGGGTCATTTTCCAGTTGGCAAACAGTAACTAGTGGGGTGCTGCAGGGAACAGTGCTGGGTCCTCAACTATTTACAATCTATATTAATGACTTGGATGAAGGGTCCGAGTGTAATGTAGCCAAGTTTACTGATGATATAAAGATGGGTGGGAAAGCAAATTGTGAGGAGGACACAAAAATCTGCAAAGGGATATAGACAGGCTAAGTGAGTGGGCAAAAATTTGGCAGATGGAGTATAATGTGGGAAAATGTGAGGTTATCCACTTTGGCAGAAATAATAGAAAGGCAAATTATAATTTAAAAGGAAAAAAATTGCAAAGTGCTGCAGTACAGAGGGACCTGGGGGTCTTTGTGCATGAAACACAAAAAGTTAGTATGCAGGTACAGCATGTAATCAGGAAGGCAAATTGAATGTTGACCTTTATTGCAAGGGGAATAGAGTATAAATGCAGGGAAGTTCTGCTATAACTGTACAGGGTTTTGGTGAGGCCACACCTGGAGTAGTGCGTACAGTTTTGGTCTCTGTATTTACAGAGGGTTATACTTGCATTGGAGGCTGATCAGAGAAGGTTCATTAGGTTGATTCCGGAGATTATAGAAATATAGAAAATAGGTGCAGGAGTAGGCCATTCGGCCCTTCTAGCCTGCACCGCCATTCAATGAGTTCATGGCTGAACATGCAACTTCAGTACCCCATTCCTGCTTTCTCGCCATACCCCTTGATCCCCCGAGTAGTAAGGACTTCATCCAACTCCTTTTTGAATATATTTAGTAAATTGGCCTCAACAACTTTCTGTGGTAGAGAATTCCACAGGTTCACCACTCTCTGGGTGAAGAAATACCTCCTCATCGTGGTCCTAATTGGCTTACCCCTTATCCTTAGACTGTGTCCACTGGTTCTGGACTTCCCCAACATTGGGAACATTCTTCCTGCATTTAACCTGTCTAACCCCGTCAGAATTTCAAACGTTTCTATGAGATCTCCTCTCATTCTTCTGAACTCCAGTGAATACAAGCCCAGTTGATCCAGTCTTTCTTGATAGGTCAGTCCCGCCATCCCGGGAATCAGTCTGGTGAACCTTCGCTGCACTCCCTCAATAGCAAGAATGTCCTTCCTCAGGTTAGGAGACCAAAACTGTACACAATACACCAGGTGTGGCCTCACCAAGGCCCTGTACAACTGTAGCAACACCTCCCTGCCCCTGTACTCAAATCCCCTCGCTATGAAGGCCAACATGCCATTTGCTTTCTTAACCGCCTGCTGTACCTGCATGCCAACCTTCAATGACTGATGTACCATGACACCCAGGTCTCTTTGCACCTCCCCTTTTCCTAATCTGTCACCATTCAGATAATAGTCTGTCTCTCTGTTTTTACCACCAAAGTGGATAACCTCACATTTATCCACATTATACTTCATCTGCCATGCATTTGCCCACTCACCTAATCTATCCAAGTCGCTCTGCAGCCTCATAGCATCCTCCTCGCAGCTCACACTGCCACCCAACTTAGTGTCATCCGCAAATTTGGAAATACTACATTTAATCCCCTTGTCTAAATCATTAATGTACAGTGTAAACAGCTGGGGCCCCAGCACAGAACCTTGCGGTACCCCACTAGTAACTGCCTGCCATTCTGAAAAGTACCCATTTACTCCTACTCTTTGCTTCCTGTCTGACAACCAGTTCTCAATCCATGTCAGCACACTACCCCCAATCCCATGTGCTTTAACTTTGCACATTAATCTCTTGTGTGGGACCTTGTCGAAAGCATTCTGAAAGTCCAAATATACCACATCAACTGATTCTCCCTTGTCCACTCTACTGGAAACATCCTCAAAAAATTCCAGAAGATTTGTCAAGCATAATTTCCCTTTCACAAATCCATGCTGACTTGGACCTATCATGTCACCGCTTTCCAAATGCACTGCTATGACATCCTTAATAATTGATTCCATCATTTTACCCACTACCGATGTCAGGCTGATCGGTCTATAATTCCCTGTTATCTCTCTCCCTCCTTTTTTAAAAAGTGGGGTTACATTGGCTACCCTCCACTCCATAGGAACTGATCCAGAGTCAATGGAATTTTGGAAAATGACTGCCAATGCATCCGCTATTTCCAAGGCCACCTCCTTAAGTACTCTGGGATGCAGTCCATCAGGACCTGGGGATTTATCGGCCTTCAATCCCATCAATTTCCCCAACACAATTTCCCGATTAATAAGGATTTCCCTCAGTTCCTCCTCCTTACTAGACCCTCCGACCCCTTTTATATCCGGAAGGTTGTTTGTGTCCTCCTTAGTGAATACCGAACCAAAGTACTTGTTCAATTGGTCCGCCATTTCTTTGTTCCCCGTTATGACTTCCCCTGATTCTGACTGCAGGGGACCTACGTTTGTCTTTACTAACCTTTTTCTCTTTACATATCTATAGAAACTTTTGCAATCCGTCTTAATGTTCCCTGCAAGCTTCTTCTCGTACTCCATTTTCCCAGCCCTAATCAAACCCTTTGTCCTCCTCTGCTGAGTTCTAAATTTCTCCCAGTCCCCGGGTTCGCTGCTATTTCTGGCCAATTTGTATGCCACTTCCTTGGCTTTAATACTATCCCTGATTTCCCTTGATAGCCACGGTTGAGCCACCTTCCCTTTTTTATTTTTACGCCAGACAGGAATGTACAATTGTAGTAGTTCATCCATGCGGTCTCTAAATGTCTGCCATTGCCCATCCACAGTCAACCCCTTAAGTATCATTCACCAATCTATCCTAGCCAATTCACGCCTCATACCTTCAAAGTTAGCCTTCTTTAAGTTCTGGACCATGGTCTCTGAATTAACTGTTTCATTCTCCATCCTAATGCAGAATTCCACCATATTATGGTCACTCTTCCCCAAGGGGCCTCGCACAATGAGATTGCTAATTAATCCTCCCTCACTACACAACACCCAGTCTAAGATGGCCTCCCCCCTAGTTGGTTCCTCGACATATTGGTCTAAAAAAACATCCCTTATGCACTCCAGGAAATCCTCCGCCGCATTGCTTCCAGCTTGGTTAACCCAATCTATGTGCATATTAAAGTCACCCATTATAACTGCTGCACCTTTATTGCATGCACTCCTAATTTCATGTTTGATGCCCTCCCCAACATCACTACTACTGTTTGGAGGTCTGTACACAATTCCCACTAACGTTTTTTGCCCTTTGGTGTTCTGCAGCTCGACCCATATAGATTCCACATCATCCAAGCTAATGTCCTTCTGAACTATTGCCTTAATTTCCTCCTTAACCAGCAATGCTACCCCACCTCCTTTTCCTTTTATTCTATCTTTCCTGAATGTTGAATACCCCTGGATGTTGAGTTCCCAGCCCTGATCATCCTGGAGCCACGTCTCCGTAATCCCAATCACATCATATTTGTTAACATCTATTTGCACAGTTAATTCATCCACCTTATTGCGGATACTCCTTGCATTAAGACACAAAGCCTTCAGGCTTGTTTTTTTTAACACCCTTTGTCCTTTTAGAATTTTGCTGTACAATGGCCCTTTTTGTTCTTTGCCTTGGGTTTCTCTGCCCTCCACTTTTCCTCATCTCCTTTCTGTCTTTTGCTTTTGCCTCCTTTTTGTTTCCCTCTGTCTCCCTGCATTGGTTCCCATCCCCCTGCCATATTAGTTTAACTCCTCCCCACAGCACTAGCAAACACTCCCCCTAGGACATTGGTTCCGGTCCTGCCCAGGTGCAGACCGTCCGGTTTGTACTGGTCCCACCTCCCCCAGAACCGGTTCCAATGCCCCAGGAATTTGAATCCCTCTCTGCTGCACCACTGCTCAAGCCACGTATTCATCTGCGCTATCCTGCGATTCCTACTCTGACTAGACGTGGTACTGGTAGCAATCCCGAGATTACTACTTTTGAGTTCCTACTTTTTAATTTAGCTCCTAGCTCCTTAAATTTGTTTCGTAGGACCTCATCCCTGTTTTTACCTGTGTCGTTGTTACCAATGTGCACCACAATAACTGGCTGTTCTCCCTCCCTTTTTAGAATGTCCTGCACCCGCTCCGAGACATCCTTGACCCTTGCACCAGAGAGGCAACATACCATCCTGGAGTCTCGGTTGCGGCCGCAGAAACGCCTATCTATTCCCTTTACAATTGAATCCCCTATCACTATCGCTCTCCCACTCTTTTTCCTGCCCTCCTGTGCAGCAGAGCCAGCCACGGTGCTGCTGCCCTCCCCTGATGAGTCATCCCCCCCAACAGTACCCAAAGCAGTGTATCTGTTTTGCAGGGGGATGACCACAGGGAACCCCTGCACTACCTTCCTTGCACTGCTCTTCCTGCTGGTCTTCCATTCCCTATCTGGCTGTGGACCCTTTCCCTGCGGTACGACCAACTCGCTACACGTGATACTCACGTCATTCTCAGCATCGTGGATGCTCCAGAGTGAATCCACCCTCAGCTCCAACTCCGCAACGTGGACCGTCAGGAGCTGGAGGTGGATACACTTCCCGCACACGTAGTCGTCAGGGACACTGGAATCGTCCCTGAGTTCCCACATGGTACAGGAGGAGCATAACACCCGACCGAGCTCTCCTGCCATGACTTAACCCTTAGATACACTTAAATTGGCAACAACAATGTTAACGTTTACTCACTGTTATAGAAGAGAAAAAAGAAAAACTACTCACCAATCACCAGCCAATCAGTCACCCCCTTGGCTGTGATGTCACCTTTTGATTTCTTTCTACTTTTTTGCCTTCTCTCCCCGCTGCACAGGTACGCCTCTCGCTGCCGCTGGGCCTTTATAGGCCTCACCAACGCCAGGAACTCCCGCCTCTCGGACTGCTAGGCTAGTATCTGTCCCACTGATGGGGTTGACTTATGAGGATAGGTTGAGTAGGTTGGGCCTACACACATTGGAGTTCAGAAGAATGAGAGGTGATCTTATTGAAACTTATATGATAATGAGGAGGCTCGACAATGTGGATGCAGAGAGGATATTTCCACTCATAGGGGAAACTAAAACTAGGGGACATCATCTGAGAATAAGAGACCGCCCATTTAAAACTGAGATGAGGAGAAACTTCTTCTCTCAGAGAATCTATTATCTGCCCAGAGAGTTGTGGAGGCTGGATTATTAAATATATTTAAGGCGGAGATAGATAGATTTTTGAGCGATAAGGGAGTAAAGGGTTATGGGGAGCGGGCAGGGAAGTGGAGCTGAGTCCATGATCAGATCAGCCATGATCTTATTGAATGGTAGAGCAGGCTCGAGGGGCCGAATGGCCGACTCCTTCTCCTATTTTTTATGTTCTTATAGCTGTTCTTTTGTCATCATTTGCTGGCTGCCACTGTTGCCTGGGGATATTTCATGTACCAAATTGTAATACAGTTTCTATAAAGAAAGAACTTGCATATATACTGTTCCAAAGCTCGTCAGGATGTCCCAAAGCTCTGCACAGACACTGAATTACTTTTGTGAAGTGCAATCACAAATGGAAAAATGAGCCAGCCAATTTGTACACAGCAAATACTTGCAATCAGCAAATGAGGTAAATAACCAGCTAAATCTGTTTTGGTTATGTTGGCCAGGATCTTGGAATAACTCTCATTTATGGTTAATCTACTACCATGTGTCGTATTGCACAAGACAGATGTTACTGAAATGTACTAACATTTTGATTTTTTTTTCTCCTTAACCTAAAAGTGCCAACTCTTGTTGCAGTAAATATTTACACTGTGTAGAAGCTTTCTGTTAGCTTGCTGAGTGGCCATGTTAGAAATATTCAAGTTTAAGGCTATCTCTGGTCATTTTTTAATAATCAGGATTGACTGTAAACCAACCTGTTGTGTTTAATCAGAGCTTAAGATGGAATATAACACATTAGTTATAAAAACATACGACCGTAACAAGTAGTTGATATCGATCCGATTGGACAAACGGCTGGCGTATGTGAGCAGTTCTCTGGCTTGCTGTCTCTTTCTATTTGTCTAGAGCTTCCTTCGGTAAAGCATGGGATCACTCTTGAAGTGTGTTCAGCCAGTCCAACTTCTGTTTCACTCTCCCCTCACATCATTTGTGAGACCAATCTTGAGAAGGCTGCATCTATTCTCTTTTTAGTGGTGGGCCTGACATAGGATATTGGCAAGATCTTTTGACCGATAGAGGTTCCCCATAAAACTTAATATCCAATAAGGGTTCTTGTTCTTTGTCTCAATTCTGAATCACATCCCCCACCCTAAAGGGGTTTCATGATTTTGGCCACATGTCTTGTTGTTTGTACTGTCCCAGGGTTTCTTCCTGTGGAAAGCATTTCATCTCTCTTGTCAGTATTCTCTCGGGTATAATCCTGAAGCTCAAATCTGCACAGGCCAGAAACAAAATGTGGGGCTTTCTGGTCTAGCTCAGTGCTACAATAGGCAATGGATTGCCCACTGAACCATCTGACGATCTGAACAGTGTATTTGCAATTAGTAAGTAGAATCCAGATGTAAACTCATGAATTTTAGACCAAATAAGAGACTGGATCTTTTTTCCTAATAGTACCAAAGATGGCCAGTGATGCATTATAATGATAAACGTTCATGTTTTTTTTTTCTCCATATGCAAATACAGACTTGATTTAATTTGGTCCCATGATTCTGACTGTTACTTGTGTGAAATAAAAGCTCGAGTGTGTATCCTCACCATAGTTTTATTTTCCTTTTACCAAGTGAACTCTTTTTTTGCTGTAGGATCCTGGAAAGCGCCGCAATCAACTACTCCTTAACTACTTTGTATGTTTAGTCAGTAGGTGTGCCTGTTTACTACAACTACAGTACCAACAACTCTGCCTTTCTACTTCTCATCTTCAGGGGTTCCATCAAAGCTTACGTCTTTGATCATACCTTCAGTCGCTTCCCTTAATTCTTCCATTATTGCTCTACAACCATTTTCGTCTTTTGTGAATAATCTTCGAATATGGTCAACCAGGAATGAAACTTGGGGTTTGAGCAAAGAGATCATGCTGGCCTATTGGACTGGATGAGGTTATAAGGTCTTGAGGAAATTTGCAAATAAGAACTCGGATTTTGAATTTAATAGGTTAGGGACAGGATTGGTAAGGAACTGTGTACTCTGTGTTATTTCATGTTGATACAGGGGTCTGATTGTAATTCACACTTAGCTGCATTGGATTCATTTGTAATGTTCAAAGAGAACGTGATACCCGGCTTTCGAAAGACACGAGACAACTAATATTTAGCCCAATAGCTGAGGTGCTCTTGCAGAGGGCTGGCATGGGTTCGAAGGGACAAATGGCCACCTTCTGTGCTGTAACCATTCTATGAGTCTAAGTGGGACTTGGGATATGATAGCAGAATAAGATGCAGAGTTTTGGATCAATTGGTGTCATATTTGACCCTGAAATGAGTTTTCGACCACGTATCTGCAGCATAACTAAAGCCGCCTATTTCCACCTCCGTAACATCGCCCGTCTCCGCCCTTGCTTCAGCTCATCCGCTGTTGAAGCCCTCATCCATGCCTTTGTTACCTCGAGACTTGACTATTCCAACGCACTCCTGGCTGGCCTCCCACATTCTACTCTCCGTAAACTAGAGGTGATCCAAAACTCGGCTGCCTGTGTCCTAACTCGCACCAAATCCCGCTCACCCATCACCCCTGTGCTCGCTGACCTACATTGGCTCCCGGTTAAGCAATGCCTCGATTTCAAAATTCTCATCCTTGTTTTTAAATCTCTCCATGGCCTCACCCCTCCCTATCTCTGTAATCTCCTCCAGCCTCACAAACCCCCCGAGATCTCTGTGCTCCTCTAATTCTGCCCTCTTGAGCATCCCTGATTATAATCGCTCAACCATCGGTGGCCGTGCCTTCTGTTGCCTAGGCCCCAAGCTCTGGAACTCCCTCCCTAAACTCCTCCGTCTCTCTACCTCTCTTTTCTTCTTCAAGACGCTCCTTAAAACTTACCTCTTTGACCAACCTGCGCTAATTTCTCCTCATGCGCTTGGTGTCAAATTTTTTAAATCTCATAATACTCCTGTGAAGCGCATTGGAATGTTTCACTACGTTAAAGGGTGCTATTTAAACACAAGTTGTTGTTGTTGTTGAATTAAAGTCTCGGTGCAATGCAGGAGGTTGGTGAGAATGTTGAAATTGAGTCTACAGGTGACACCGCGTGGATGAGGGCTTGTGCAGTAAAAAACAATACTGTAAATAATCAACAATGCAAAGATTAATTTACACAATAATTAAACTGTTCCAAAAATAACAGAGCCCGCCCGGCGGGAAACTGACTGAATCGGGTCAGCCGCCTTTTTACTCTCCATTGAAACAGATCAGAATTGATTTCTTCACTTGTTGCTCAGAGCCCCTGCAGCTGCCACAAGCAATCCCTGACTGTGTTGTCGAGAACAGATTTGCTTTTGCTCTCTATTCTGTGCAATATACATTGCTCATGATGTTTGTGTCAAAATGCAAATCTAAAACCTCTTTCTGAGGAGTAGAGAACATATTTGTGCCAATTAAAATCTGCAGTACAAGAGTTGAAGCCATAATAGACAGGAATAGGATGCTACAAAGCTCTTTCAGCCCCCTGTGCTGTGCCTACGAGCCCTGCCCCCTGTCATTTGTACACGTTTATATTCTCAGGCATTTCCATCAACGTGAGTGAGGAACAGGTTTTTACACAAAGACATACAGCCCAGCTGGCCCCTGAACTGGTGCCTCTTCTAGCACCTTCCACAGAAACAGATGTAAGGTAGGAGTTAAAAAATAATGGGAAAAGAAGGGTTTAAAAAAATCTTCATGTATCAACACACATGCAGGTTTCCTTAAAGGTGCTTCTTGCTGGGTTTTAATGCCACCCGCAGGCAGTGGTCTGTCCAGTACCTGAAGCGAGGCTGCTGGCCACTGAGCCACTGCTGACACTTCACTGCTGAGCAATAAATCCCACTAGATTTTAGTTTAGATTTCCAATCTGAACCGAGTGAGCCGAACTCAGCTGAGTCAGAAGGTTATGGGTTCAAGTCCCACTCCAGAGACTTGAACACTTAAATCTAGGCTGACACTCCCAGTGCAGTGCTGAGGGATGTGACATTACATAGAAAAACATAGAAAATAGGTGCAGGAGTAGGCCATTCGGCCCTTCGAGCCTGCACCACCATTCAATAAGATCATGGCTGATCATTCACTTCAGTCCCCCTTTCCTGCTTTCTCTCCACACCCCTTGATCCCTTTAGCCATCAGGGGCATATCTACCTCCCTCTTGAATATATCTAATGAACTGGCATTAACAACTTTCTGTGGTAGAGAATTCCACAGGTTCACAACTCTCTGAGTGAAGAAGTTTCTTCTCATCTTGGTCCTAAATGGCTTACCCCTTATCCTTAGACTGTGACCCCTGGTTCTGGACTTCTCCAACATCAGAATCATTCTTCCTGCATCTAACCGAGCCCCCCTCTGCTCTCTCAGGTGGACGTAAAAGATCCCATGGCACTATTTTGAAAAAGAGCAGCGGTGTTATCTCCGGTGTCCTGGGCCAATATTTATCCCTCAATCAACATCACTAAAACACATTATCTGGTCATTATCACATTGCTGTTTGTGGGAGCTTGCTGTGCGCAACTTGGCTGCTGCGTTTCCCACATTCCAACAGTGACTACATTTCAAAAAAAGTACTTCATTGACTGTGACTGCTTTGAGATGTCCGGTGGTCGTGAAAGGTGCTATATAAATGCAAGTCATTTTTTTCTTTAGGATTGACACTGGATGGTGATGCTAACCACCAGACACTGGGAGGAGCTTTTTATTAATCTTTAACTTCCTCCCTGTTTTCTACTTTGTTATGGTCTCTCCAGGCGTTGCGAGGGCGGGCGGGTTCCAGCTCCCATACATTTGCCAATTCCACTCTTCGGTGCATGGCTAGGAGGCATGGAATGGTGGTTGATTTTCTCTGCATCCAGTTGGGAAAGTGCCTGGCATCTGGTCAATATCCTCACAGCAGCTTGACTGAGATATGAAGCAATGCAAGTTCCTGAACAAATATATATTTTTAAACAAATTTCCTCTCATTTTGTTGGACTACGTGAAGGAGAGTTATATCGAACTCGAACCTTGAAAGCTACTCGAATGACAAATGGAACAAAAGCAGGGGGGTGGGGGGTGGGAGACAGGTGGGTGTGGCAGTCATGTTGGTTCATCACAGTTAAACCAGAAAGAAAAGAACTTGCATTTATATAGCGCCTTTCATGACCGCCGGACACCCCAAGGCGCTTTACAGCCAATGAAGTACTTTTGAGGTGTAGTCACTGTTGTAATGTAGGAAACACAGCAGGCAATTTGTGCTAATCGATGTGATAAATGACCAGATCATCTGTTTTAGGTGAAGGGATAAGTATTGGCCAGGCCACCGAGGAGAATGCCCCTGCAATAAATACTGACCTTGCCAGCGACAGCCACATCCCAGGAACCAATCATAAAACAATAAATAGTGCCATGTGATTTTTTAGGTCCAGCTGAGAGGGCAGACGGGGTCTCGGTATAATGTCTCATCCAAAACCAGACAAGTTTATATTCTGAATAAATAAACACCCATCAAATGCAACCCGTTCAACAATTCAGCTAGACATTAAACAAGCCTGTAAGACATTTGAGCAGGTTTGTAAATAGGAACCAATCCAATGAGGGGTCAGTGCTGCGAGGACCCCATGGTGTTGACTTGCGGCATCACATTTGAAAACCTGAACTAATAAATGAGAAGAAAAACTCATTTCCCGTGCAGTATATAGAATAAAATAACCCCAGCAGCCAACGTAAGAGCCTTGAGCTGTGATTTGGAGAGGAATATTTTTGGCTGCCCCAGAACTCCCCAAGGTGCGAATAATGAGTCTTGGGATGGACTCAAGACAACATACAAGGTTTTAATTTTGTATTTTAGTTTCTTCTACTGCAGTTGGATGGCCTATTGTTTGAACAGCATCTAATTCCACTTTTATAACCCTAAATATATATTTTTGCGTATATGATTAGAAAATTTCTCAATCGGAAGCCATAAAACTCTTTAATGGCTAGTTCATTATAAGGGACAGCAATTTTAACTATCAATGTTATCAACCTTCCATCTACTTGTACCATAAATTTACAGAACCTAAAATTGAGATGCGTAATATAATTAGTTATGTTCTCCCTAAATGAACATTTTTCCATTTACGACAACATGAACCAGTCATTCTTTATATACACCGAGGTTTCAGCCTTCCATTGGGTTAATGGTGCACATTGACTATTAGGCTCTGATTGTATCATTAATTTTGTGCGTCAGAGAGTTGGTTCTGTTGTGCTATAAAAGAGCTGGAAATACTGTCGGAGAAATAGATTGAGTGAGGAGTTTGCAATACATCAAGCATTTTATTCAAAAGAGTTTTGAGCTTCAGCATGAAGTGGCTAATGACAGCGAGTGTGATATCTCTGCTGCTCTTTGTAAGTGTCGAGGGTGCTGACCCACTGGAAGAAAGACTGAAACTTCAGGTAAACAGGGTGAGTATAAGATAGTTGCTAAATGCACAGAAATATTGCCACTGTAATCAACGGGGAGAGAGAGAGATAGAAATAACAAACATAGGAGAGAACTGAATGAAAATTAATGGGGAAATTAGGTGGAGAGACGAGAGAAGCTGGGGTTGCTCTCCTTAGGACAGAGAAGGTTAAGGGAGATTTAATAGAGGTGTTCAAAATCATGAATAGTTTTGATAAAATAAGAAGAAGCAGTTTCCACTGGCAGAAGCGTCAGTAACCAGAGGGCACAGTTTTAAGTTAATTGACAAAAGAGCCAGAGGTGAGTTGAGGAGAATTTTTTAACGCAGTGAATTGTTATGATCTGGAATGCACAGCCTGAAAGGGTGCTGGATGCACAGATTCATAGTAACTTTCAAAAGGGAATTGGATATATACTTGAAGGGGAGAAAATTGCTGGACTGTGGGGAAAGAGCGGGGAGTGGGACTGATTCGATTGCCCTTTCACTGTGGGATGAATGGCCTTTTTCTGTGCTGTAAGCTTCAATGAAATCTCCAGTTAATTGAAAGAAAATGCTACCAACATCAACAATGTTATATAATGGAGAGGTACGGTACTGTGGTCATTTTACAGGAGCAGTAATCCTGAGAATGTGAGTTCAAATCTCACCTTGGTAGTTTGACAATTTGAATTTGTTTGTTTTTTTAAATCCTGAAACAAAAAGCTTGCAGCAATAAGTGACCATGAAACTGCTGGACTGTCATAAAAGTCCAACTGATTCACTAATGTCTTAAGAATCATAGAAATTTACAGCACAGAAAGAGGCCATTCGGCCCATCGTGTCCGCGCCAGCCGACAAGCTATCCAGCCTAATCCCACTTTCCAGATCTTGATCTGGAGCCCTGGGCACTTCAAGTGCACATCCAAGTACTTTTAAATGTAGTGGAAGGAAACCTGCTGTCCTTACCCAGACTGGCCTATTTGTGACTCCAGTTGCATACCAATGTGGTTGACTGCCTTCTGAAGTGGCCTAGTGAGCCACTCTATAACCAGGGAGGGGCATTAATGTGTGTGCGGCTGACACTGGGATCCTTCCGAGAGACAGCGCAAACAGTTCTTTTGGAAAACTTGGTAATTTAAGTTTGGCAGAGTTTTTTTACATAAGAACATAAGAAGTAGGAGCAGGAGGCCATACAGCCCCTCGAGCCTGCTCCGCCATTTAATACGATCATGGCTGATCCGATCAAGGTCCACTTCCCTGCCCGCTCCCCATAACCCCTTATTCCCTTATCAGTTAAAAAACTATCTATTTCTGTCTTAAATTTATTCAATAACCCAGCCTCCATAGCTCTCTGAGGCAGCGAATTCCACAGATTTACAACCCTCTGAGAGAAGAAATTTCTCCTCATCTCAGTTTTAAATGGGCGGCCCCTTATTCTAAGATCATGCCCCCTAGTTCTAGTCTCCCCCATCAGTGGAAACATCCTCTCTGCATCCAACTTGTCATGCCCCCTCATAATCTTATACGTTTCGATAAGATCACCTCTCATTCTTCTGAATCCCAAATGAGTAGAGACCCAACCTCACCAACCTTTCCTCATAAGTCAACCCCCTCATCTCCAGAATCAACCTAGTGAACCTTCTCTGAACTGCCTCCAAAGCAAGTATATCCTTTCAAGAACTAGTTAAACATTATTGAAAGGACCTGTAGACCTGAACAAGCTGAACGTGAATTCTTTTTGTAATCAGGGCAAGTAACAATACACTGAAGGGACAGAAAGATTTGGGATTAGGGAAGTATGGATTGGCAAGAAATTCAGAGAGCAGCAGTGTGTGAAAAACACTTCACTCAATTGGGATTGGATTGGTGTGAGCAGTCGGTGCTTGATATCAAGGAGCAAATGTGTCGTTTTGTGGTGCATGGAAAAATGAGAGTTTCCTTTTTCTCTGTTTATCTATTAGGAAGTGACGAAAAACAGGAAATATCTGATTTTGAAGCTGTTGGCTGGGTTGTTGGAGGTTGATGACAATGGCTTTACGTCTTTGAACCCGGAAGAAGCAGACGAGATTTTGCTTGAAGAGCGGTCGGTTGCCGCTGGAATCCCTCGGAGAGAACAGAAAGGCCCGTGCAAACTCTTCTTTTGGAAAACTTTTTCACACTGTTAATTAAAGTTTAGCGGATTTTTCTAAACTAGTGTAACGTGAGGAAAAAAATGGCTTGTTTTCCTGTTGCTGTGTAAAGGTTTAACTTTAAAACTATCTAAAATCTACCTGCGATCATGTTTTTCTATATTCCAAATATTTTATGAATATTTACATAAAGTACTTGTAATTAATCTAAGCTGAAAATGATACATATGATACACATCGCCAACCTTTTAAGGTACATAAAATTATTGTTTATTAGCAAGTAGAAATCCAGATTAAACTTTATGTGGTCTTTTGAAAGGTTTTTCTTTGGCACGTCATTTCAGTTATTTTCCTTTTTTTATCCAACCTAAGACATTTTTTTTCAGTTCCTGCGGTACTGTGTCATGTTGGCCCTACACCCAGACGGGTGGCCCTGGGGCCCAGTATTCCCCCCCCTCTCTGTAGGGAAGCTGTACCTGTGCCCTGTCTCCCCACGGTAATGCTTCCATGTGAGGGATTGCATTCATGAATCCACCTCACGCCTCTCCCTGACACAGCAGGCCAGGAGTCAGAGGGCAGCTATGCCAGTCTGCCAACCACGCTTTTAGATATTTTCTGAGTTAAAGCCCAGATATGCCGACAGTGACATTTTGTCTCGATTGTGATATTTGAGCATATTGTAATGGTGCAGTTAAACACATAGATGCTTATCCAGGAGTATCTAATGAGCAATGCTAAAAATAAAAACCTACACCTGCATATTAAGTACAGTTGTTCTTTTCTATCAAAGACGGGCAATGCACACATTTCCCTTAGCAGAGGGGTCAATAACCAGGGAGCATAGATTTAAAGTAATTGGTAGAAAGATTAGAGGGGAGTTGTATTTTTTTCACCCAGAGGGTGGTGGGGGTCTGGAACTCACGGCCTGAAAGGGTGGTAGAGGCAGAAACCCTCACCACATTTAAACAGTACTTGGATGTGCACTTGAAGTGCCGTAACCTACAGGGCTACGGACCCAGAGCTGGAATGTGGGATTAGGCCGGATAGCTCTTTGTTGGCTGGTGCCGACACGATGGGCCGAATGGCCTCTTTCTGTGCCGTAAATTTCTATGGATGCCAAAATGCTTGGCTCTTTGTCTTCTATCACCAATTCCAACTGAACTGGTCGCAATACCAAAACCCTCCATTTTCTTCAATTTCTCGTCTTTTTTTTTTGATGATCCATTCATACCAACATTTTTCACTGTTGCTTTTGATTGTCCAGCACTGATGCAGTTTTGACATTTCCAGGAATACAGTTTGTTGCAACAAAAGACAAACCAAACCCAAACAGGGTTCAATTATGAGGGCAGGTTGCAGAGACTGGACTTGTATTCCCTCGAGTCGAGAAGGTTAAGGAGTGATCTGAGATGTTTAAGGTGATTAAAGGATTTGATGAGAAGATAGAGAGAGACTATTTCTTCTGGCGGGGGAGTCCAGAACAAGGGGGCATAGCCTTAAAAAGAGCCCGGCCTTTCAGGAGTGATGTCAGGAAGCACTTCTTCACACAAAGGGTAGTGGGAATCTGGAACTCTCTCCCCCAAAAAGCTGTTGAGGCTGGGGGTGTAATCTATTTGCTTCATGGGCTCTTTGCTGAAGAATTCATAGCAACACATTGCTATTAAGAACTAGTTGGTTGAGTAGCAAAGGTTTAACAATCACACGACACATTACCAGTTCATCCATCAGCTCACAACCAGCTGCCCCATCGTGGATCCCCCAAACCCAACTGCTGGGGTTTTATTGAGTCTTGTGAACATCACGTGACTGGCTAAACCACTCACAATTCAACAGCTCAACCAACCGGTGAGCAGACTTACAGGTGCATACATTACAGGGGTCAATTGAAAATTTCCAAAAACTGAGATTGATAAATTTTTGTTAGGCAAGGGTATTAAGAGTTACAGAATCAAGGTGGGTAGATGGAGTTAATGTACAGATCAGCCATGCTATAATAGAATGACGGAATAAACTCGAGGGGCTGAATGGCTGCCTCCTGTTCCTATGCAACGTGAACAACTTTCTCACGGTCTGCCATCCTCGAAACATGGAACCTCACATTGTCTTAACAAAAAGTAAAATACCACAGATGCTGGGAATCTGAAACAAAATCAAAAAAATGCTGGAAACACTCAGCAGGTCAAACAGCATCTGTGGAGACAACAGTCGACATTTCAGGGACAGAACCTTCCTCAGAGCTGGAATATATTACAGAGGAACAGAATAAGGGAAAAGCAGAAGAAACACAGTGACCACACATCATCATCATCATTGGCAGTCCCTCGGAATCGAGGAAGACTTGCTTCCTCTCTAAAAGGGAGTTCTCAGGTGGCTGTACAGTCCAATACGGGAATTACAGTCTCTGTCACAGGTGGGACAGACAGTGGTTGGAGGAAAGGGTGGGTGGGGAGTCTGGTTTGCAGCACGCTCCTTCCGCTGCCTGCGCTTGATTTCTGCATGCTCTCGGCGATGAGACTCGAGGTGCTCAGCGCCCTCCCGGATACACTTCCTCCACTTAGGGCGGTCTTTGACCAGGGATTCCCAGGTGTCGGTGGGGATGTTACACTTTAATCAAGATAGCTTTGAGGGTGTCCTTGTAACGTTTCCTCTGTCCACCTGGGGCTCGCTTGCCGTGTAGGAGTTCCGAGTAGAGCACTTGCTTTGGGAGTCTCGTGTCGGGCATGGGGACAATGTGGCCCGCCCAATGGAGCTGGTCGGGTGTGGTCAATGCTTCGATGCTGGGGATGTTGGCCTGGGCGAGGACGCTGACGTTGGTGCGTCTATCCTCCCAGGGGATTTGCAGGATCTTGCGGAGGCAGCGCTGGTGGTACTTCTCCAGCGCTTCGAACTACAGTACACGGACGACACTTGCATCTGCACACACGCAGAGGCCGAACTCCAAGCCATCGTCAACACCTTCACCGAGGCGTATGAAAGCATGGGCCTTACGCTAAACATCCGTAAGACAAAAGATCCTCCACCAACCTGACCCTACCACACAGCACTGCCCCCCCCCCCCCCCCGGTCATCAAATGACCACACACACACAAAGAAATAGAGTGACCTGTAAAGTGCTTGGGTGGAGAACAGAAGATGGTTAAATGGCAGCATTTATATTTCCATACGACAAAAGGAGGCATAATGAGAGAAATAAAATAAAAGATATATACGCGACATAGAGTGTAATAACTAAAAGGAGATAGATGTGGGGGATAGGTGGAGAAGCATGACAAACGACACAGCAGAGCGGATTCCAATACTCCAGAAGTCTCTGTGTCTCCATTTTACAGGTCGCTCTCCTCCTTTCTCTGTGTGTGTGCTCATTATGTTTTCCCCCTTCCTCCTTTCCCTTTGTTCATTTTTAAATGCTGTCGATCTGTAATATCTTTTGAGTTCTGAGGAAGAAAAGAAAGACTTGCATTTATATAGTGCCTTTCACGACCACTGGACGTCTCAAAGCGCTTTACAGCCAATGAAGTACTTTTGGAATGGAGTCACTGTTGTAATGTGGGAAATGCGGCAGCCAATTTGCGCACAGCAAGCTCCCACAAACAGCAATGTGATAATGACCAGATAATCTATTTTTTTTAGTGATGTTGATTGCGGGATAAATATTGGCCCCAGGACACCGGGGATAACTCCCCAGCTCTTCTTCAAAATAGTGCCATGGGATCTTTTACATCCACCTGAGAGCTCAGACGGGGCCTCGGTTTAACGTCTCATCCGAAAGACGGCACCTCTGACAGTGCTGCACTCCCTCAGTACTGCACTGGAGTGTCAGCCTAGATTTGTGTGCTCAAGTCTCTGGAGTGGGAATTGAACTCACAACCTTCTGACTCAGAGGCAAGTGTGCTGCCCACTGAGACATGGGTCTATACCCAAAATGTTAACCTTTTTCTGTCTGGTTTGCCATGGGACACTACGTACACTGCCTTCACAATATAATCTGGTGTTCAAAGGAGCCCTTTAAACTTCTCTTTGGATTAAGAACCACACACTAACATCCTATTTAGTCTCATCTTTAAAAACATTCACCATTATAAAGTTTAGAATCATCATCATAGGCAGTCCCTCGAAACAAGGATGACTTGCTTCCACGCCGAAAAGGGATAAGTTCACAGGTGTTTCAATGAAATATTCCAGGTCCTGAACTACATGTTGAAGGGTGGAAGATGCCTGTGTGTGGATTTTTTTAACGTGTGGTGGCCGTGCACCATCGGGGCCATAAAAGGAGCGGCGCGCGGTGGCCATGGGCAGCATGGCGGTGTACCACGGCAAGGTACAGCGCGAGCTGGTGCAGGAGGGCGACAGCAGCGAAGAGCGACGTCATCAAGGTCCAGGTCGGTGATTGGAGCGTGGGCAGGTACAGCAGGAGCGGAGAGGTCTGGGGCGAAAGAGCGGCGAGAGATCGTAGAGGGACGTGATCGGGACCCGGGAGAGGCGTCAGTTTGGGGCCAGAAGAGGCGAGGGCCCAGGGGCAGCACGGGCCCAGCCCACACTGCGATAGGTGTGCGCACTCGGTCCGTGCAGCAGAGCTGGTCTCCAGTCGTCCTGGGTAAGGCTTATAATCAGCAGGCTGCAGGCTCACATGCATTGAAAGTTCGGTTTGACAAGTAGAATGGGTGGAGGATGGAAAGAAAATAAACTAACAACCATTACATTGAAATGGATTTAATAAAATATATATTTTTTGTAGCTGTAGGGGCGAAAGCGAAGCTACTTAAATAATGTGACTCTTGTGATTTCAAGAAATTTCAGCAGCCAGAGCTGCTGAATTCAAATTTCCAATAATTCAGTATTTTAGCACTAAATTCTCACATTGCTAGTTTTATTGCTTCATTCAAATGATTGGATAATTCACATTCCTTTAGCAGACAAAATGCCTGAGTTATTAGTTAGTGACATACTCAGGATGTGAAGATTGGTGTTGTAGCACAGCCCAGGTAATCTCCGTTCCCTAACTGACTCAATCCCTCTCCCCACCTTCTGTCTGAGGCTGAATCAGACTGTTCGCAACCTTGGTGTCATAGTTGGCCCTGAAACTCACACCAAGTCCCGCTCACCCATTACCCCTGTGCTCGCTGACCTACACTGGCTTCCAATTAAGAATTCTCATTCTTATTTTCAAATCCCTCCATGGCCTTTCTATCTCTGTAATCTCCTCCAGCCCCACAACTTCCAAGATGTCTGCGCTCCTCTAATTCTGTCCTCCTGAGCATCCCTGATTGTAATTGCTCCACCATTGGTGGCCGTGCCTTCTGTTGCCTGGGCCCCAAGCTCTGGAACTCCCTCCCTAAACCTCTCCGCCTCTTTCCTCCTTCAAGACGCTCCTTAAAACCTACCTCTTTGACCAAGCTTTTGGTCACCTGCGCTAATTTCTCCTTATGCGGCTCGGTGTCAAATTTTTATCGCATAATACTCCTGTGAAACACCTTGGGACGTTTCACTACGTTAAAGGTGCTATATAAATACAAGTTGTTGTTGTTGTAATCGACCTTCAACAATGGTAAAAATCCAGGCATTAGTCTCACACAGTGGGTCTGTGTGTAAACAGTGTTTAGATCTCTTTGATCGCATCAATAAGATACTGTGGGCTAGAATTTCCATTGCATCGCCGCCCGGTTTCTCGGCGTTATCGGTCGTTTTGGGCGAGAACCGACTCGGCGAAAATTTCCCCAGCTGAGTTCCGCCGGCGGTTTCGAGGTGCCGCTGGGGAGCCGGCGTGCACTGTCCATACACCGCCATCGCCCGATTTTTGGCTCAGCGGTGACCCGTAGGTAAGCTGAAAAAAAAAACTCCCACGAGAATCAGCGGAGCTGGGCGGTGGCTAAGTAGCCCTGCAAAACAAAGCTAAGTAAATGACCTTTTACTAATTATTTTAAAATACCCTTGCAGTGATTTGGTGAAAAGGTTCCCGAGAAAGTTTTTCTGATTTTTTGTTTTACATTTTTTGAAAAAATATTTGTTGTGTTTTTCTCCTCCACGACCCAACCCGCAGCCTCGGTGTAAACTTTTAGTCATCATTGTCCTTTTTTTTTTACGAACTGCCCAATCGGCCCAAGATTCCATTTCCCGCCGAGAATCGGGCTGCAAGGTCCATCTTTTTCCGCTGGGCGGAATTCTTTCTTTTTTTCATGGAATTTTTCGCCGGCAATAATTTGAGAATCTGAGCGGTATTTTGGGCAGCAATCCACCGACGGTGGATTTTGGGGGAAATTCTAGCCCATTGAAATTGAATTTGATACCAATCACATAACCACCTGATTTCCCTTTTGACAGCTTTATTTTCAATCCACATAAAACACTGCCCAGGTCCAATTTCTAACCTTTCCGCTCTGCCTACAATGTTTATTTAAAAAGAATTTTTAAAAAATGTATCCGAGTGGGAAAAAAAATGAAAATTTATAATAAAAAAACACAAAAGGCCGATCTTGTTGAAGCTGCATTGGAGAGGGAGTACCAAAATGATCACGTATCGTGAGCTTTACAACTCACCAGTAAACCTGATATCTTTTGACTTATTGTCATGAAGCCCTGGGACTGGAACTATACAATTTCTCTATTTTGTTGGCCCTTAAGATTGTAAAAAAGATCCAATGTTCACAGTTGGTCTCCTGCATGGTTTATAGCTGCAGAACACTCAGAAATCACACAACTAAGAGGTTGCAGTGTTAGGCGTGCAGGTTGGGACTGCATAGTGGAGCAGGGAAGAGCGACTTTCGATTCGTAGTGCTGCAACTGATGTAAAGGCATCATGAAATGTACAGTGCAGAAATACTCTCACCCTGTAAACAATCGCGAAACAGCTACCTTGCTCCAAGGTTGTTAGACCGCACCGACAATATCGTACTCAGTGCAAGAAACAGAAAGGACAATCTCATTCGTGACGATCTTATAAATTTCATACATGCACCGAAGATAGATGGCGACTAGTAAAAATATATAATTATCTTTGTCACATTCCAATTAAAAAATCCAATTAGCAGATCCTCGGAAAATTTCTCCTTGGAATCTGGAGGCAGCCAATCCCACCGACCAAATTTAAAATGAAACTGACGATTTTCCGTTCCAAAGGAATGACAGAAAAATTAGCATTCAGAGATAAATAATTTAATTGAGCAATTTGAAACGCACCGTATGCAAGTAGACTGATTCCACTGAGACCAGTGCTAGAGAGTACTCTTACACAGGTCTACAAGAACCCTTAGAGATATGATCCACTGTGTGTTTAAGGAATGGATGCCGGGCTTGTACAAATAGTACGTCTGGTGCCGAGCACAGTACCTACCTGTCAAGTTATTTTCTCCTTGAAGGGCAAATTTTTAATCTGCCCGCTTGTCCAAAAACAATATATATTTGAAGGTTAAGTTGCATCCTTGCTGTTAATTTTTAGTTTCAAATTTCTAGTTATAATGAGTTATGACCTGTTCTTTATTCCCTGCAGTTTAATGGTGTAGTGGCCTTGTGGCCATTAAGACATGATGTTAACTTGGGCAGCAGTCGTGTGTTCAGAGGGACCTGGATGTCTTTATACACCAATCACTGAAAGTTAACAGGCAGTATTGCAAGCAATTAAGAAAGCAAATGGTGCGTTGGCCTTTATTACAAGAGGATTTGAGTATAAGAATAAAAGGGGGCTGAAATTGCCCACTGCTGGAAACGGGGCACAGGCACCCAAGATATCTTACTGCATTTATATCATCATCATAGGCAGTCCCTCGAATCGAGGATGACTTGCTTCCATTCCAAAAGGTTCAGAGGTGCTTCAATGAAGGACCTAATATTCCAGTCCCGAACTATATCTTGAAGATGCCTGTGCTTGGATTTTTTTTAATGTGTGGTGACCGTTGCACACCAGCCACCACACGGGCTTGACAGAGCTAGGTCTTGGTCCAGTGGCACGGGTTAACCAGGACTAACTGGAGACCAGCTCTGCTGCACGGACTTAGTACGCACACATATCGCAGTGTGGGCTGGTCCGTGCTGCCCCTGGGCCCTGAACTCGCGCCTCTCCTGGGCCAGGGAGTGGAAGGAGCAGCATGGCGGCATAACACTCCAGGGAGCAGCACGTGCTGGAGCAGGCGAGCGACGGCTGTGAAGAGGGCGACTTGGATTGGACATCACCAAGATCCAGGTCGCTGATTGAAGCATGGGCAGGTACAGCAGGAGCGGCGAGGTCAGGGCAAAGGAGCAGCGAGTGATCGTGGAGCGATGTGCATTGATATAGGACCCTGGTGAGACCATACCTGGAGTAGTGTGTACAGGTTTGGTCTCCTTACGTAAAGAAGGATATACTTGCCATAGAGGGAGTGCAATGAAGGTTTACCAGACTAATTCCAAGGATGAGGGGGAGGGGATTGTCCTATGAGGAGAGATTGAGTAGACTAGGCCTATATTCTCCAGACCTTACAAGAATAAGAGGTGATCTCATTGAAACATACAAAATTATTACAGGGCTTGACAGGGTAGATGCAGGGTGGGGAGTCTAGAACCAGTGGGTCACAGTCTCAGAATAAGGGGTCGACCATTTAAGACTGAGATGAGGAGATATTTTTTCACTCAGAGGGTGATGAATCTTTGGAATTCTCTATCCCAGAGTCTTTGAGTATATTCAAGACAGAGATCGAAATATTTTTGGATATTAAGGGAATCAAGGGATATGGGGACAGTGCAGGAAAGTGGAGTTGAGGTAGAAGATCAGCCACGATCTCATTGAATGGCGGAGCAGGCTCGAGGGGCCGAATGGCTGACTCCTGCTCCTAATTCTGATGTTCTTATGAGCGAATTTGACAAAGCATCCTGATCTGAGTAACGCGAGACCTGGAAGATTTTGTCTCCGTATTTAAGGAAGGATATACTTGCATTGGAGGCTGTTCAGAGAAGGTTCACTAGGTTGATTCTGGAGATGTGGGGGTTGACTTATGAGGATAGGTTGAGTTGGTTGGACCTATACACATTGGAGTTCAGAAGAATAAGAGGTGATCTATTGAAACTTTTAAGATAATGAGGGGGCTTGACAAGGTGGATGCAGAGAGGATATTTCCACTCATAGGAGAAATTAAAACTAGGGGACATAGTCTTAGAATAAGGGGTCGCCCATTTAAAACTGAGATGAGGAGAAATTTCTTCTCTCAGGGGGTTGTAAATCTGTGGAATTCTCTGCCCCAGAGAGCTGCGGAGGCTGGGTCATTGAATATATTTAAGGCAGAGACAGACAGATTTTTGAGCGATAAGGGAGTAATGGGGAGCGGGCAGGGAAGTGGACCTGAGTCCATGACCAAATCAGCCACGATCTTATTGAATGGCGGAGCAGACTCGAGGGGCCGAATGGCCGGCTCCTGCTCCTATTTCTTACATTGTTATTATTTGAACTTAAATTCCAGGTTTTTGCCTCGACTACCCTACCCCGAAACGCATTTCATGTGTTGATCACTCTTCTGTGAGGAACTTCCTGACAGCGGTCCCAACCTTGCCCTACTGTCACAAGGAACCATACCCCAGCGGACAGAAGTCACCACCTTCACGGGAAAATGAGAGAAAAAGTTTTGGGGAAACTGCTTGCTAATAACCTTAAGTAGTAGACTTTCTCTGGAACATTTCCAACTTTTCATCTGCAAATCTAATCATGTTAAAATGTCAAAGCACTCTATTGTCCCCTTTATAGCTCTAAATTTAACTCATTAGACAATTTCTAATAACTTATTAAAACAACATTAACAGCTGTGCTCTTATAATTACAGTGGATACTTCACATTTTGTTGGTGTGTCAATATTTCAAAAGAGATTAGCATCGTGGAAAGCATTTTGTGTAATAATGTTGTACTTTTTGTTGCAGTAATAGCAAATGATTTCCATTCTAAAAGAAATGGCTATTCAGATCGCTCATCTTACGTTTTTATTAATTAGGTTTAATTTACAAGTAATTAAATGTGGTTGGTCTTTAAAATAGTGGTTAATGTCAACTTGCAGCTGCATCATGGGCTTATTAAGAACCTTTTAAAAACAGCTTTTAAAATACAGAGATTTACATGGAATACAAAGTCCTTGATTATAGATAATTACAATTTTCCTCTCTTGGCAAATTCGGCTGTTAACCCTTCAAGCTCTGGCGACTCGTGTCATAACCCAGACTGACAATAATCTGTACATTTATACGCCGAGTCTTCAAGTGAAAGTGTACTCAAATAACGAGTCCAGTTACATCTCCCAGTCCAAACTGCACCAATACCCTTCCTTCATATATTAGTATGGATCCAGCGATTTTGGGTCAGGCGAACGCAATTTTTCATTAACTTTAATAAAAGTTGACTCTTAGCTACTGGCAAAACTTTACTCAGAATTATTTGCATAAAAATTTGGCTTCTTACTGTTTTATATGAGTCTGATTATTCCTATTATTGACAAATGAACATTTTGGTAAGAAAAATAGGGGGGGGTCACATATTACTTGGAAAATAAGAATCTAAATGGGGTAGAGGAGCAAAGGGATCTCTGAGCACACATACATAATCACTAAAGGTAGCGACACAGGTTAGCAAGGCCATAAACAAAGCAAACCAAGCACTAGGGTTTATTTCTAGAGGGATAGAATTGAAAGTTGAAGTTATACTAAACCTGTATCGAACCTTGGTTAGACCACACTTGGGAGTACTGTGTACAGTTCTGGTCGCCATATTATAAAAAGGATATTGAGGCACTGGAGAGGGTGCAGAGAAGATTTGCAAGGATGATACCAGAAATGCGAGGGTATGCATATCAGGAAAGGATGAACAGGCTGGGTCAGACAGCTGAGGGGTGACCTAGTAGAGGTCTTTAAAATGATGAAAGGTTTTGCTAAGAGTAGATACAAAGAGAATATTTCCACATTTTTGGGAGGAGCATAACTAGATGCCATCAATATGACAGTCACCAAGAAATCCAATAGGGAATTCAGAAGAAACTTATTTACCCAGAGAGTGGTGAGAATGTGGAACTCGCTGCCAGAGGGAATAGTATCGATGCATTTAAGGGGTGGTTAGATAAGCATATGAGAGAGAAGGGAATCGAGGGTTATGTTGAGAGGGTTAGATGGGGAAAGACGGGAGGAGGCTCGAGTGGAGCATAAGCACTGGCATGGCCTGATTGGGCCGAATGGCCTGTTTCTGTACTGTATATCCGATGTAATCCGATGTAAATGGGGATAATACAATCAAAAAAAAGTGACTGAAATCAAAAAAAAAATTGTTCTTGGGAAAAGGAAGAATACTGCACCAATTAGGTTGCTGGAGAAAACAGAACAAAAGTACATAGAATTTCTACTTTGATTCACAAGTGTGCACAGTTCTGGTTTCCTTATCTGAGGAAGGATATACTTGCCTTACAGGTGGTGCAACAAAGTTTCACTAGATTGATTCCTGGGATGAGAGGGCTGTCCTATGAGGAGAGATTGAGTATAATGAGCCAAAACACTCTGGAAGTTAGAAGAATGAGAGGTGAAACATATAAGCTACTGAGTGGTATTGACAGGGTAGATGCTGAGAGGTTGTTTCCCCTGGCTGGAGAGTCTGGAACTAGGGAGTCATGGTCTCAGGATAAGGGGTCGACCATTTAAGACTAAGATGAGGAGGAATTTCTTCATTCAGAGGGTTGTGAATCTTTGGATCTCTCTATCCCAGAGGGCTGTGGATACTCAGCCATTGTGTATATTCGAGGCTGAGAACGATAGATTTTTGGACTCCAGGGGAAATCAAGGGATATGGGGATCGGGCGGGAAAGTGGAGTTGAGGTCGAAGATCAGCCATGATATTGAATGGCAGAGCAGGCTCGAGGGGCCTACTCCTGCTCCTAATTCTTATGTTCTTTAAGGTGTTGAGGAAAGAACATGGGTGCCATATTGTGTTATACAACAGCACTTCAGAAGTAATTCATTGGTTGTGAAATACAAATCCATTTTATGACATCACATCTGCAAACCTTCAAAAAGAAACTTTAAAAAAAAACTTAGAAAATTAACAAGTACTTTATTTGAAATACAAAAGAAGCAGCCACATACAATGTGATCAATTAAAGCTTAGCTACACCAATCCAGGCACAGCTTTAATACAAAGTTCTATAAATCAGAATCAGATATATTCTTAATTGCCTACAGCACTTCAAGTTATGCATTGTATGTAAAGTGATAAAAGCATGGATAAATTTTAGACTTGATTTCAGAATACAACCATTAGTCAGACCCTTTACATGGCTACATATGACGTTCCATATTCACTCATTGCCTCAACCTTGGCTCAAGATAGAGGAGAAATTATGCTGACCAGTAAATGAGACATAAGGAATGACAGCCAAGTACATCGATGCTTGGTTGTATCATGCAATACTACCTCATCGGTACCATTTCAAGCAGGATTAGTCGACAGTTTGGGACTGCTTATACAGATATGATTACCCTCCAGTTTTGGGACTATCGCCCGTAAAAGACTTTAGCCCATCAGTTCAGGCTGCATTCAACCCCCTGTTAAGGTGAACAACATACGCTTATGTTTGAGTTTCTCTCCCACTACAAGGGAATGATCTAAACTACAAGCAAACTGGCCAACAGCTATAGGGTAATCACACGTAGGCTGTTGATGTTTTCGCATCTCAGTGCGGAGAATAGTGCGCAGTGGAAGAATTCGCCGGATGATTTAACAGTCTGACAGGAATGCCCCTTCCATGGTCATGACCATCTTTATACCAGCCGATGGATAGGGTGGTCAGTCCTATATGGTGGGAGGGTTTTATGGGATCCCACATCGCAAACAATGGATCTTCTTCCACCAGACACAAATGGGTGAAAGAATATTTTTTGAACTGGCTCTAAAAGCTTCTATTTAGACAAGGATCTCTGTATAACAAATACATTAAGCAAATAGGCATTATTCAATGTTTCGTGCACAATTTTTCCTCATCCAGATTTGCTGAGAGGAGATGCATTATTTCCACCTTGAAAAAAGTTCTGCTCTTCCCTCAGACAGGATTTCTGGTTCTCTTTTACCTTGTTCATCATCTTTGCTTTGTGTTTCCTTGCTCATGCTTGCCCGATCACAGACCTTCCCTTTTGTTCTTTCTTCCCCTCCCCCCTTTCAGTGGTCCTTAAGAATGTTCTTTTCGAACATTCGCTAGATCTGACGAAGCGTCATCGACCTGAAACGTTAACGCTTGTGTGTCTCTCTCTCCACAGAGGCTGCCTGACCTGCTGAGGTTTCCAGCATTTCTGTTTTTATTTCAGATTCCAGCATCCGCAGTATTTTGCTTTTGCATTATTTCTCCGTGGGTAGCTAGCTCATCCATTGGCATAAACCAAATAAATTTGTTGAAGTTGTGCTATTGAGTGACAGGATCCGAGTATCTCAAACATAAGCATGTTGTTCACCTGAACAGGGGTTTGAATACAGTCTGAATTATTGGGCTAAAGTCTTCTTTCCCTGTGGCCACAACTGTTCCCTCTTTGACCAAGCTTTTGGTCATCTGCCCTAATTTCTCCTGATGTGGCTCGGTGTCAAATATTTTGTTTTGTAACACTCCTGTGAAGTGTCTTGGGATGTTTTACTAGGTTAAAAAGACTTGCATTTATATAGCGCCTTTCATGACCGTCGGACGTTCCAAAGTGCTTTGCAGCCAATTATGTATTTTTGGACTGCAGTCACTGTCGTAATGTGGGAAACACGGCAGCCAATTGGCGCACAGCAAGCTCCCACAGACAGCAATGTGACAATGACCAGATAATCTGGTTTTAATTGAGGGGTAAATATTGGCCAGGACACCGGAGATAACTCCCCCGCTCTTAGTGCCATGGGATCTTTTACGTCCACTTGAGAGCAGTCGGGGCCTCGGTTTAACGTTAAAGGCGCTATATAAATACAAGTTGTTGTTATGTGTAAAATTCAAAAACTTAGCTCACAATGGAGGCAGATCCACAACAGCACATGGGAAGTGGAGTTTAACGTTCACACCATGTAGCAGGCAGTGATCAGAAGTCAGAATCAAAGTGTATTGATGAGGCACTGTGTGCATCTGTTTTATGCTATACTTAATCTGAGTGTGCTCGATACAGACAAGTGCTACAAGTAGAAAGCGTTTCCCTTCTCTCTCCACCCCCCTCCCTTCCGCCAATGTTTGATTATTTTTAATTGCTTTTGTTGCCAGAGTTGAGCGACTAGAGTCCAGATTTAGCACTCTGTGACAAGTTGCAAACCCAAGTTTGGCCATGCTTGCTGCACCAGTGTATCACAGTTTCCTTTTCTTTGTCGAATGTTTGTTCAGTTGGTCCAGGCTCTTCACTTTGGACGAGCGTCTGTTAAACTCCTTCCGACAGTCTTCTTGCAGATCCTTTATCTTCTTCATGGAACAACGTAAAGCAGATACTAAAGACTCTTCACTCTCATCGAGAACTTCCTGAATAAGTAGTCGTATTCATTGAGTCCAGCAATTAACAGCACTTAACATAGAAACATAGAAAATAGGTGCAGGAGTAGGCCATTCGGCCCTTCGAGCCTGCACCGCCATACAATGAGTTCATGGCTGAACATGCAACTTTAGTACCCCATTCCTGCTTTCTCACCATACCCCTTGATCCTCCTAGTAGTAAGCACTACATCTAACTCCTTTTTGAATATATTTAGTGAATTGGCCTCAACAACTTTCTGTGGTAGAGAATTCCACAGGTTCACCACTCTCTGGGTGAAGAAGTTTCTCCTAATCTCGGTCCTAAATGGCTTACCCCTTATCCTTAGACTGTGACCCCTGGTTCTGGGCTTCCCCAACATTGGGAACATTCTTCCTGCATCTAACCTGTCTAAACCCATCAGAATTTTAAACGTTTCTATGAGATCCCCTCTCATTCTTCTGAACTCCAGTGAATACAAGCCCAGTTGATCCAGTCTTTCTTGATATGTACGTCCCGCCATCCCAGGAATCAGTCTGGTGAACCTTCGCTGCACTCCCTCAATAGCAAGAATGTCCTTCCTCAAGTTAGGAGACCAAAACTGTACACAATACTCCAGATGTGGCCTCACCAAGGCCCTGTACAACTGTAGTAACACCTCCCTGCCCCTGTACTCAAATCCCCTCGCTATGAAGGCCAACATGCCATTTGCTTTCTTAACCGCCTGCTGTACCTGCATGCCAACCTTCAATGACTGATGTACCATGACACCCAGGTCTCCTTGCACCTCCCCTTTTCCTAATCTGTCACCATTCAGATAATAGTCTGTCTCTCTGTTTTTACTACCAAAGTGGATAACTTGCACCTAAATTTTAAAAAACCTAAACTGTCACTGTTTAGATTAACTAATAAAGCTCAATGTAAAACTGGGACTTGGTAGGATATTAAAGTTACTGCCGGAATTTTTTTTATTGGCAACTTTGCTCTATATTTTGGTCAAGCCTTTGGTCACCTGCCCTTATCTGTCAAAATTTTGTGTGTGTCTTATAACACTCCTGTGAAGCGCCTTGGGACATTTTACTACGTTAAAGGCACTATATAAATGAAATTTGTTATTATATGGAAGGGAGGCAACACTTCATTACCACCTCATGACCTTTGTTCGCAATTCTGGGTTCCTTACTCTGGACATCTCCCAGCCCCTGATTTCCACTTACCCCCTCGCTGCCCAGTAGGAAGAAGGGCAGGGTAACTTTCCTCACCAATTAGGGAATCGTAGAACCTTACAACACAGAAAGAGGCCATTTAGCCTGATGTGCCCTTGCCAACTCTGTGAAAAAGCTGTTCAATTTATAGTCCCACACCCCAGCTTTTCCTCCCAAAGACAAAGGAAATGCGTAAAAACGGTGATGAGAAAATGAAAAAGATGTCCATGAGCAATGCCAAAGGGTAATAGACTGGCATAAATGAGTAAGATGATTCAAGAACTGACTGTCAATTGAAACTATATTAAATTTGAAAGTAATTTAGTCAAATCCAAACCTAGGATTTTAAATCTAAACAAAGCAAACTACGTAGGTATGAGGGCGAGTTGGCTAAGGTAGATTGGGAAACTACATTAAAGGGTATGATGGTAGACGAGCAATGGCTAGCATTTAAAGAACTAATACATCATTTACAACAAAGACACAGGAAAAATTGTCCAATTGTGGCTAACAAGAAAAGTTAAAGATAATATTAGATCAAAGGAAGAGGCTTATAATGTTGCCAAAAAGAGCAGTAAGCCTGAGGATTGGGAGGATTTTAGAATTCAGCAAAGGAGGATAAAGGGAAAATAGAATACGAGAGTAAATTAATGAAAGACATAAAAATAGACTGTAAAAGCTTCTATAGGTATATAAAAAGGAAACGATTAGTGAAAGTAAACGTACAGGCTGAGACAGGGCAAATTATAATGGGGAATAAGAAAATGGCAGAGAAATTAAACACATACTTTGTGTCCGTCTTCACGGAAGATGATGCAAAAAACCTCCCAGAAATAGTGGAGAACCAAAGGGTCTAGCGAGAATGAGGAACTGAAAGAAATTATTAGTAAAAAAATACTGGAGAATTTAATGGAACTGAAAGCTGATAAATCCCCTTAACCTGATGGCCTACATCCTAGGGTTTTGAAAGAGGTGCCTTCTTCCTCTTAGGCAGCCCCTCGGAGTCGAGGATGACTTGCTTCCACACTAAAAATGAGTTCTCAGGTGACTGATGAGATTTTAAACAGTGGAAGATGCCGAAGTGTGAATTTTTCTTTTTTAACGTGGGCTGGCCGTTGCACACCAGCTACCACACGGGCTTGATAGAGCAAGGTTTTTGTCCTGTGGCAAGGGGATCCAAGACGACTGGAGACCAGGCTGCGCTGCGTGGGTCTAGTGCATACACACAAACATACTCCTACTGTCCTTCCCACAAGTCCTCTCTACCTGGGCTTTATAGCATGCAGTGTAGACCTCACAACCTCGCTATTGGCCCATGCTGCACTTTCCCTGGGCCTCGACCCCACAGCTGGTCCACGCTACTCCACTCCTGGGCTGACCTCTCCGCTCCTCTGGGCCTCGCTGATCCCGACTTCCGCTCCTCGCCGAACCCGACCTCTTAAGAAGTGGCTATAGAGATAGTGGATGTATTGGTCGTTACCTTCCAAAATTCCATAGATTCTAGAAAGGTTCCCACCGGGTAGCAAATGTAACCCTGTTATTTAAGAAAATAGAGAGCGAGAAAACGGGGAACTAAAGACCAGTTAGTCTGACATCAGTAACAGGGAAAATGCTAGAGTCTATTATTAAAGACATGGTAACAGGGCACTTTGAAAATAATAATAGGATTGGGGAGAGTCAACAGAGATTTATGAAAGTGAAATCATGTTTGACAGATCTGGGTTGTAACTAGCAGAATAGATAAGGGGGAACCAGTGGATGTGGTGTACTTGGATTTTCAGAAGGCATTCAGTAAGGTGCCACACGAGAGGTTATTAAACCGAATTAGTGCTCATGGGATTGGGGGTAATATACTAGCATGGATTGAGGATTGGTTAACGGACAGAAAACAGAGAGTAGGAATAAACAGATCATTTTTGGGATGGCAAGTTGTAACTAGTGAGGTGCCGCAAGGATCTGTGCTTGGGCCCCAGCTATTCACAATCTCTATCAATGATTTGGATGAGGGGACCAAATGTAATGTATCCAAGTTTTCTGCTGCTACAAAGCAAGGTGGGAATGGAAGTTGAGGAGAATGCAAAGTGACTTCATGGAGCTATAGACAGGCTAAGTGAGTGGGCAAGAACATGGCATATGCAATATAATATGGAAAAATGTGAGCTTCTCCAATTTGAATAGCAGAGTATTTTTTAAACAGTGAGAGATTGGGAAATGTTGGTGTTCAGAGGGACCTGGGTGTCCTTGTACACCAATCACTGAAAGTTAACCTGCAAGAACAGAAAGCAATTAAGAAAGCAAATGGTATGTTGGCCTTTATTACAAGAGGATTTGAGTATAAGAGTAAAGACTGCAATTATATAGGGCCCTGGTGAGACCACACCTGAAGTATTGTGTACAATTTTGGCCTCCTTACCTAAAGAAGGATATATTTACCATTGAGGGAGTGCAACGAAGGTTCACCAGACTGATTCCTGGGATGGGGGGGGGATTGTCCTAAGAGAGATTGAGTAGACTAGGCTTATATTCTCTAGAGTTTAGAAGAATGAAGGGTGATCTCATTGAAACATACACAATTCTTACAGGGCTTGACAGGGTAGATGCAAGGAGGATGTTTCCTCTGGCTGGAGAGTCGAGAGCCAGGGGTCACAGTCTCAGGATAAGGACTGAGAGGAGGAGAAATTTCTTCACTCGGAGGGTGGTGAATCTTTGGAATTCTCTACCCCAGAGGGCTGTGGAGGTTCAGTCTTTGAGTATATTCAAGACAGAGATTGATAGATTTTTGAATATTAAGGGAATCAAGGGATATGGGGACAGTGCAGGAAAGTGGAGTTGAGTTAGAAGATCAGCCATGATTTTATTGAATGGTGGAGCAGGCTCGAGGGGCCGAATGGTCTACCCCTGCTCCTATTTCTCATGAAGTCAGTAACCTGCCATTTCCAGTCTCTATTATCCGAGTGATATTTGGGAAGTATAAATCCAATTTCTGTGGACCCAGCACAGACAAAATAAAATAGGTAAAATTCAAACTACTGGAAATATGCTAGCGAGTGAATTTATTGCACCTGTAGCTCCATGTTCGATAGGCTGAGCTCGGGGCTGGATTTCTGCCGGAGGGTGTTAATTACACGTTGACTCAACTGGAAAGTTTGACTGGTCGTCGCATCGGGACCATCCACTTGATCAGTTTCTCTCGCATCTTCTGAATCTAGGAAAAATGTAGTATCTATATTTTTATAACTGTCACGAGAACACAATGCTTTGAGTCCATAAAGAGGCAACCTTTAGAGAATCGTGTTTCTTCCTGTAGGTCTGCAGCACTTGTACCAATAGTGCAAACGACAATTCAGCAAAGCCAGGACTGCTCTGCAGTTCGAATGTGTCAGATTTAAAATGTACTAGCTACTGTTTTCCTTATGCCAGTGTCAGTTTGGGTTAAGGCACTCCAGTGCAGTGCTGAGGGAGCGCTGCATTGTCGGAGGTGTCGTCTTTCGGATGTGACGTTAAACCGAGGGACCGTCTGCTTGCTCAGGTGGACATAAAAGATCCTACGGCACTATTTCGAAGATGAGCAGGGGAGTTATCCCCAGTGTCTTGAGCCAATATTTATCCCTCAATCAACATAACAAAAACAGATTATTTGGTCATAATCACATTGCTATTTGTGGGAGTTTTCTGTGTGCAAATTGGCTGCCGCGTTTCCTACATTACAACAGTGACTACTTTAAAAAAAAATACTGGCTGTAAAGCGCCTTGAGATGTCCGGTGGTCATGAAAGGCGCTATATAAATCCAAGTCTTTCTTTCTTTTCATGCATACTTAGTTTCTTCTTCACAATACCTGCAGCTCAGAGGGAGGATGGATCTGATTCCAGGCTTTGAATAATGCCAATCTCAAATTAGCTGCTACTCAAGCATGGCAGAGATGCGACAATTCCTTTCTTGAAAGTACTTAGCCTTTGCTCAGGGCTTTCTCAGTTGCACAGATGAGATTCAGAACTCCGAGGTACAGAAGACACTCAAGTACAAACCTGCATCCTACAACTCTCAAGGGTTGGTACCTCATGGCACAACACAGGTTAGCACTAAACTGAATAACCTGCAGCCAGATTTAGGCCAAAGACCTGCCCTAGCTCAGATAGCTAACTCATCATCGAGCAAGGGTTTTCCTGGGACAGGACTACACCAAATGGCAAATTGCTGCAAAGTTGAAATACATTAAATATTTAAAATTGAAGACACCTCGGACAAGTTAAAATGAATTTAACAATTCAAAATAAAATTCCTACATACAACAGATTAGAAAAAAACATTCTGCAGCACTGTCTTATGACTTAATTATCTGCAAGAAAGCTAAATCATTCCTAATTTGTATAATAAAATTTAAAAGACCAATATCGAGATGTGAAGGTTTTTCCAAATACAAGGACCTCAATTAAGAATACAGATATTCAAGATAAAATAGTAACTCGAGCACCTGATGGCTTCACTTTTCTGCAAAAATATGTGGAGTCAGAGCAAATTTAGAAATTAAAATGTTACACATTCACCACAATATCCGACTAACCATGTTTTCCACAAGCATTCTGGTACAGTTGTAATAGTTCCTTTGCTTGCCGATGCTCCTCTCTGCTGTCAAGGGTATGTTGAAGTGAGTCCTGTATTGCTTCAGTTCTTTTTACATTGTCTTCCAGTTCCTTTGCCAGCTCAGCAGCTGGCACATCGATTAGTTCCTATCAAACGAAGGTACACTGAAAGCTACATAGAATTTCTCATTGACCTACTTACAATTTAAGATTACAGGCAAAAGTCATTAGATTGCAAGCAAATGTTCCACTGAGCATTTGCCGACGGTGCGCCCCATTTTTCCCCACCCAATTCCAATGTAGTCATCATTAACTGGAAATGTTGAGGGTCATGAAATTCTGGCTGCCCTCCAGAGAAGGACTGAGGATATCAGTACAAAATAAGAAAGCAGAGTTAGGTTAGATGCCAGGCATTGCTTCTTTTCACAGAGAGACAGCCACTGGAACGGGTGCTGAATATGGATTTGCTGGAGGCCTTCTGAAAGGAGCCGGATGAGGTGCTGCAAGTAGAAGACCTCGAGTTACAGGATAAGGGTGCCAGTGACTAATGTTATCAGTTACTGAAGTCCCCTGGAGATTGCTTGATGGCCTTCAGTGATTGGAAAGTAATTTCCTAAACTTTCTTAAATAGTATTCATTTACTCTCTCCTCGTTTTCTGCATCTCTCAGGAGATTGTGCAACTGCAGGTGGGTTCATGGTGGATAAAGATAACACCATGACACCTTGGGCTAGAAATTGTGTATTTGCGCCTTCTGTTGGGCCCGCCTGGGCACGACACTGGCAACGACTCCTGCCATATTCGGCGGGACTTTAGCGGCACCTGCATCATCGCCGTGCACATCGCCCCGGCCCTAAATTCAGCTTTCACCCCCCCCCCCAAAAAGCAGCGCGGAGCACCAACAGCGACAGCTTCAGGGGAAGCGTATTGGGTAGCCGGACGCTACTGGAGCAAAAAATTAACGGGGAGGTGGCCGAGTGTTGGAAAAAACCTCGCCTTTTCGTTGCCGCTCCTGATGCTGTTTCTTCGCGGGGTCGTGGCCTTTAATTGAGGGGAGGGCCCCTCGGATACGGCAACGTTGCACGGCCCAGAGCGTAGCAGTGCTGAGGTGTCCGCCCTGTTACCGGCCCAGGAAGGAACTGGAGCGCGTGATTTATGCTCCACTTCCTTTTGGGGACAGTAACCCGAATCTATCGAGCGGGATGGGACATCGGCACCTGCCGCAAAGTTTAGCACCTCACGGATGTTACCATCCCCAAACAGAGCGATGATGAATTTCACCTCCCTTGTATGGATGGCACAGTAGGATTCTTTTCCCCGTCTTTTCTTGTGTGTGGATGTATAGTGGACTGCAGAAGAATCCATTTCATTTCCCCGCAGCCTCCCCCCCACCCCCCCCGCCCCCCCAACCCCACAGCATGCTGGTTACGATCGTGGCTAGCTCTTTTTAAAATTTTATAATTACTAATAAATGCATTTTTAATAGCTGAACAACTTGTCAGGTTTCCGATTTACTCTAAGCACATATCAACCTAGTCCGATACACAAACAACCTGGCCAAAACCCACAAACGTGCAGCTTTAACAGCCACTCAGTCCTTTTCCCCATAGTTTACACATGAACACCCACCCTGCATGTTAACCATACATTTCCAGCCAGCAAGGATATATTTGTATTTCAGACATCTACAACAGACAAAATAAGTGGTTTAGGATTGAGGTAAGTGGGGACAAACTATATATATATTTAAAATAAATGGATAGGGGCCCCAATGGTTTCCTGGTCCTAAAATAGATTGTTTTCCTTTGTTCCTGGATGCCTAAATGTCTTTGTTGTCACTGGCTCAGATAGTGAGGGAGGACAGTTTCCCAGACTTGGGAAACTGAAGTAGGTTACAGTTTAGAATGGCCATGGGGATATTTCCTGCCTGTTAATTTGCTTTCACTAGGGGGATGCAGATTTATATGGCTACTTTGTTTTGGCTGGGTCAAATGAGTTTCGGCATTCAGTCAAATGGAAAATATTATCCCTTTTACATAATAAAAACACTAAAATTACCGGGAAAGGAATTCACAAGTTACACCTTGTGGGCTTAGCCTCATGTTACACAGCTACACTTAATGTAGAATTCATTGCATCACATTTTTGGCATGTTGGAGACAACCTATGGTAGTCTGAAATCAGGACTGGTAGGTTTCTGGATACTGCTCTAGAGTCTAGTTTATTTTAATTAGAATGGAGCCATTTCCAAAATATTTTCAGCGCAAAATATCAAGTCTGTCTGATTAGCATCCACCTCTGTATTTAGATCTCTAAAAGCGGCTTCAAAAATTGGGCTTTGGACATCTTTCAGCCAATAAGACCTTAACCAACAAGGAGCATGGCATACACAAAAGATGACAGACATTAGGTTTGATAGAACTTTGCATCCTACTGTAAATCTACCCAGCTGCTTGTCCACTTTCTCTTACCTGGAGGTCAGACTCTGACATTGTAATAATTAGGGCAAGGTTTTGTCTAAGCTGTCCGGCAAGAATTTTCCAATTACAGGAAGACTCAGGATAATCCACACAGTCGACGTATTCACCGCAGTCAACACCAGAATCCATTTTTGCACGTGAGCTGAACTTGATTTCTGTGGGTAAAGGAGAGCTTTTGGTGAAATGCAGTTTGACAAACTAGATGTTAATGTCCAGAATGAGAGGCAGTACTAACACTCTTATGTTGGTATGCTTGTAATGGACAACAACAACTTTTAATTATATAGCGCTGTTAACGTAGTAAAATCTCTAAAAGACGCTTCACAGGAGCGATATAAAACAACATTTGACACTGAGCCACATAGGGCAGACTTGGTCATAGAGGCAGGTTTTAAGGAGCATCTTAAAGGAGGAAAGAGTGATAAAGAAGCGGAGAGGTTTAGGGAGGGTGCTCTAGAGCTAGGGGCCTTGGCAGCCGAAGACATGGCCACCAATGGTGGAGCAATTAAAATCGGGGTGCTCAAGAGACCAGAATTGGAGGAGTGCAGATATCTGGGGGGGTGGGGGCGGGTGCGATTGTGGGACTGGAGGAGATTACAGAGATAGGGTGGGGCAAGACCATGAAAGGAGTGATTCGAAAACAATTTTAAACTTGAGATTTTGCTTAACTGGGAGCCAATGTAGGTCAGCAAGCACAGGGGTGATGGGTGAACGGGTGCGAGTTAGAACAAGGGCAGCATAGTTTTGGATGACCAAATGTTTACGGAGGGTAGAAGGTGGGAGGCCAGCCAGGAGTGCGTTGGCATAGTCAAGTCTAGAGGAAACAAAAGCATAGATGAGGGTTTCAGCAGCAGGCGAGCTGAGGCAGGGGCAACAAAATTCTTGTTTTGCTGTAGAAAAGGGTGACGTTGCAATAAATGACTCCGTACTGCCATGTTGGTGACCTCAGCTGTGCCACTGAGGAGGGGCCATGCAAAAGGAGAAATTTGTAGTATGAACAAGGAACTGTGGAACAGGGAGGTTGAGGGTGAGCTGCCGTTTTCATAAGGCTAATTAATAGCAGAAATCATCCAGCAACATCTGGGGATTCACAATTTACTGGATATCTCTTTCTTGACACGATTTACACATTAATAATGGTGCACGCATTAAACTCGCTGTTATTTTGGCAGAAAGTTCTGGACCTTAAATCTTTCAAATTTCAAATCCATGCACTGAATAATTCAAAGAACCATTTCTCTGAATGCTTTGGAAATGAAAAGACGGAACCATTTAATTGCAGGCCCTTTCAGAATTCTTTGCGATGGTGTTTTCCATAATTTATATTAGCATTCAATTCCTCTCTAAAGATAAACTTACCCACATTACCGGGAGTCCATTTATCACTGGATCCAAGGATCATGAATTTTGTGTTTTCTGGCAGGTGCATAAAGTAGTCTTCATCATCAACAATTGTTCCATCATCTTCAAGCACAACTGTGTAAGTTTGCTTCACACCAGGTTTATCCAGACTTAGTTTTTCCTTTCCTACACATAAAAAACCCATAAACATAAATTACCAGAATATCGCAGCTAAGGTTTCAGGACGTTTACTAACTAAAAATACATTCAAGATGTTGCAGAGTCTAAAGTTCCCAGATATGAACATGATTTTTACAATCTGTAGCCAATAACTGCGTCATGACAACTTATCCTAGAGTTGAAAAGAACCAAACTTTAAAATGTTGTCTTCAATATACTTAACATTTCACAGTCTAAAAATTAGAGCCAGACCTTTCAGGAGTGAAATTAGGAAACAATTCCACACACAAGGGGTGGCAGAAGTTTGGAACTCTCTTCCACAAATGGCAACTGATGCTCGATCAATTATTAATTTTAAATTTGAAATTGATAGATTTTTGTTAACCAAAGGTATTAAGGGATATGGGGCAAAGGCGGGTATATGGAGTTAGGTCGCAGATCAGCCATGAGCTCACTGAATGGCGGAACAGACTCGAGAGGCTGAATGCCCTCATGTTCCTGCATTTTCAGCTATTCTGCATAAACCTACAGTACTGATCATTACTATTTTACAAATAAAGCATTAATGGCATTACATAACTGAAGTCAGGCAGTCTGAAGTGTCAATGCCACATACTGCAAGAGAAAAGGATCTGCATCAGTTATTCTTTACAAACAAGTTCTAGTCTTATCTAGATGAGGAGATGTTCCCCAAATGAGGAATAATAAAGGGCAATTGCCATAGGAAGCTCTTACATACCTCTCGGGGCCTACATTGCTCATGTCATTCACATTTACAATTATTTTTCAAGTTGAAAGGATTGTACACCACAGATAAGAAATGTTGCAACTAATTCTTTGTGATACACAACTTAGCTGTCTGTCAGGTCGAGAGAGGGGCTCTACTCTACAGTCAGGGCACACAATCCCACTCCCTGTTTTCTGTACGCTTAAATGACTCTCATGGAGGACAGGCAACTACACAAATCAAGATGCAAGCGCATACTGCCATTCTAAACCTGATGCCAAAAATAGTGCAGGCTTTTCATCCGATTTTACATCCTTTTTTGCAGAGTATCTGGTCTTCACTTGGTACTTTCCATCCAGCTGAAATCAGGAAGCTTAGAAACTAGCCTGGAACCTGCATCCTTCCCCTCCACACTGCTATGCATTTGCGCTCTTCTCGTCAAGAGATTCTTTTGAAAACGGGATACAGCAAATCTTGTTACAATAACAATCTGGCCTTGGATTTACCCCAGTACCTGCATAAATCGAGTACTAAATTGGTAGTATAACTCCACTAGACTGTACTCTTATTGGGGACTCTCGTTGCGTGTGGAGGCTGCTGGGAAGTACATTCCCATAGTTTCAACTATTTTGGTGAAATGATGAATTAAGTGCCCCCTTCTTAAAGGGGCACTAAAACCGACACGTTAAACTTTTGACATTAAAAGGATCAAATTAAAATTTGGTTGCTGGGGGTGATGATGCTCTCCAGTCCCTCCGGCGCCCACCTCTCACGGAAGGCCGCGAGCGTACCGGTGGACACCGCGTGCTCCATCTTCCCATAGTTTCAGGTCCTGTCGGGCAGCTGCAGAAGACACAAAGTGAATGAGCTTGCTTGCATAAGTTTGACTCCCAGTAGAGCCAGCAGACTTATACTAACAATAATGCTGAAATGTAGCTGGGTGAGGCAGGCTACATGGTTCAAGTTTAGGATGAGACTCACCATGGCAATATTTCAAAGAGCGAGGGAGTTATCCCTGGTGTCCTGGCCAATATTTAAACCTCAATCAACATCACTAAAACAGATTATCTGGTCATTATTACATTGCTTGTGTGCGGGAGCTTGCTTGTGCGCAAAATTGGCTGCGCGTTTCCCACATGACAATACAACTACACTTCAAAAAGTACTTCATTGGCTGTAAAGCACTTTGAGACATCCGGTGTTTGTGAAAGGTGCTATAAAAGACTTGGATTTATATAGCGCCTTTCATGACCAGCAGACGTCTCAATGCGCTTTACAGCCGATGAAGTACTTTTGGAGTGTAGTCACTGTTGTAATGTTGGAAATTTGCGCACAGCAAGCTCCCACAAATAGCAATGTGGTAATGACCTGATGATGTTGTGTTACATTGATTGAGGGATAAATATTGGCCAGGACACCGGGGATAACTCCTCTGTTTTCTTCGAAACAGTGCCGTGGGATTTTTTTACATCCACCTGAGGGAGCAGACGGGGCCTCGGTTTAACATCTCAGCTGAAAGACGGCACCTCCGACAGGGCAGCACTCCCTCAGCACTGCACTGGAGTGTCAGCCTAGATTTATGTGCTCAAGTCCCTGGAGTGGGACTTGAACCCACGACCTTTGGGCTCAGAGGCGAGAGAGAGTGCTGCCCACTGTAAGAAATGTAAGTCTGTCTGTCTTTCTTTCGTACAGGCCTGCTTTTCCCGACTCGGGTTTTATTCACCTTTGTTTGTCAGCTCGGCCAGGGACTTTGCCACGACGCCAAAAGTCCGGTGGCGGTCGAGGCCGCAAATCTTGAAGGGGAATTGGCGCCTGGAGTCCATACTGTAGTGCGCGGGAACCTGCGTTACTGGGAGCCAGAAAATCCACCCAGGCCTGCGGGCCGACTGAAGGCCTCCCTTGGCAACCCCGCCCACCTATGGAGACGCGCATGCGCACTGCCACCGCCCACAACATCGTCCTCTAAACCAGCGCCCAAAATTAATTGCGGTCCCCCGCACCCGTCTGTCACTTAAAAAAACGTAAATAATTTTAATCGGAATTAAAAATAAAGCCGCAGTCTTGGCATCGATTCACCCCCTTCAAAACAAACTACAACTCCCAGAATGCTCAGTCGAACATACTTCTGTTCTTTTTGTGAATTAAAATTCTAAATTTAGATCGGATTACGTTTTTAAACTTATTGGAAATTAAATTGAAACGGTGCAATTGTTTTTTTTTATTTTAAATAAAATGTTTTATATTTATGATCGTCGATCGATTTGCGGCGCTTGCGAGCTGGCGAGCGGCGAGTCGGCGCTCGATTGGTAGAGCCGGGCAAGATGGCGTCGTCTGAGCAGGCGGAGCCGCACCAGGTAAGCGCCGCTTGTTTGTGCATCGTGCGGGGAGCTGGCAGCGCCCCGGCTCCGGGCTCCCCGCTTCTCCACACACACACACACACACAGTAGCCGGCTGGAGGCGCCGTGCCGTCCCGTTCCCGGCGGCCCGGCCCGGGCGTTGTGTGTGTGTGTGGGGCCTGTGGCGGTAGCGGAGGGCGGCGCTGACCTGCTGCCGGTGGCCAAAGCTGGGCGGGCCTGCAGCCCTCGGGGTGGGCCGGCGGGGAAAGCCCAGTTCTATGTGTGTGTGTGTCCTCAGTTCTTCCACCCCGTCGGCTGGGAGTGGGAATGAAATGTCAAGGTGCCCACTTTTATTTCAAGGGTACACTGACCAAATGGCCAAACACAAACTCTTATCCATCACCCTCCCCTTAACTGGGAGCATCTGAGACTCAAGCTGGTGGCTTCACTTCCCCACTCCGGAGACTTGAGCACAAAAATCTAGGCTGACCCTCCCAGTGCGGTGCTGAGGGAGCGCTGCCCTGTCGGAGGTGCCGTCTTTCAGATGAGACGTTAAACCGAGGCCCTGTCTGCCCTCTCAGGTGGATGTAAAAGATCCCATGGCCACTATTTCAAAGAAGAGCAGGGGAGGTATGCCCGGTGTCCTGGGGCCAATATTTATATCTAAATCAACAACAACAACTTTTATTTATATAGCACTTACAATGTAGCAGAATATCCCAAGGTGCTTCACAGGAGTGTTATGACAAAAATAAATACATTTCACACTGAGCCACATAAATTATGGCAGATGACCAAAAGCTTGGTCAAAGAGGTAGGTTTTAAGGAGTGTCTTAAAGGAGGAAAGAGGGGCAGAGAAGTGGAGAGGTTTAGGGAGGGTGTTCCAGAGCATAGGGACCAGGCAGCTGAAGGCACGGCCACCGATGGTTGAGCAATTATAATCAGGGTGCTCCAAAAGGCAGAATTTTAAGGAATGCAGATATCCTTTGGGGGGGGGGGGAGGGAGAGAGGGAAGAGGAGGTAGGTTGTGGGGGGAAGGGAAGAGGAGGTAGGTTGTGGTGGGGGGGGGAAGAGGAGGTAAGTTGTGGTGGTGGGGGGGGTAAGAGGAGGTAGGTTGTGGGGGGGGTAAGAGGAGGTAGGTTGTGGTGGGGGTGGGGGGGGGTAAGAGGAGGTAGGTTGTGGTGGGAGGGGGGGAAGAGCTAGGTTGTGGTGGGGGGGGAAGAGGAGGTAGGTTGTGGTTGGGGGGGGGGGAAAGAGGAGGTAGGTTGGGGGGGGGGGAGAAAGAGGAGGTTGGTTGTGGTGGGGGGAAAGAGGAGGTTGGTTGTGGTGGGGAGTGGAAGAGGAGGTTGGTTGTGGTGGGGGGGGGGAAGAGGAGGTTGGTTGTGGTGGGGGGGGGACGAGGAGGTAGGTTGTGTTGGGGGGGGGGGAAGAGGAGGAGGTGGGGGGGGTGAAGAGGAGGTGGTTGGGGGGGGGGAAGAGGAGGAGGTGGGGGGGGGGAAGAGGAGGAGGTGGGGGGGGAAGAGGAGGAGGTGGGGGGGGGAAGAGGAGGTGGTTGGGGGGGGGGAAGAGGAGGTGGTTGGGGGAGAAGAGGAGGAGGAGGAGGTGGGGGGGGGGAAGAGGAGGTGGTTGGGGGAGAAGAGGAGGAGGTGGTGGGGGGGGGGGGAGAGGAGGAGGTGGTGGAAGAGGAGGTAGGTTGTAGTGGGGGGGGGAGAAAGAGGAGGTAGGTTGTTGGGGGGGGGGGAGAGAAAGAGGAGGTAGGTTGTGGGGGGGTGGAAGAGAAAGAGGAGGTAGGTTGTGGTGGTGGGGGTGGGTAGAGAAAGAGGAGGTAGGTTGTGGTGGTGGTGGGGGGGGGAAGAGAGGAGGTAGGTTGTGGTGGGGGGGGGAAGAGGAGGTAGGTTGTGGTAGGGGGGGGAAGAGGAGGGAGGTTGTGGTGGGGGGGAGGGAAAGAGGAGGTAGGTTGTGGTGGGGGCGGTAAGAGGAGGTAGGTTGTGGTGGTGGTGGGGGGGTCGGTAAGAGGAGGTAGGTGGTGGGGGGGGAAGAGGAGGTAGGTTGTGGTGGGGGGGGGGGGAAGAGGAGGTAGGTTGTGGTGGGGGGGGGAAGAGGAGGTAGGTTGTGGGGGGGGGAAGTGGAGGTAGGTTGAGGTGGGGGGGGGAAGAGGAGGTGTTGGGGGGGGGGGAAAGAGGAGGAGGTAGGTTGTGGTGGAGGGGGGGGTGAAGAGGAGGTAGGTTGAGGTGGGGGGGGAAGAGGAGGAGGTAGGTTGTGGTGGAGGGGGGGTGAAGAGGAGGTAGGTGGTGGGGGGGGGGGAAGAGGAGGTGGTGGGGGGGAAGAGGAGGTGGTGGGGGGTGGAAGAGGAGGTAGGTTGTGGTGGGGAGGGGAAGAGGAGGAGGTGGTGGGGAGGGGAAGAGGAGGAGGTGGTGGGGGGGGGAAGAGGAGGAGGTGGTGGGGGGGGGGGGGGGAAAGAGGTGGTGGTGGTGGTGGGGGTGGGGGGGGAAAGAGGTGGTGGTGGTGGGGGGGGGGAAGAGGAGGTGGTGGTGGGGGGAGCGGAAGAGGGGGTAGGTTGAGGTGGGGGGAGGAAGAGGAGGTGGTTGGGGAGGAGGAGGTGGTGGGGGGGAAAGAAGAAGAAGAGGAGGAGGTGGTGGGGGGTAGAGAGGGAGGAGGTGGGGGGGAGGAGGAAGAGGAGGAGGTGGTAGGTGGAGGGGGGTGAGAAAGAGGAGGTGGTTGGTGGGGGGGGGGTTGGAGAGGAGGTGGTTGTTGGGGGGAGAGAGAGAGAGAGAGAGAGAGAGAGCGAGGAGGAGGTAGGTGGTGGGGGAGAGAGGATGAGGTAGGTGGGGGGAGAGGAGGAGGAGGAGGTAGGTAGGTGGAGGTGGGGGGAAGGAGGTAGGTGGCGGGGCAGAAGGGCGGTGTTGTGAGGCTGAAAGAGATTAAAGATAGGGAGGAGCGAGGCCATGGAGGAATTTGTAAACAAGGATGAGGATTTTGAAATTGAGGCATTGCTTATCTGGGGGCCAATGTCGGTTAGCGAGCACAGGGGGTGATGGGTGAGCAGGACTTGGTGCGAGTTAGAACATGGGCTGCAGTTTTGAATGACCACATGTTTATGTAGGGTACAATGTGGGAGACTAGCGAGGAGTGTGTTGGAATAGTCAAGTCTAGAGATAACAGGGATGGATGAGGGTTTCAGTAGCAGATAAGCTGAAGCAGAGTCACTAAAAAACAGATGATCTGGTCATTATCACATTGCTGTTTGTGTGACCTTGCTGTGTGCAAATTAGCTGCCGCGTTTCCCACGTTACAATAGTGACTGCAGGTATAAAAAAAAGTACTTCATTGGCTGTAAAGTGCTTTGGGCCATCTGGTGGTTGTGAAAGGCGTGATAGAAATCCAAGTCTTTCTTTCTTTTCACTTTATTTCAAGGTTACAGTGACCAAACGGCCAAGCACAGACTCCCCCCCCTCTCACTCGCTGGGAGGTTTGGGGTAAAGAGCTCTGAGCCTCCCGCTGTGTTTCTGCTCAGTTATCCGATTCAGCCTCAGCTCATAATTGTTCCAAATCCCACTGGGCTGCAATCCCAGGTTGTCTCAATATGTTGGGAATTTGTCATTGGATTATTTTTGTCCCCCTTTGTGAGAAACATCAGTAACCCAGATACAGCAATCACTTCTCACTCGCAGAGACTCCGTCAGAGCGGACTCCCTCACCCACTGGGGGAAAAAAAGGGAAATCGTATTAATGTCTTGTGTTTCGTTGGCTGCCGTGTTACATTTATTATGTTTCATTTCATCTCAACCTCAACACTATTTGATGATTGCAAGGTATATACACAAACAATGAGATTATTAGAAATGGGTTTATTTGATAGGTTGAAATTTATATATTTTCTCTATTACTTAAAAAGTAATATTTTCTCTATTTAAGAAAAAGAACATGAAATAGCATGCTGTGCTTAACGTTTTTTTAAAAATGACTGTCTGCCTCCGATCTTGTTTCCAATGCCATTTTCTTGTTTTCTATTATTTTAGCACTTGTTAAGATTTTAATAGTACTTGTAATTATGCATTTGCATGTATACAATTAATGATTTCCCCAGCTGATTTACTGTTAATTGTGGGTCTGTCCAGAAACACTGGTTACACCACCGTCTTGCTGTGAATGTGGCCATGTATTGATGATTGGTATCCATGCTGAGAACCACTGTTGGTCAAAAAAGTTAGTGCAAAAGCAAAAATGCTGGCAATCTGAAATTAAAACAGAAAATGCTGCAAACACTCAGCAGGTCAGACAGCATCGGACCACGTGCTAAAGGCCTAATCTTCCAGTCATCGACCTGAAAATGTTAACTCACTTTCTTTCTCCATAGATGCTGCTTGGCTGCTGAGCATTTTCTGTTATAGTATACGTGTTAGAAGCTAGAGTGCCTTGAAGGATGTTGCTTCATCTTTGGAGTCAAATAATGGCTGTAAATTGCTCCAGTTCACTTGTGGTTTCGCACATCAACTCAAACTCTTTGATCAGATTACCTTCTAATCATTCCCAGGTTATCTTAAGTAATTGGTTGTTTATACTGAGTAATTGTGTTTTTGTGTTACAAGCAATGTGGAATTGTTTGAAGTCCATATTTTTTTTGATTGTTTTTGGGGAATGGGAAATAATATTCAGGAAAATTTTATGCAATGATATTTCTCACGTAATCTTGCTGTAGAAGTGCCTATTAGCCCCTCCCAAGTGTCCCAGAAATGCATCTTTAACCCTGAAACATGAAGTTTAACAGGTGATTGACCACTTCTATGATGCTTTGTTTTTGGTCTTCCATATTCTCCTTTTTACTGCGTCAGCTGTGGCTCAGTGGGTAGCACACTCTTTGACCTCACAAAGGCCGTTGATACTATCATCCGTGAGGGACTTTGGAGCGTGCTCCTCCGTTTCGGCTGCCCCCCAAAAGTTTGTCACCTGCTTCACAACAACATGCAGGCCGTAATCCTGACCAACGGATCCACCACAGACCCAATCCACGTCTGGACCGGGGTCAAGCAGGGCTGCGTCATCGCGCCAATGCTCTTCTCGATCTTCCTCGCTGCAATGCTCCATCTCGCTCGCAACAAGCTCCCCGCTGGAGTGGAACTAAACTATAGAACCATTGGGAATCTGTTCAACCTTCGTCGCCTCCAGGCTAGATCCAAGGTCGTCCCATCCTCTCTCATTGAATCACAGTATGGGGACGATGTTTGCGTCTGCGCACATTGAGGTCGAACTCCAAGCCATCGCCAAATGCAACAGCCAATTTACACACAGCAAGCTCCCACAAACAGCAATATGATAATGACCAGATAATCTGTTTTAGTCATGTTGATTGAACAATAAATATTGGCCAGCACACCAGGGAGAATTCCCCTGCTCTTCTTGAAATAGTGCCATACGCTCTTTTACGTCCACCTGAGAGAGCAGACGGGGCGTCGGCTTAAAATCTCATCCGAAACGCGGCACCTCCGACAGTGCAGCACTCCCTCAGCACTGCACTAGAGTCAGCCTAGATTTTTGTGCTCAAGTCTCTGGAGTGGGACTTGAACTCACAACCTTCTGACTCAGAGGCGAGTGTGCTCATCATCATAGGCAGTTCCTCGAAATCGAGGAAGACTTGCTTCTACTCTAAAAGTGAGTTTTCAGGTGACTATACAGTCCAATACGGGAATTACAGTCTCTGTCACAGGTCGGACAGACAGTGGTTGAAGGAAAGGGTGGGTGGGGAGTCTGGTTTGCCGCACGCTCTTTCCGCTGCCTGCGCTTGATTTCTGCATGCTCTCGGCGACGAGACTCGAGGTGCTCAGCGCCCTCCTGGATGCACTTCCTCCACTTAGGGCGGTCTTTGGCCAGGGACTCCCAGGTGTCAGTGGGGATGTTGCACTTTATCAAGGAGGCTTTGAGGGTGTCCTTATAACGTTTCCTCTGCCCACCTGGGGCTCGCTTGCCGTGTAGGAGTAAACTAACGTAATCCCTTGAGGATTTGAGTAACATTTCATTCCGAAAGAATTGGATAACTTTTCAACAGCTCCCAAATATCTTAAATTGAGCGCTGTTCGTTGGTGCATTCAATTTCTGTGGTTCTCAGTTTTACAACATTTGTCATGATAAACCATGTTATTATTACAGGTTTGTGATTTAGAAAGGAGGTGTGCAGCTCAACTGAAAGCCTACATAATGCTGAAAGCAGCTGATTTTAAAAACCATGGTTTAATGCAAAAGGTTAAACAGTTATTTTAGCTAGCAGCTAACTCTTGTGCATCATCTCTGTCCATTGTGCCTTGTCCCAGAAAATCCATGGGCTGCTGGGACCATAGTCTCTCTATTTTAAGAAAAGTAGTATTAGCCCTGTTCTGGATTAGTCCCTGAATAAATAATCTATTTTAAAACAGCCGTATTCTTTTTGGCTTTTAAGACTTTTTTTTAATACTGTGCATTGTAACATGGGTTTGAAAGACTGGTGCGCATTAAATGCAGTGAAGAGCTATACACGAACATTTTTGTTATGGTGGACCTCAAAAGCATTTTCATAACCAGCTTCCCTTCAGATTTCTCATCTGTTTCAAAGTCTCTTCTCTGTAATCAGTGTGGGTATGTCCCTGTAGTATCTGTTGTAGCCAGTTGGGATATGTCAAGGTTGCCTCCCCACAGCATAATGTGAACATGTTCCTGTGATATCTGCTGCAGATAATTGGGGTATGTGAAGGTCTTTAAGCAGCGCAGTGTGAGCCCATTTGGAGACATAGAAACAGATCCTTACAACAGCCTGCATTACATAGAGTATGCAGCATAGAAACGGGCCATTCAACCCAACTGGTCTATGCACCACACAACCCACCTCCCATCCCTCTTCATCCAATCTATTCTTTTCTCCTTCGTGCGTTTAAATGCATTTATGCTATTCACCTCAACGACTTGTGGTAGTGAGTTTCACATTCTAACCACTCTCTGGGTAAATACGTTTCTCCTGAATTTCCTTTTGGATTTGTTAGTGACGATCATATTTATGGCCACTGTGCCCGCTATTTTTTTTCCCCCGTGCGCGATCCTTTTAAATGTGCTGCGTGGCCGCACTGTATCTTTACCAGCGGCAACAGCTGGTGAGCGGTCTGCGCAGGACCTTCGGGAGAACATTGCTTATAGCACTTAGTTGTTGTCTCTCCCACAAGTGGAAATATCTTCTCTACATCTACCCCACCATACCCTTTCATAATGTTAAAGATCTCTACTACAACAACAACAACCTGTATTTATATAGCGCCTTTGATGAATTGAAACGTCCCAAGGCGCTTCACAGGAGTGTTATGAGATTTAAAAAATTTGATACCGAGCCTCATAAGGAGAAATTAGGGCAGGTGACCCTTGGTCCAAAGAGGTAGGTTTTAAGCAGCGGCTTGAAGGAAGAAAGAAAGGCGGAGAGGTTTAGTGAGGAAGTTGCAGAGGTTAAGGCCCAGGCAACAGAAGGCACGGCCACCAATGGTTGAGCGATTTATAATCGGGGATGCTCGAGGGCCGAATTAGAGCAGTGCAGATATCTCTGGTGGGGAGGGATGTGGGGTGTTGTGGGGCTGGAGGAGATTATAGAGATACGGAGGGGCGGGGCCATGGAGAGATTTGAAAACAAGGATGAGAATTTTGAAATCGAGGCATTGCTTCACTGGAACAATGTAGGTCAGCGAGCACCCGGGGGGGGTGATGGGTGAGCGGGACTTGGTGCGAGTTAGGATATGGGCTGGTGAGTTTAAGATGACCTCTAGTTTACGTGGGGTAGAACGTGGGAGGCCAGCCAGGAGTGCGTTGGAATAGTCAAGTCTAGAGGTAACAAAGGCATGGATGAGGTCTTCAGCAGTGGATGAGCTGAGGCAAGGGCGGAGACAGGCACTAGATCAACCCTCGGCCTTCCCTTTTCTAGAGGAACGAGCCCCAGCCTGTTTATTTTTTCCTGGTCGATCAAACCTCTCAGTTCTGGTATCGTCCTTGTAAATCGTTTTTGCACCTTCTCGAGTGCCTCTGTAACCTTTTTATAACATGGAGACCAGAACTATGCACAGTAGTTCAAGTCTGGTACAACAAAAGTTCTATACAAGTTTAATATAACTTCTCTGCTTTTTAATTCTATCCCTCTGGAAATGAGCCCCAGTGCTTTGTTTGTTTTTTTAAAAATAGCCTTATTCACCTGCAGCGCTACATTTAGTGATTTGTGTACCTGTATCCCTTAATCCCTTTGCCCCGTGACCCCATTTAGGCTCTTGCTTTCCAAGGATTAGGTGACCTCCTGATTCTTCGGACCAAAATGCACCACTCCACACTTATCTACATTGAAATTCATTTGCCAATTGCACGCATAATGAAGGTGTTCTCCAAGTTTGATTTTTTTTTTTAATTACCTTGAGCTGAAATGGTTCTCAAAGAGCTACTGTGCTTCCTTTAGTGTGATGGATATAGAGGCTGATGGACAGATGGGAAGACAGCGGCAGCAGAGAGTTTATGTCAGAGGACAGTGAGCAAAATTGACACAAGTAAAATGACACAATCCACATGTGCTCTCCCACAAATCAGGCCCGATACAGTTCAGGATCGTTGGCCTGAACTTTAAAGGACACTTCTGGACTGGGTGAAAGATTAGAGCAGTCAGCACTGCAGCAGAGTGTGAAATGCTGATGATTTCACAAATTTGAAGGGTAATCCAACTTGGATGTTTAAATTACAGACAACCAGACTCTGTGTACGCACCCCTGCAACAATGGGCCAACATGGCCACCCCATCACCAGTACAAGAACCAGGGAAATGTCAGCCCTTGCAACACTGAAGACATGTGGGTCAGTGCCAATGAGTTTTGCTGCATTGGAAAGAAAAATTGTCAACCAGCGAGGGAAAGAATTTGTTGGAACAGAGCAAAGTTTACTGTGATACCGGTGATAATTTGAAGTTGATAATTCTTTTCAAACAAAAGACTGAACCGATAGGGGAGGGAGAAGAGAGGAGATGGGATGATGGTGTGGGGGTGGGGGGGCGTGCTATTAAATTCAACACGAAAGGTTAGATTTGAATACTTGATAGTGAGCTTGGTCAAGTAGAAAGACTTGCAGTTACATAAGAAAGACTTGCATTTCATGATCACTGGACGTCCCAAAGCACTTTACAACCGATGAAGATATTTTGAAGTGTAGTCACTGTTGTAACGTGGGAAATGCAGCAGCCAATTGGCGCACAGCAAGCTCCCACAAACAGCAATGTGATAATGACCAGATAATCTGTTTTAGTGGTGTTGATTGAGGGATAAATATTGGCCAGGACACCGGAGATAACTCCCCTGCTCTTCTTCGAAATAGTGCCATGGAATCTTTTACTTGCATCCGAGAGGGTTTAATGTCTCATCTGAAAGACGGTACTTCTGACAATGCAGCGTTCCCTCAGCACTGCACTGAAGTGTCAGCCTAGATTTTTGTGCTGTAGTCTCCGGAGTGGGACTTGAACCCAGAGGCAAGGCTGCTACTAACTGAGCCACTGTCTTTCACACCCATAGGTAGACTCAAAGGACATGAGAACATAAGAACATAAGAATTAGGAACAGGAGTAGGCCATCTAGCCCCTCGAGCCTGCTCCGCCATTCAACAAGATCATGGCTGATCTGGCAGTGGACTCAGCTCCACTTACCCGCCCGCTCCCCATGAGGACCTCATAGCCAATAAGTTTATTTTGAAGTCCAATCCCTGTTCTGTAGGCAAACAAGGCAACCTGTCACTGCAAATCAAGGTCCCAGGATCAACATCAAAATAGTCACCACACAATCTTGAATGGTGTTGTTTGAGGGAACAGTATTGGCCAGGACAGCAGGAGAATTTCTGACTCTTCAAATAGTGTGATGACATGTATTTTTAATGTCTCATCCACTACACCAGCAAAGACATGCTGATCCAGGCCGACTTGAACAACCTATCAACAACCTGTCTCCAGTTTAGGCGACCATTTTGGACAGTTGCCGAAGCCCTTCAGCGATCTTCTCTCAGCCTCGTTGATCGATGGCGAAATGCTTGGAAGAACTGCGACATACGGAATGGACGGACTGTCTCATCTGAAAGACGGCACCACCAACAATACAGCACACTCGCTCAGATCTGCACTGGAGTGTCGGCCTATGCTCAAGTGCTACAGTGGAGCTTGAACCCACAACCATCTAACTTTGAGACGAGCTTCCAACCAACTGAGTCCAGCTAACATTTGAGGTCAGGTACTGGTTTGATAAAGGGGAGTTGCTTAATCTTGGAGCTCGCTTGATAGCAGAGTCTTTGAAAGGCCACAAGCTGGACAGTATTATAGTTGTCCTACAATGAGGAAGCACAACATCAGCCTTGATACCTGGAGGCCCAACTATGTTTCTTCAGCTGCTAGATATAGCAGTTAACAGGCTATTCTGAGCTTCTCTTGGGAACTAGGGAGGCATCCATAGCTGAAGTGTGAGTGGGGGGTTGTTGGGGAATTTCCAGCCTATGTTGAAGGGGTTTGTTAAAGTTGTAATTGGACAGAAACTGCCAGATACACTTGGATTGGACTGAATCTTTGTTTATATTATTCTCATCCTTGTTTTCAAATCCCTCCATGGCTTCGTCCCTCCCTATCTCTGTAATCTCCTCCAGCTCCCCCGAGACATAGAAACATAGAAAATAGGTGCAGGAGTAGGCCATTCGGACCTTCGAGCCTGCACCGCCATTCATTGAGTTCATGGCTGAACATGCAACTTCAGTACCCCATTCCTGCTTTCTCGCCATACCCCTTGATCCCCCTAGTAGTAAGGACTACATCTAACTCCTTTTTGAATATATTTAGTGAATTGGCCTCAACAACTTTTTGTGGCAGAGAATTCCACAGGTTCACCACTCTCTGGGTGAAGAAGTCTCTCCTCATCTCGGTCCTAAATGGCTTACCCCTTAACCTTAGACTGTGACCCCTGATTCTGGACTTCCCCAACATTAATAAGAACATAAGAACATAAGAATTAGGAACAGGAGTAGGCCATCTAGCCCCTCGAGCCTGTTCTGCCATTCAACAAGATCATGGCTGATCTGGCCGTGGACTCAGCTCCACTTACCCGCCCCCTCCCCATAACCCTTAATTCCCTTATTGGTTAAAAATCTATCTATCTGTGATTTGAATATATTCAATGAGCTAGCCTCAACTGCTTCCTTGGGTAGAGAATTCCACAGATTCACAATCCTCTGGGAGAAGAAATTCCTTCTCAACTCGGTTTTAAATTGGCTCCCCGGTATTTTAAGGCTGTGCCCCCTAGTTCTAGTCTCCCCGACCAGTGGAAACAACTTCTCTGCCTCTATCCTGTCTATCCCTTTCATTATTTTAAATGTGTCTATAAGATCACCCCTCATCCTTCTGAACTCCAACGAGTAAAGATCCAGTCTACTCAATCTATCATTATAAGGTAACCCCCTCATCTCCGGAATCAGCCTAGTGAATCGTCTCTGTACCCCCTCCAAAGCTAGTATATCCTTCCTTAAGAAAGGTGACCAAAACTGCACGCAGTACTCCAGGTACGGCCTTACCAATACCCTATACAGTTGCAGCAGGACCTCCCTGCTTTTGTACTCCATCCCTCTCGCAATGAAGGCCAACATTCCATTTGCCTTCCTGATTACCTGCTGCACCTGCAAACTAACTTTAGTGATTCATGCACAAGGACCCCCAGGTCCCTCTGCACCGCAGCATGTTGTAATTTCTCCCCATTCAAATAATAATCCCTTTTACTGTTTTTTTTTCCAAGGTGGATGACCTCACATTTTCTGACACCTGCGCTCCTCTAATTCTGCCCTTTTGAGCATCCCTGATTTTAATCGCTCAACCATTGGTGGCCGTGCCTTCAACTGCTGAGGCTCTAAGCTCTGGAATTCCCTCCCTAAACCTCTCCATCTCTCGTTCTTCCTTTAAGGCGCTCCTTAAAGCTACCTCATTGACCAAGCCTGCCCTAATTTCTTATGTGACTCAGTGTCAAATGTTGTTTTGAAGCGCCATGGGACGTTTTACTACGTTAAAGGCGCTATATAAATGCATGATCTTCACCACACGTCAAATCCAAGAAAAATGCAGGGAGCAGCACCAACCTCTGTACATGACCGCCTTTGACCTCACAAAGGTCTTTGACACTGTCAACCGTGAGGGATTATGGAGTGTCCTCCTCCATTTCGGCTGCCCTCAAAACCATCCTCCGCCTGCTTCACGATGACCTGCAAGCCGTGATCCTGACCAACGGATCCACCACCGACCCAATCCACGTGTGGACCGGGGTCAAGCAAGGCTGTGTCATTGCACCAACACTCTTCTCGATCTTCCTTGCTGCAATGCTCCATCTCGCCCTTAGTAAGCTCCCCGCTGGACTGGAGCTAATCTACAGAACAAACGGGAATCTGTTTAACTTCCATCGCCTTCAGTCCAGATCCAAGGTTGTCCCATCCTCTGTCATTGAATTACAGTATACAGACGACGCTTGCATTTGCGCACACTCTGAGGTCGAACTCCAAACCATCGTCAACACCTTCACCGAAGCGTACGAGAGTATGGGCCTTACATTAAACATCCATAAGACAAAGGTTCTCTACCAACTTGCCCCCGCCACACAGCACTGCCCCCCCGGTTATCAAAATCCATGACTAGGCCTTGGACAACATGGACCACTTTCCATACCTTGGGAGCCTACTGTCAACAAGGGCAGATGTTAATGGCTAAGTCCAACACGGCCTTCAGTGTGCCAGTGCAGCCTTCGGTCACCTGAGGAAGAGAGCGTTTGAAGACCAGGACCTCAAACCCGGCACCAAGCTCATGGTCTACAGAGCAGTAGTGATACCCACCCTCCTATATGTTTGACATGGACCATGTACAGCAGGCATCTCAAAGCACTGGAGAAGTACCACCAACGCTGCCTCCGCAAAATACTGGAAATTCATTGGCAGATAGGCGCACCAACGTCTGTGTTCTCGCTCAGGCCAGCATCGAAGCATTGACCATGCTCGAAGAGTTCTGATGGATGGGCCACATCATCCGCATGCCCAATACTAGACTCTCCAAACAAGCGTTCTACTCCGACCTCCGACTCGGCAAGCTAGTCCCAGATGGGCAGAGGAAATGCTTCAAGGGCACCTTTAAAGTCTCCTTGGAAAAAGTGCAGGAATCCCTGGCCCAAGACTGCTCAAAGTGGAGGAGAAGCATCCGGGAGGGCGCCGAACACCTCGGGTCTCTTCGCCGGGAGCACGCGAAAGCCAAGCGCAAACAGCGGAAGGAGCGCACGGCAAACCAAGAACTTCAACCACCTGCCCCATCTGTGACAGAGACTGTAGGTCCCGCATTGGTCTCATCAGTCAACTGAGAAACATAGAAAATAGGTGCACGAGCAGGTCATTCGGCCCTTCGAGCCTGCACCACCATTCAATATGATCATAGCTGATCATGCAACTTCAGTACCCCATTCCTGCTTTCTCTCCATACCCCTTGATCCCTTTAGCTGTAAGGGCCATATCTAACTCCCTTTTGAATATATCTAACGAACTGGCCTCAACAACTTTCTGTGGTAGAGAATTCCACAGGTTCACAATTCTCTGAGTGAAGAAGTTTCTCCTCATCTCGGCCTTAATGGCTTACCCCTTATCCTTAGACTGTGACCCCTGGTTTTGGACTTCCCCAACATCGGGAACATTCTTCCTGCATCTAACTTGTCCAATTCTGTCAGAATTTTATATGTTTCTATGCAATCCCCTCTCATTCCATTGAATATAAGCCTAGTCGATCCAGTCTTCATATGTCAGTCCTGCCATCCCGGGAATCAGTCTGGTGAGCCATCGCTGCACTCCCTCAATGTCCTTCCTCAGATTAGTGTGGAAGCAAGTCATCCTCGACTCCGGGGGACTGCCTCAGAAGATATAAATGCAAGTTGTTGTATAGTGGCACCTGTGGCGGTTATGGATCAGCGTATTGTGTTTTTGTATTTTACTGTTGTGGCATTTCGCTGTATCTTTAACAGGTTATAGTAACAGATAAGGGAACCTGCAAATGATGTAGTGTAAATTATGTTTAGAAAGATCAGTGAAATATTTGTTCTGTTTTCGCGTGGGTATAATATATCTGTGTGCTACACGTAGTAAATTCTACAAAGAGACACAAGATATTTTTATATGGCATACGGATGTTAAAACTTCATCAGTATCTTCTCAACACTATCTGATGCTTTGTTTGTGTGGGCCACATAGCTGTGTACCGTGGTGTTTCGTTGACCATGAAGTTTGAATCCATAAGCAAAGGCAAAGTACTGCGGATGCTGGAAATCTGAAATTAAAACAGAAAATGCTGGAAACACTCAGCGGGTCAGGCAGCATCTGTGGAGAGAGAAAGAGAGTTAATGTTTCAGGTCAATGACCTTCATCTCTTTTTCTCTCTCTACAGATGCTGCCTGACCTGAGTATTTCCAGCATTTTCTGTTTTTACTTAAGTTTGAATCCATGTTCCTGTTAATTGGCAGATATGTATTTCGAGTTGCTGTTTCTTTCAGAGTTTGGGCGTTATGATTTGGGAACTATCTACCAAAGAGCCCTTCACAAACAGCCAGACCCACAAATTGAAACGGGACAGACCAGCAAATAAGAAATACCAGTGCAAATTAGGAACAAATTTCCTGACCCTTAAGAATTGGTTTCATAGGCCTTTTCTGGCCAACCTTAAGGAGCGATCCTGAATTGCCCCAGTGTTACCAGACAGAATGTTAAAATATCATGGCAAAATTATGAGGGGCCTAGATAGGGTGGCTAGGAAGGACCTATTTCCCTTAGCAGAGGGGTCAACAACCAGGGGGCATAGATTTAAAGTGATTGGTAGAAGGTTTAGAGGGGATTTGAGGGGAAATTTCGCGCCCAGAGGGTGGTGGGGGTCTGGAACTCACTTTTTGAAAGGGTGGTAGAGGCAGAAACCCTCACCACATTTAAAAAGTACTTGGATGTGCACTTGAAGTGCCGTAACCTACAGGGCTACGGACCCAGAGCTGGAAAGTGGGATTAGGCTGGATAGCTCTTTGTTGGCCGGCACGGATAGGATGGGACAAAATGGCCTCCTTCTGTGCTGTAAATGTTTATGATTCTATACCCTAGGGCCCCACTACTATAATAAACAAACAATAGTAACCACGCTTAATACACCCAACGGCGCGCGCGCACACACAGCCATTAAATGACAATGTTGTGAATATCAGTAAGGCACTTTATACTCTGCGGTGCTCACTCGACATGGAACTGGTTTCACAGGGCTCAAGGGTTGTACCCCAACTACCACAGTCTGAATAGTCCTGTTGGGACTGAACCTGCTTTTGTAAAGTTAACTACCTTAAATTTAAAATGTCCTTTTTAATAATATAGCTGCTATGATATCCAAAAGAACATTTTTATAGTTCTCCCAATTTTTCTGCAATTATGGCCTACCAAACGAAACGTCAACATCATTAAAACAGATTGGTCATTATCTCTCTGTGGGAGCTTGCTGTGTGCAAATTGGCTGCTGCGTTTCCTACATTGCAACAGTGACTACATTTCACAAAGTATTTAATTGGCTGTAAAGCGCTTTGAGATGTCCAGTGGCTGTGAAAGGAGTGATATAAATCCAAGTCTTTTTTTTCTTTCTTTCAAGTTTGTTGTTTACACGTTTATTACTTTAATTTTGACCCTTGCCCCGAAGCCAAGGAACAATTCCAGACCTGGTTTGAGCTTTATTTATTTGTATTCATTTCAAAACGCTGTTGAATCTCTCCATATTTTACTGTGCACCGAGAGATTCATAGGTTACCCACTATAATACACAAGTTAGTTGGATTGAATAATATTTGGCTGCTCAGTATTTTCGAGTCGATAGAACCATTTCGCCCAAGCATGATCAATAATTACCGACTTCCCCTTCACGGCTGGTGCAGTATAACTGCAGCCCGGTACGATGCAAAGTTTCCTGGGAACATTTTAAACTTTTTGTTTTGAATGTTTTTTGTGTATTCGAGAGCTGACTGGACAAGACTACTGTGGAGAGGAGGAGTGTGGGTGCAGGGGAGTGTGGGTGGGTGTTATCACAGTCATGTCCGTATCCTGCCCCCTCCGGTGCCTACACACATGCAATCCCAGCGGGGTTTGCTGACGTGGTTGAATTTTATCCTCTCCAGCCCAGGGGCACTGAGCCCAGTATCTCCAGGCACCCTCTGGCTGAAACCTAACTTTGCATAAACTAGGGACTGAAGCTAGGCTCTTCCTGATATGAATGAATCAGCTGCTCATTGGATAAACTCCATAAACTGTTGGGAGGAGCCTGCACTCACTAATCAAATGAGTCAATTTTTTTAAGGCTGCATCTATTTGCAACACCAGATTTCTGACTGGTCCCCTTGGAGAACCAGACACACCCAACAGTTTGTTTGCAATGTGTAATTTGACCCAGTCTTGCCAGCGAGCTTACAGAATGTGGAGAATGTGTTCTGCAATTGTAATTATGGAAACATAGAAAACATAGAAAATAGGTGCAGGAGTAGGCCATTCGACCCTTCTAGCCTGCACCGCCATTCAATGAGTTCATGGCTGAACATGCAACTTCAGTACCCCATAAGTTGTGCTTGGCTGCTAAAATAAAAGACTTTATAGTCCAGTTCACTTTTTTTCCTGAGACCTGCATTATCTTGCAGTGTTTTAAAAAATTTATTCACGGGATGTGTGCGTCGCTGGCAAGGCCGGCATTTATTGCCCATCCCTAATTGCCCCTTGAACCGCTGCAGTCCGTGTGGTGAAGGTGCTCCCACAGTGCTGTTAGGGAGGGAGTTCCAGGATTTTGACCCAGCGACAATGAAGGAACGGCCGATATATTTCCAAGTCAGGATGGTGTGACTTGGAGGGAACTTGGAGGTGGTGGTGTTCCCATCCGCCTGCTGCCCTGGTCCTTCTAGGTGGTAGAGTCCGCGGGTTTGGGAGGTGCTGCCGAAGAAGCCTTGGTGAGTTGCTGCAGTGCATCTTGTAGATGGTACACACTGCAGCCACGGTATGTCGGTGATGGAGGGAGTGGATGTTTAAGGTGGTGGGTGGGGTACCAATCAAGTAGGCTGCTTTGCCCTGGATGGTGTTGAGCTTCTTGAGCTCCCTGTTGTATATCTCTGTGATGCCCTTATACAGTTGATGCATACATCATCATCATCATCATAGGCAGTCCCTCGGAATTGAGGAAGACTTGCTTCCACTCTTAAAACAAGTCCTTAGGTGGCTGAACAGTCCAATACATGAGCCACAGTCCCTGCCACAGATGGGACAGACAATCTTTGAGGGTAAGGGAGGGTGGGACAGGTTTGCTGCACGCTCCTTCCGCTGCCTGCGCTTGTTTTCTGCATACTCTCGGTGTTGAGACTCGAGGTGCTCAGTGCCCTCCTGGATGCACTTCCTCCACTTAGGGCGGTCTTTGGCCAGGGACTCCCAGGTGTCGGTGGGGATGTTGCACTTTATCAGGGAGGCTTTGAGGGTGTCCTTGAAATGTTTCCTCTGTCCACCTTTGGCTCGTTTGCCGTGTAGGAGTTCCGAGTAGAGCGCTTGCTTTGGGAGTCTCGTGTCTGGCATGCGAACAATGTGGCCTGCCCAGCGGAGCTGATCAAGTGTGGTCAGTGCTTCAATGCTGGGGATGTTGGTCTGGTTGAGGACGCTAATGTTGGTGCGGCTGTCCTCCCAGTGGAATTGTAGGATCTTGCGGAGGCATCGTTGGTGATATTTCTCCAGCGACTTGGTGTCTACTGGTCCATGTCTCTGAGCCGTACAGGAGGGCGGGTATTACTACAGCCCTTGTAGACCATGAGCTTGGTGGTAGATGTAGCGTAAGAAATAGTGTTTTTCACAGTCACCGCACAACTGAAAGTGCTTTATAGCCAATGAAGTACTTTTGAAATGTAGTCACCGTAGTCATGTAAGAAACACTGCAGACAATTTGTGCAAAACAAGGTCCCACAAACAATAATAAAATAAATGACTAGTTCATCATTTTTTTTTAAAAGGTGATGGTTGAGGGATTGATTTTGGCCAGGACACTGGGGAGAACTCCAGGGGAAGGACTTTTGAACTAGGTAACACTGGGAGAATTGCTGGTGTTTGCAGGTATGTTACTGCTGGTAGAGGAGGAAACACCTTGAGGTGATTTGGAGTGCGTTTCCACTTCACACTGAGGCTAACTTTGTGTCTGTAAAGTTGAAGCCTGAGTTGGCTGGAGGTGGGAGGTGCTTTGTTCCAGTGTCGGATTGGACCTTCACTTTGTGCTGCGTATTGCTATCTGTGTGAAGAGGTAATTGCTTCTCACCAACACTACGCTTGTGGTTTAAGAGTATCACACAAAGATCTGTTGGCACAACAAAATGTATTTCATGATTCAAAGAGGCTGCAGGAGGACGTAGACAGGCTAAGTGAGTGGGCAAGAATTTGGCAGATGGAGTAAAATGTTGGAAAGTGTGAGGTCATGCACTTTGGCAGAAAAAAAATCAAAGAACAAGTTATTTATTTAAATGGAGAAAGATTGCAAAGTGCCACAGTACAGCGGGTCCTGGGGGTACTTGTGCATGAAACACAAAAGGATAGTATGCAGGTACAGCAAGTGATCAGGAAGGCCAATGGTATCTTGGCCTTTATTGCAAAGGGGATGGAGTATAAAAGCAGGGCAGTCTTGTTACAGTTGTATAGGGTATTGGTGAGGCCACACCTGGAATACTGCGTGCAGTTTTGGTTTCCATATTTACGAAAGGATATACTTGCTCTGGAGGCAGTTCAGAGAAGGTTCACTCGGTTGATCCCGGGGATGAGGGGGCTGACTTATGAGGAAAGGTTGAGTAGGTTGGGCCTCTACTCATTGGAATTCAGAAGAATGAGAGTTGATCTTATCGAAACGTATAAGATTATGAGGGGGCTTGACAAGGTGGATGCAGAGAGGATGTTTCCACTGGTGGGGGAAGACTAGAACGAGAGGGCATGATCTTTGAATAAGGAGCCGCCCATTTAGAGCTGAGATGAGGAGAAATTTCTTCTCTGAGGGTTGTGAATCTGTGGAATTATCTGCCTCAGAGAGCTGTGGAAGCTGGGACATTGAATAAATTTAAGACAGAACTAGACAGTTTCTTAAACGATAAGGGGTTATGGGGAGCAGGCAGGGAAGTGGAGCTGAGTCCATGATCAGATCAGCCATGATCTTATTGAATGGCAGACCAGGCTAGAGAGGCCGAATGGCCTACTCTTGCTCCTATTTCTTATGTTCTTGTGAAGTACAATTTTTCGTAGTGTATTGATACCAATATACCTAATAAACTTGGTGGCAGCACTGATGTGATTATACACTGAACGTTTATAGACAATATGAATTACTGGGTTATTGAGCAGCTAACATAACTATTATTTTAAAAAAGAATTTGAGATGTATACCTGGAAACCATAGACCAGTACATTTATTATCTGTTGAAGTGTGAGTTTTTGAAATGCTCTTGAGCAAACTACTGGATGAAAATCATAACTCTCGAAAGTATTTTTGGCATAAATTCAGGAGAGGAGGGTTATATTTAACTAGCTGAGAGTAATTTTTCAAAATGCTATTGACCTGCTGGATGGGGATCAGCAGCTGATATTAGAGATTGGAATTTTCAGAAAGATTGTGACACTGAAAAAGACATGCTTTCATTTATATAGCGCCGTTCATCACCACCGGATGTCTCAAAGCGCTTTACAGCCAATGAAGTATTTTTGGAGTGTAGTCACTGTTGTAATGTAGGAAACTCGGCAGCCAATTTGCGCACAGCAAGCTCCCACGAACAGCAATGTGATAATGACCAGACAATCTGTTTTAGTGATGATTGAGGTATAAATGTTGGCCAGGAACACCCGGGGATAACTCTCCTGCTCTTCTTCAAAATGGGGCCGTGGGATCTTTTATAAGCGAGCAGACGGGGGCCCTCGATTTAACAGCACAGCCGAAAGATGGCACCTCCGACAGTGCGGCGCTCCCTCAGCACTGCACTGGGAGTGTCAGCCTAGATTTATGTCCTCAAGTCCCTGGAGTGAGACTTGATGGGCAAGATGTGTCATAGAATAGGAGACAAAGTGAGATGCTGGGTAGAAAATTGGTTTAGAAGCAGGATAATCATTATGGGAATTTTTCAGATTAGAAAGAAGTGGGTGGGTCCCTTACTAATTTTAATATATATTTATAATTTAGACAAGCGTGTTGTAAGCAAAATGACCAGCTTTTCATCTTATGCTAGTTTATGCTAATTCAGATTATGCTCGTGAAGTACAGTACAAAAAAGATTTGGAAGGACTTTAGTCGTTTTGGTAATTGGCTGCAGCAATTTAATGTGCATAAATATAAAATAATTAGTATGGGAGCAAACCAAAAAGAGGAGCATGAATTTAATACAACAGTGATACTGCATGCTGCTGATGAAAAAGATCTAGGGGTTATAGTGGATAACTTTGCAATCTTGAGCACTATGATTAGCAAACCTGATATTGGATTGTATCAGCAGAGGGCAGGATGGAAATCTGAAAGAGATTTATTGCTGTGCAAGGTGCTGGTCATACCCAATCTCTGGGGTACAGTGAACAGTTCTTGCCACCTAATCACAGGAAGGTTAGCACAGTCCTAATGCTGACCTCTATGGCTCTTTCAGCTTCCTCCTTTGCATATTTTGACATGATTCGTGGAGTATGTACATTGACCCGGAGTTTGCAGTCGGCGGTGAAGCAAAGGCGTTTGCCCCTCGTCCCCGAGGTAAGCTTCGCACAAAGATCTCGCGTACTCTGTGTCGAAGTTCGGGTTCTCCGATCAACGGAGTATAGTGGGGATCCCTGAGTGCCAGCTGCTGTGACGTCAACAAGCTGTCTAAGCAGCCAATCAAAATACAGAATACTCACAGGCAGCAAACCAGGAAGTGGGTAAGCTCTTGAAATTCTATCTTTAAAAAATGTTAGAGAGCAGAACAAAGACTGGGGCGCTCTCATGGGGCACAGGCAATCCTGAAATCAAGATGAACAACCATGTTAATTTTAAAAAATGGATACATTTAACACTGAACAAAATAACAATTAGTTTTTCAGGGCTGTAACCTTTCTTTAGCCGTCAATACGCTGTTGAAACCCCAGCGACATCTCATCCCTTTGGGTCTAACTTGGTGTGGGATATTTAACAGCGTAATTACCAGGGAAGCCTCCTTGGAAAAAGTACAACATCCCCACCGACACCTGGGAATCCCCGGCCCAAGACCGCTCAAAGTGGAGGAGCAGCATCCGGGGAAGGCACCCAACACCTCGAGTCTCTTTGCCAGGAGCACGCGGAAGCCAAGCTTAGACAGCGGAAGGAGCGCACGGCAACCCAAGCCCCCCCCCCCCCCCACCCACCACCCGTCCCTCCAACCACCGTCTGCCCCACCTGTGACAGAGACTGTAGGTCCCACATCGGGCTCATCAGTCACCTGAGAACTGGTGTTAGTGTGGAAGCGTCATCCTCGCCTCCGAGAAACTGCCTCGGAAGAAGAAGACCAGGGAAGAACCTAAGTTTTCACCGGTTTCCTTGATTTGAGAGATTTCAGTGATTACTGGCTCTGTGCGCAGTGGATCCACAATGCAGCGTGTGGAGGAGCAGTGAATGACTGACCACAGCTTCAGGATTTCATTCACCAAATCCCAAAGTTGTGGTCCGTTTCAAAGGCGGAATGACGGTGAGCGCTGCCAGTTCTCCATCATCCCCACCGCAAATTCCCGGCCAGCGGTCTTTACTTTCCTCCAATGTGCAGTATTTTACATTTATCCATACTGAATTTCAACTCCACTTACTTCAATTCATCCCAACTTGTATCTGCCTTCCTCAGATCCGACTGCCACCCCCACTCCCGAGTTTGTTCCGGGTATTTGGAAAGATCTGCTTGTGAATACAAGTTGTTTGAATGTAAATTAGATGTAGTGGGGGTCTCCACACACAATCCTGGGGCACCCCACACATTCCTTCCCTAACCAGTACCCGGTGCTGCTTCTCATCAGCCAATTCATTATTCATTCTCTGCTTTCTCCCTCTTGATGTCATTAACAATTAGGAACAGGAGTCGGCCATTCGGCCCCTCGAGTCTGCTCCGCCATTCAATGAGATCATGGCTGACCTTCGACCTCAACTCCACTTTCCTGCACTATCCCTATATCCCTTGATTCCCCTAGAGTCCAAAAATCTATCGCTCTCTGACTTTAAATATATTTGACTAAGCATCCACAGCCCTCTGGGTAGAGAATTGCAAAAATTCACCACCCTCTGAGTGAGGAAATTTCTCTCCTTCAGTCTTAAATGGCCGACCCCTTATTCTGAGACTGTGACCCCTGGTTCTAGACGCCCCAGCCCGGGGGAAACATCCTCCCTGCATCTACCCTGTCAAGCCCTGTAAGAATTTTGTATGATTCAATGAGATCACCTCTCATTTTTCTAAACTCTAGAGAATATAGGCCTAGTCTGCTCAATCTCTCCTCATAGGACAATCCTCCCATCCCAGGAATCAGTCTGGTGAACCTTCGTTGCACTCCCTCTATGTCCTGCCACCTTAAGCTGGGGTAGCAGCATTTCATGAAGATTCTGGGGAAATGTCAGGCCATAACATAGGGCTTTCCACATTCCATTGGGAATGTATTGTCCTCAGAAACACCAAGCAGGCGAGTCACACAGGGGTGTCCCCTCCTGCCGTGGTGTTCGCTGCTGTTAATTGCTTATTATCACACTAAATATTTTTCATGCACTGCTTTGGGTATTTTTTTGGTTTCACAAGATCCAGATTTAATTGTGTCTGATGCAGCAATCCTGCCAATGCATCACCATCCTATAGTTTAAAAAGCTGTTTGTCTTTTATGTGCAAAGAACAGTTCCTGTTTGCACATCGGCAATTTAGTATCTGTCCTGCCCACGTGTTTACGTGGTGTGATTTTAAGTTGTACCGAGGTTTGTTTTTTGACTGAGCTTAACTTTGAAAAGAAGGTGTTGCAGGCATGTTGTAAAATTTGGCACTGATTTGGAAAGCCTTTCCTCAATTCTATGTTTCAATCAATTGGACAGATGGGTGGAAAGCAGTACAGTATCAGAATCATCCGAGTTTAATCTCTCTCTCTCTGTTATCAAACTCACAGTGAACATTTTTATATTTTGTATAATTGTGCTGTTCCATTATGCCCAACATTGTCCATCTTCAGTGTCAGCTGTGGCTCACTGGGCAGCACTGTCGCCTCTGGGTCAGAAGGTTGTGGGTTCAAGAGACTTGAGCACATAAAAAATCTAGGCTGACACTCCCAGTGCAGTGCTGAGGGAGCGCTGCACTGTCGGAGGTGCCATCTTTCGGATGAGACATTAAACCAAGGCCGCGTCTGCATTCTTGGGTGGACGTAAAAGATCCCATGGCACTATTTTGAAGAAGAGCAGGGGAGTCATCCCTGGTGTCCTGGCCAATATTTATCCCTCAATCAACATCAATAAAACTGATTATCTGGTCATTATCACATTGCTGTGCGGGGGAGCTTGCTGTGCACAAATTGGCTGCCGTGTTTCCCACATTACAACAGTGACTACACTCCAAAAGTACTTCATTGGCTATAAAGCGCTTTGAGACATTCGGTGATCGTGAAAGTGCTGTATAAATGCAAATCTTTCTTTTTTGTTTCTTTTAAAAAGAGGCTTTAAAGATTTCTTTATATAGCGCCTTTCACGATCACCAGACGTCTCAAAGCACTTTACAGCCAATGAAGTACTTTTTGAAGTGTTGTAATCTAGGGATAAATCTCGAACACTGATAATATAGATTGATCTTCCCACCCAATCACATATTCAACAGTCTGCTTTACAATTGGTTTGCAAAAAGGTTAAAACTGTTTTCTGTTTTTGATTGGGGGGGGGGGGCGGGGGAAATAAGAATTCTTGATAAAGTACACCATATAATAGAATGAAGAATTGGAGATGTTGCCAGCAGTATTGGTAAAGCATGCAACAATACTGCCGAGATGGTTGTGACACTTCAGGACAAAATAGATCTTTAAAGTTGCAGTTAACAAGTGCGGGAACAATTTCCAGCAAACGACTCATTTAAAATGTGCCTGGTGTGCTAAATTGATGTTTGGCGCCACCATGTGGTGAAACCAATGAATGTGATTACTTTTTGTTCCCTTAAATGCAACTTTAAAATGCTGCGTATCATTTCAACCTGAGGTCCTTAGTTTTCTGTCCATCAGTCAGATGATATTTCTGTATTGTTCCATATTTGGAAACTTACTCGCATATTCTTTCTGTTGCTATCTCTATAAAAAATGTTTTCTGTAATGGTCGCGTTGTTTTTCTTTGGGTAACTGTCGCCATCTTTTGGAAGTTAGGACACGTGTTTGCAGATGGCCTGCCCACGTGGGAAAGAGTTGGAAGCCACTTATTGAAGACACTTGCTGCCTTCCTTCAAATATAGCTTTTTGTTGCATGAATCAGACTGATTCATAGACACCAAAGTTACAAAAGAGTTACGAATAGAAATAAAATAATTTTCCATGGGGCGACATGTTTTGCAGATATTACACTCCTTGGGCTGGATTTTCGAGGGATTTGCGACCATTTTAGTGCTTGGGCGAAGTGCTAAAACGAGTTTTTTGGCGCGCCGGGGCAGAACTTTCGGCAGCGGTTTTGCGGTGGCGCTAAAACTTAACGCCCGCCCGATGTTTTGAGCATTTGGATGACGTCAATTGTTGTGCAACGCTGCGCTAGTGCCCCGGGTGGAACTTTCGAGCATATCGCCCGATTTAGCGTTCGTCCGGGAACCCGCCAGCAAAAAGCAGTCTCGCCCAGGGTGCACCTGGCGCTGACGGCGCCATCTTGAAAACCGAGGACAGATAATTTTAACGCTGTTTTGTAAGGATATAAAATTGTTGAAGTTAATAAAAATTTAGAAGTTTACTACAGTGCTGATCTTTTTTCCTGTAACTCAAAACCTGTATATCCTTGGCATTTGGAGGGAATAGACGATGTCACTTTTTACCTTGCTTTAGTGTCTAATATGTTAAACTTTCTGTTCTGAGCAAGTTTTTTCTTGTGTTTATGGATCACTCTGTCAAACAGCTATTGCTCACTTCATTGGCATTACTGGGCTGTTTTCTTCTCTTCAAAGCCAATAATGGCTCACCACTGTCCTGGCTGAGATTGTTAATACGGATTCTTTTTCCCTCAATCTGTTTAAGCGAATACACTGACACGCGAACACCTCTTGCCTTTTCTGTAAAAGACCTTTATTGAAGATTCTCCGGCCGGGACTTGTCAAGACAAAGGGACACTCTCAATCAGAGCCTGTTTACCTTCCCTTGGACAAGTCCCTTTTCAGCGCGAAAAGCACAGTAGATATACATTTTCAAAACAGAACACATTTGATTAGCACTTGGTCTATCCAATCCCTTTCTGCCTCCCCCCCCCCCTCCCGAGTACGTCCAATGGCAGGCAAGAAAGTCTCCCAATTAGGGCTGGTGTCAGGTAGGTTAGTTATAGCTTTGCTACACTGTCTTCCCTTATCGGTAAAGAACCTAATTAGTTTCTCTCCCTCCTTATCAGTAGAAGCTATTACTTTTCCCTTCCTATCTTTCTTTGTGCTGCCTTGGGCTTTCTCATGACCCGTGTCTAACCTCAACTTCAGCTCTTGGTAACCCCTTTTTTTTCTGTTGATTCTGCAGTTGTCTGCATCTTGACCATTTCTTTAGCTATTTTCCCATGATTCCCTATCTCCATCCTTTTGCCACCTTCTCTAGCCATCTACCACTTTCGCAACCCTTTTACACATTCTCAAGATCAGCAAACGTTGCACAGGCCAGTGGGTTAGACCGGAGACCTGTTTGATCTGCAGACCCGTTTGTAATGTTCCATTTTCTTCATCTAGTGAAAGTGAGTGGAGGGGTAGGGAAAGGCACGGCCAGGCACAGCCTGTCCTCATCTCGAAGGTTCACTAAACCACCCGTCATTGTCTTGGGACATAAGGCAATTATCATCATCATCATCATAGGCAGTCCCTTGGAATCGAGGAAGACTTGCTTCCACTCCTGAAGTGAGTTCTTTGGTGACTGAACAGTCCAATACGAGAGCCACAGTCCCTGCCACAGGTGGAACAGATAGTCGTTGAAGGAAAGGGTGGGTGGGACTGGTTTGCCGCACGTTCCTTCCACTGCCTGCACTTGATTTCTGCACGCTCTCGGCATTGAGACTCGAGGTGCTCAGCGCCCTCTCGGATGCACTTCCTCCAATTAGGGTGGTCTTGGGCCAGGGACTCCCAGGTGTCAGTGGGGATGTTGCACTTTATCAGGGAGGCTTTGTGGGTGTCCTTGTAGCGTTTCCGCTGCTCACCTTTGGCTCGTTTGTTGTAAAGGAGCTCCAAGTAGAGCATTGGTTTGGGAGTCTCGTGTCTGGCATGCGGACTACGTGGCCTGCCCAGCGGAGCTGATCGAGTGTGGTCAGTGCTTCAATGCTGGGGATGTTATATAGTGGCCAATTGCTGTCTTGACTAATTCAGTATCAAAAAGGATTTGGAGAAGAAGGCTGCGTTTATCATGAAGTTTATAGTTCGTTGTAAAAGACATTTTAAAAGATGGGGGGGGGGGGGTCCATGCTATGTCAGCCATTATTTCTGGCTGCTATATTTATACAGTGTCGAACTGCAAGAAGGCTTATTGATCATTTTGAATGTAATCGAGGTTGCAGACGTATGGGAAGGAGGCCGTACACCCCCCATTGCTCATACCTGCAGCTCTCTGAGGCACAGTACGTTTGAAGGCTGCGCTTCTGAAAAGAAGTGCTGACTGAGATATGCCAGCTCTTGCAGGCAGACCAACAGCCTACCAGCGGTGACTGCACTGCCCGTCGAGGTGAAGGTCACTGCAACTCCTTTCAGGCATCAGCGGGGGACATATGCTCCATCTCCCAGTACGCTACACATTGCAGCATTCAGCAGGTGACCACTGCACTGTATGCACGCAGGATGGACTTCATAAACTTCCCAATGACCAAGGAGGCCCAGAGTGAGAGGGCTGCAGGCTTTGGACGATTTGCTGGCTTCCCCGAGGTTCAGGGTGCCCCTGACTGTACACACATTGCCCTGTGAGCACCTTTACACAATCAACAGGTTTACCAAAATCCAAAGGGATTCCACTCCATGAATGTTCAGATCGTCTGCAACCATACCCAGTGCATCATGGCAGTCAATGCCCAATATACAGGGAGCATCCATGATGCTTTCATCTTGCACGAGAGCACTGTCTCACGCATGGTACAGCGTCAACCACAAGGCCAGAGCTGGATGCTGCGGGGCAAAAGGTTATGGCCTCACCACCTGGCTCGTGACCCCCTCCGGGACCCTCAGACAGAAGCCGATTCTCGCTATATGAGAGCCATGCAGCCACACGCAACATCATCGAACAGACAATTGGAGTGCTCAAGCAGTACTTCCGATGCCTGGACCACTCTGGAGGCTGCCTGCGATACTCCCCTCAGCAGGTTGCTGAGTACATCTTTACAGGCAAAGTGGTGCGCTCTACGCTACACGACTTGGCCATTATGAGGGGACAGGATTGGCCATTATGAGGAGACTGTAGAACCACCTGAGGGGGTGGGGGGTCGGGAGGGAGGGGAGGGGAGGACGAGGAACCTGGTGAGGAACCCATGCCACCATCACCCCCACCATAACCACAGGGGAGGCATTGTGGAAATGTCTCTGATGCAAAAGCCTTGCGTCAGCAGCTCATAATTGAACACTTTGCTTGACGAGTGAACGGCACATTTGACCATTGCCTGGTCACTCTATCCCACCATGTTGACTATTCCCCCTCGTATTCTGAAACTGAGGCACTACACCGGAATGGTTAAGGTAAACAACAGATTTTCTCAAAAATGTAAATTTTTTGAACTTTGTAAACGTTGAAACAATCCTACCCAGGACCTCGAGGAGCTGTCTGGTGAGCTGGACAGTGACACCATGTCCAGTTGGATGTCTGCCTGTCAGCAGACCGACTTTGCCGATTCACCCTCCGGAGAGATGGCATGCAGGAATCAACCCCAGAACTGTGTTGCTGCAGGCCACTAGTAGTCCCAGGAGCCTTGGATATATCAAAGCCCAAGAATGTTTGATCATCGGACGACATGTTGCCCGGTGCCAAAAGAGGTGTGGAGTGCATCAACCTCCCCACCACCCCGCAGTTGGCTCATCGCTGGCCTCCTTTCTCCCCCCGCCCCCCCCACGATGGCCTGATGTGGAGGGTTCATAGGAGGCATGCGGCACTTGTGACTCTTCATCTGTCAGTAGAAAGCTACAGACCAGTGGTTAGCAGCAGGGGAGGGGGCAGGGTGACATGAGGAAGGTCACATAGCACAGGCTCATTTGAAGGACCGCCGCTTATCCATTATATGTAGTCCACAGACACTGCATCACATTGCCCCAACCCAGCCCAGGGCGTGTGCAGGACTTGCCCTCACTCTCCAATGGGGAGTCAGCACCCCCACGGGCAGTTGCCCGATGGTCGGCGCCGATGAGGCCTGCCACTCGCTCCTCCACATGCGCGAGTGGCAGGGTGTGAGCCCGACTACCGCCTGTGCGCCGCTGTTCGTGCCGGTTATGTGACTTCTTTGCCTGTAAAGATGAAAAGGGAATGGTTACCAGAGGGCCCATCTGCTCTTGTGGCACACACCGATAGCCACCAAAGCACTTGTACCATGTTGTGTGCATGTAATACAGTCCTCCGTTTAATGGCCTGGGAAGTTGCACGTGGTTCATCAGAAGGACATCGAAGTGCGGAAACATCTGATGAGATCTCAGAAAGCAATCTTAATAATGTGTAAAGATCATTCATGGCAAATAGGGTGCCAAGCTAAGCCTACCGATGTGTCATGCATTGTAGGAGGCAACCCACAGAGAGCCGAGACACAGCAACAGCATCAGAACAAATAGGGTCAGATTTATAATTTCAGTAATGAAGCAGTGCATTAATGGCACTCTCACGACCCTTGTGAGATCGTTAAATGTTTTTCTACACTGGTCCGCCGTTCTTGCTACAGTTCCCGAGGCAGAGACCTCCTCTGCTATCTCGCCCCCCCCCCCCACCCCCCCAGATTTTTTGAAATATTGCTGGGAAGGGTCTACTTTCACCCCTCCTATCTATCAGTGCCTTGTTTGCCTCCACAGTGAACCTCCTGGCCCGTTGCCTATCTTCCTCAGTGTTCGTGTGCTGCTCTGCTGCATGGTGAAAATTAAAACTCAAATAGCTGATTCAGCCTCGGGTGTACTGCGCATGTGCGCGGGCACTCCCTGCCTGCATTAGTGTTTACGATCGGACAGCTGACCAAAAGGGCGGGAATAATATATTTTTTTGTGCATGCGCAGAAGGGACGATTCCCTCCCCCCCCCGGGCGGGACCTTCGGCTCCGAAGCACAAAATCTATCATGCTGGAGTTGGTGCTAAAGCTAACGCTCGTTGCCATTTGGCGAAAGTTGCGTGCTCTAACACTAACCGCCGCTAAAAAAAATATTTCGCCGCGATTTGCGGGCGAAATTGCAAAAACCCAAAAATCGAGCCCCTTGCATTTAAAAAAAAAAATTCCCCATAATTTTTTTTAAAACATTGGAAAAATAGAAAAGTTTTGATGGGACGGAGTCATTTTGACAATCGCTGAAAATATTTTGCAGTTGCAAGGCCAAGTCACATCTGTGCGGATAAATCATATTTATTATAACTTCTATCTCTCTGACGTATCAGCACAGCAAGCTGTCCACTTTCTAAAAGACAATTCAGCTGCAAAATCGGTAGAGGTCATTTGCATTCTAATCTCAAATGAATCGCCTTGAACAACATCATTGCAGGTAAACAAAATCAAAAGCTGTGATTGCAGCAAGTCCTCAATTAAATGGGAAATGCTGGAGATGGACAGTAAGCCGGTTGACATCTGAAGGAGTAAAGTTGATTCACATTTTGAGTAGAATCCTTAACCCAGAGCGAGCCACCCAGATCTGCTTCTTTCAGATGCTGATGGAGTTGCTGTCCTTTCCATCGCTGCCTCGCTGTGCTTTTCTCCGCAGTCCAGCATCAGTCAATGATGATGTACGCGTCTGAAAATAAAGGACATCGTACGTATTGAACCTGGAAATCTCAGCGGGTCAGGCAGCATCTGTGCAGAGAAACAGAGTTAACGGTTTCGGGCCTGTGACCCTTTCGTCAGAACTGGCAAAAGTTCGAGACGTAACAGATTCTGAGGGAAGGGCAGACCCGAAACATTAACTCTGTTTCTCTCTCCACTGATTCTGCCTGACCCGCTGAGATTTCCAGCATTTTTATTTCCAATTCCAGCATCCGCAGTATTTTGATTTTGTGTTGCATTAAAACCGACAGTGTTCCCAGGCAAATGCCCATTTGTAAAAACAACCAAGCTTTGGTCAGGAGTTTACCTCCCTCAGTCTGCTCATTAAGAGCAAGTCAGTTCAAACCAGCTGTACTACTTTATAGAGACGTTGTCGTCATTTTAGGAGCCACCTCTTCCAGAATTACCTGTAAATGCAGCTATGCCCACATTTGGTTCTGTTTGGCACATTGAGCATCAACATATTACTGCGAGTGTTCTCAGTGAAACAGATACAGCTCTGAGCAAAATGCAGTAGGATATTTCTTTACTGGTAACATCTATCGAGTTGACATCAATATGCTGGGTTTTAGGACAGTATTTGCCAGCTGGCAAGCAGCTAGACTGGTCATGGCCCTGTTCTGGCTCTCTTTGTTATGGATCAAAAGTGAATGATTACAACTTCCATTTTGTTCTCTTCAAGCCCTCTTCCCTTCCTCTCTCCACTGTTAACTAGCCAGAAATACTACAAGGCAAAGTTACAGATTTTAACATTTGTGTAACAATTAGGAGTAAGTATTTTTGCCATGGAGCACTGGTTCCTGTATGTTTGTGTTTTCAGAATAATCTGTCAGCCCCCGAAGTTCTCTTAAACAGAGCAGAGTCACTTCGCAAACCCAGTGGTGATGTACTGCTGTATATTGGGGAACCTGTCCCGTGAACGTGGATTCACAGAACGATGCAGCACAGACAGTGGCTGTTCTGCCCATCTCGACTTTAATTGCTTCAAGTCTTTTACTGGCCGGTGTGGAGCTGGATTTTTTCTAATGCTGTTCTCATCGCGCTCTCCTATGCCAATAGGTAAATTTGATGGAATCTGCATTTTGGCGAGCGGCAGTGGGGAAAGAGGAAGGGGAGACACTAAAATGAGGTGGCTGTCCGATGTGATGGATGAAGCATGTGCCCCCATGTCAGCACAGCTCAGGCACCTCGCTTCTGCTGCTTTATGGACTCGGAAAAAGGAACCTTTCAACCAAATATCAAGTTGGGAAGAAAGGAATCCCATTAAAATTGTGGAATAAAGAATAAACTTGCATTTATATACAGGTGCAGCGTCCGGAGATCCCGACTCCGGACCCTGCCGACCTCGGGGCTCCGCCCCTGCCCGATCTCGGGCCTCCGCCCCTGCCCGATCTCGGGCCTCACCTCCATTCGCCCCGCTCGCCGCCATTGCCCCTCAGGGCCTCCTCACCGGCCGGCCTGAACAGCCCCTCCTCGGTGGGGCCCCACCTGAACAGCCCCTCCTCGGTGGGGCCCCACCTGAACAGCCCCTCCTCGGTGGGGCCCCACCTGAACAGCTCCTCGGTGGGGCCCCACCTGAACAGCTCCTCGGCGGCAGGGCCCGCCCGAACAGCTCCACCTCAGCGGGCTGGCGGCCTGAACTGCTCCTCAGCGGGGACATTCCCCCCCCCCACCTTTCTGACATTCCGAAATCCGGAAATACCTGAACCTGGGCTCGGGTGTTTCCGGATTCGTGACGTCAGAAAAACGATCCAAAGACTGGAAAAACGCGGTATCCGGAACGGCCTTGGTCCCGAGGGTTCCGGATTCTGGACGCATCGCCTGCAGTACCTTTCGTGTCCTCCAAAATGCTTTGGAACCAATGACTCACTCCTGAAGAGCAGTCACTGTTGTGCAGGCGAGTGCAGTCAATCTGCATTCAGCAAAGTCCAACCAACAGCAATGAGATATCTGACCAGATAATCTGTTTTAGCATTGTTGATTGAAGGGTAAATGTTAGCTAGGACATTTTTCTTGCCTCAAAGACTTCATTCTAGATTTACCTCCTCCTTAATTGATGGGAGTTTCAAATGCTGCTAAAAGTTAATAGCAAATATAGGTGTTAAGGATGCACACAGCTTGATTACATGAAAGGTCAGTGAGAATGGAGAGATATTTGGCCAGTTGTTAATTAAACCATGCTTGTAAATACTGTGAGAGAGACTTTAATTATTTTGCTTTATAATAGTGTTGCATTTCAGTCTAAAGCACATTTTCCCCGATAAAATACCAAGATTGGAAATGAAATGACTGAAATAGGCCTAGATCCAGGAGTCGGCCATACAGCCCCTTGAACCTGCTCCGCCATTCAGTAAGATCATGGCTGATCTTCGACCTCAACTCCACTTTCCTGTCCGATCCCCACATCCCTTGATTCCTCTCGAGTCCAAAAATCTATCTATCGCCGCCTTGAATATATTCAGAGACTCAGCATCCACAGCCCTTTGGGGCAGAGAATTCAAAAGATTCACAACCCTGAGTGAAGAAATTTCTCCTCATCTCAGTCTAAATGGCCGACCCCTTATCCTGAGACCGTGCCCCCTGGTTCTAGACTCTCCAGCCAGGGGAAATAGAACCTCAGCATCTACCGTGTCAATCCCCCTCAGAATCTTAGATGTTTCAATGAGATCACCACTTATTATTCTAAACTCCAGAGAGTATGGGCCCAATCTTACACAATCTCTCCTCATAGGACAGCCCTCTCATCCCAGGAATTAATCTAGTTGTGTCATTAGAGGCAACTCTTTAAAAGTCGATGACCTTGCAAAGGGAATGCCTCTTGACAGTATTTGGGTCAGGCTGACATCTCATTTTGTCACTGTTGGTCCTTATAGCCCTTCTCTTTCTCTTTACCCCCCCCCCGACACCACCCTCCCTCTAACAATCGGGAAAGTCCCAACCAGATTGGCAAAGTTGGGCTAATACTTTGTTCTACCCTTAGCCATGTTTGAGATTTCTAAGCTGCGACACGTGTGCAAATCGTGTGTAGGAGTTGTCACGCTGCTCAGTTCTGTCTACTCCACAACATAAACAAGGTAAATTCACTCGCCGAGGAATCGAATTATATTCATTGGAATCAGATCTGTAAGAGAAATGGGATTTCACAGCTTGTCCGACCACCATGCTGCACCAGAAACTCCTGAAAAATCAAATGTTAGTAAAGAATTGTGATATGGATTCAATCATCGTTCCGGTTTCTTCTCCGTTTCCGATGGTGAAAGTTGCTGATATCAGGGAATTGACTGTGGTTGGGGAGAGATGGGGTAATGAGGCAGTAAGCACAGTTGAACGAACCAGAACCTCAATGCACCTAGTTATTATCTATGGATGTTAATTGGCCTTTATTGCAAGGGGAATGGAGTATAAAAGCAGGGAAGTCCTGCTACAACTGTACAAGGGTATTGGTGAGACCACACCTGGAGTACTGTGTTTGGTCTCCGTATTTAAGGAAGGATATACTTGCATTGGAGGCAGTTCAGAGAAGGTTCACTAGGTTGATTCCTGAGATGAAGGGGTTAACTTATGAAGAAAGGTTGGGCCTATATGCATTGGAGTTTAGAAGAATGAGAGGTGAACTTATTGAAAAATATAAGATTCTGAGGGGGCTCGACAAGGTGGATGCAGAGAGGATGTTTCCCCTCGTGGAGGAATCCAGATCTAGAGAGCATAGTTTCAAAATAAGGGGTTGCCCATTTAGAATTGAGATGAGGAGGAATTTCTTCTCTGAGGGTTGTAAATTTGTGGAATTCTCTGCCCCAGAGAGCTGTGGAGGCTGGGTCATTGAATATATTTAAGGTGGAGATAGACAGATTTTTGAACGATAAGGGAGTCGAGGGTCACGGGGAGCGGGCAGGAAAGTGGAGTTGAGGCTACGATCAGATCAGCCATGATCTTATTGAATGGCGGAGCAGGCTCGAGGGGCAAAATGACCGACTCCTGCTCCTATTTCTTATGTTCTTATGCCTACACCCCCTCTCTCCCCACCCCTGCCAGCTTCCTGTCCTTTTGATGTAGCCAGCATTTAGACAAGAAGGGATTTTGAAAAAAAAAAATTTCCCGTTTTACATTTGAAATAAAAATATTTTAAAAATATATGTGACTCCTTAATCCTTGCACTTTGTTCCCCTCCTGCCCTGCAGGTGGTGCTCCCTGCCTGATAATGGCTGTGTGGGTGGTAGGAACCAACTGAGCACTGATCAGGAATCAAATCTGGGCGCTCGTTTAGTTCAAATCATGGGACAGCAGCACCCGTGATGTGCTACCTCCCGTTTCACATTAGCAGAATCGCGATAAAGTTTGTGCGTGGAAGTGAGCACTTGGACTCTTGATCCAGAGTAAGCAAACATAGTGCTCCACCTGTCTACTTGTGAAGCATCTGATGCATTTGCCCACTGGCCCAGCAGGGAGAATGTTTTAAATCTTTTTTTATGGTGCATTCGCCCTGCACAGGTTTAGTGTCCATGTAAATCCGAAATCGCTTCACACCACGCTAAGCCTGGAATGTAAATCAGATGTGAAGACCCAACCTGGCTCCGCAGTGAGACTCCTTCCACCAGGTGTTCTAACTCCACACCATTCCAGTGTTGAGTTGGGCGCTAGTCGCGGATTCAGGCTGCATTTACACTAACAGCCACGTCGGTCGAAGCGAAACAGCTTTCCATCAACACTTGTAGTGTACTCGAAAAAGCAGTCTGATTTAAAAAAAATTCATTCACGGGATGTGGGCATCGCTGGCAAGGCTGGCATTTATTGCCCGTCCCTAATTGCCCCTTGCGAAGGTGGTGGTGAGCCGCCGCCTTGAGCCGCTGCAGTCCGTGTGGTGAAGGTGCTCCCACAGTGCTGTTAGGGAGGGAGTTCCAGGGTTTTGACCCAGCGACGATGAAGGAACGGCCGATATATTTCCAAGTCAGGATGGTGTGTGACTGGGAGGGGAACGTGGAGGTGGTGGTGTTCCCATGCGCCTGCTGCCCTTGTCCTAGGTGGTAGAGGTCGTGGGTTTGGGAGGTGCTGTCGGAAGAAGCCTTGGTGAGTTGCTGCAGTGCATCTTGTAGATGGTACACACTGCAGTCATGGTTCATGAACTGCTTGTTGTTTCAGCACCAGATTCGACATTGTTTTTGATAAAAGTGCCATAGGCAGTTCTCTCTTTTGAATGGTAAAGAATTTGCACAGTTTATATTAAGGAAAAATAAACTTGCTGCTAATAGAAATAATGTGAGCTAAATACTGCATCACTGCATTCTATCAAGCCTCTTATTCGCAATGCATTCTACCCTGCAGCAGCACACTGTCAGATTACGAAAGAAGCACTCTTATGTTTCTGAAAAGGAAATTTCAATACGTGGCACAAACAGTGCACCTTGGGATATCTGGAATTATGGAAAATGAACCACCTGTGACCAGGCTAAGCACGCTCGCTCGTGTCCACAAGTGCCACGTCTACAGCTAGTGTCGCTGGAAGTTTTTATTTTCTGTACCTTCCCACTTGATAATGTGCATCCTTGGCTGTCACTACTGCATTGTTCGAGCCTTCTAAAACCATTTGCAGAATGTTAACATCTCCCCACCGAAGGGGTTCTCTACCAAGTAATCAAAAACAATGTTGAAGCATTGCTGACACTCTCGTTGGTCAGCAGACATCTGCAATACTTTATTAACCGTGGGTTATTCCTGATATCGGTACCTTATTGACTAATGTTATTATATAACTCTGCTCTCTCATACTTGCAGAGCAGGCTCGAGGGGCCAAATGGCCTACTCCTGCTCCTATTTCTTATGTTATGTACATGGGCATAATGATGGCAGATTTCTATACTGTGTTCGCTCTGTACCAGTTACAGTTTCATTGTTGCTACAATTTTTACGTTGAAGATTTCTGTTAGGCGCACTGGGAACGTTTGACACTGTTTTGTATTAGTGCGTGCACTATGCAGCAACAGTCTCTTCCCTGAACCTACCAAGTGCCACGTCACCTCAATATGCGACAGCAGTATGCTGGCAGTCCCCTGAGAATGAAGACCTGAGATGTCTCTGTCTATAAAATGTAGTAACCAGGGAGTCAGGGAGTTCTGAGGCAGCAAAATCAGCCAACATGTGTGGTATAAACACAGATACACAACGGGTTTACGGAAAAAACAAACCACCTGTGAGTTATACACCTGAGGTTACTGGATGATTTATTTTTCAGTAAACTTTGGGCTCCTGTTGTGTATCCTCTGAATCTAAAGTTGTTTCTGTGAAACCCCTCACACTGGTGCCACACCAGTATAGAATGTACAGCACAGAAACAGGCCATTGGGCCCAACGGTTCCGTGTCGGTGTTTATGCTCCACACCAGCCTCCTCCCACCCTACTACATCTCACTCCATCAGCGTCTCCTTCTATTCCTTTCTCCCTCGTGTCTATCTAGCTTAGATGCATCTATGCTATTTGCCTCAACTACCCCCTGTGGTAGCGAGTTCCACATCTTAACCACTCTCTGGGTAAAGAAGTTTCTCCTGAATTCCCTATTCAATTTATTGCCGACTATCTTATATTTATGACCCCTAGTTTTGAACTCCCCCACTGTAATGTATTTGTTTCATGGGTTCTTTGCTTAAGAATTCATAGCAACACATTGCTGTTAAGAACCAGTTGGTTTATTAACAAAGGTTTAACAATCACACTACACATTACCAGTTCATCCACCAGGCTCACAACTGCATACCTCATCGTGGATGACCTAGACCCAACTGACTGGGGTTTTATTGAGTCTTGTGAACATCTCGAGACTGGCTGAACCACTCACAGTGCAACAGCTCTACAGCAATTTTGTTGCAATCAGAAAATCAAGTGCCCCCTGTCAACAGCTCTACAACTATTTTGCAGACACCAATTAAATCAAATGCCCCCTGATTAAAGGGGGGGGGCAGGAACACTCCAAAAACTTTTCAAGTGCCACTTTTTTTTTTAGGGCACTAAAAACACATTATACAAGTGCCTCCTGACACCTGTGAGCATACTCACCAGTGCACACATGACGCCCTCCCTTTTGGTTTTACGCTGGTGTGATAATGCAACCTTACATCACAGCTCCAACTACTTTGGTGCTTGTAATCATTTCTGTGGTCTCCAGTAGCTTGAATATTACAGATCCCACTGGAACCTCTCCACCCTGAAATTAAAGCTGCAGATAAATTCTAAGCTTTAACTACTTGTGAATCCTCAGGATTCTGATTAATGAGGGGACAGACATAAAACTATTGGCTGCGGCACTTTGCTGTTGAAACAGTAGGACAGTTCCCCATAAATGTGTGCCAGCTGTGGCTCAGTGAGTAGCACCCTTGGCTCGCAGTCAGAAGGTTGTGGGTTCAAGTCCCACTCCAGAGGCTGACACTCCCAGTGCAGTGTTGGAGGAGTGCTGCACTGTCGGAGGGGCCGTCTTTTGGATGAGACGTTAAATCTGGTGTCCCAGGTGGACGTAAAAGAAACCATGGCACTATTTCGAATTATCCCCAGCCATGACCAATATTTATCCCTCAACCAACATAACAAAAAACAGATTATCTGGTTATTATCACATTGCTGTTTGTGGGAGCTTGCTGTGTGCAAATTGGCTGCCGCATTTCCCACATTACAACAGTGACTACACTTCAAAAGCACTTCATTGGCTGTAAAGTGCTTTGGGATAACCGGTGGCCATGAAAGGCGCTATATAAATGCAACTCTTTTCTTTCAAATCTTAAATCTATCCAGGGGAAGCAAAGTGTGTGTGTTCAGAAGAAGGTTTTGGAAAGTGAACCCATTTGTTGGTCAGTTTTGTTGAGTGAACCTGTCTGTCCTGTCCAGTTGACAAAAGATCCCATGGCATTTTTCGAAGAAGAGCAGAATGTCCTGGTCAATATTTATCCCTCAACGAATACCATTAAAAACTGATTATTTGGTTATTTGTCGCATTGTTGTTTGCGGGTCCTTGCTGTGCATACATTGACTGCCGAGTTTCCCTACATTACAACAGTGGACTCCATTTCAAAAGTACTTAATTATCTGCAAAGCATCCTGAAGGCATTCTATAAATGCAAGTCCATTTTTTTCCCCTGAGGGTTTTAGAGATTAACACTCCGGCTGGGCGGTTTCAGTTTCACATTCCAGAGAAACTTCAGGGTGTGGCTTATCCTCCAGGGAGACCAATCCGCAATAGGTCATATGATAATGAAGAGCCAATCACAGGTGAGGCTGCCATTTTAGCAGCACAAATAAACACGTCCTTTTAAAAAAAAAAAAATTCAGCATAGATTTGGAAATGGAATTAAATAGGGGATCAGCAAGTGATGGTGGGGTTGGGGAAGTCCGCGATGAAATAATTCTGTACATACTCTGGCTGAATGGTCTTTCATTGCTCCAGACTTTACTCTTGTGTCTGGATGCTGATCACTTTCTTGTCTTCTGTTAGCGAATGGTAAACTGTGGGATGTGTAAATAAAGAGCATTTGTGTAGCATGTCGGTATACTGCCACACGCTTGACTACTCTGTTCTTGGGCGGAGGGGGGGCGAAATTCTATCATATAATTTTTATGCTTGAGGCAGGTACTCGATAGCCAGGGAGCTGTATATTCTGTTTACTTTGCATCACTTCTTTTGTAGTATTTATCACTTTGAATTATTTATTTATTCCACATTGCTTTTTCTTCTTACTAAGCACCAGTTGAAATTTTATGAGTGTCGTTGTAGGAGTATGGAAATGGGTATAGCCTTTGAGGAGGACAATGTTTCTCGTTTGTTAAGTAGCAGCGTAAGCCTGTGTACTCCCCAAATCATTAAATATACATGGTGTGAACAAGCCCTTCCACTGCGATTGACGCGTGCATTGTAGCCTGTTTCAGGCTGTCCAAATTATGCGAGTTCTATCAACAGGATGTAACAGCCTGGATTACTACGTTGTGGCGAAGTTTAAAAATTGGTCAAATTGGTGAGCCAGTGATGAGGTGCTGGGACTATTGGGTGGACCTATGATGGTGATGCTGGGACTAATAATTCACTTCACGATGGAGTGGTGAGACTTGAAATTGTGCCTCCAGCCACTTTTATACTGGTGTTTTAGCTCGGATTACACGCACCAGCGGTAGATGTGAAGGGCGACCCGTGGCTTACTGTACTTACTCGTGTAGCAGATCTTCTGGAATGCAAACTGAAACATCAGTATGAAAACAACTTGAGAGTTTCATGATCAACATAGAAACATAGAAAATAGGTTCAGGAGTAGGCCATTCGAGCCTGCACCGCCATTCAGTGAGTTCATGGCTGAACATGAGAGTGAGAGAGACCTGGGATCAGGTGGCTGTATACCCTCTTGGGTTGAGAATGATGTAAAGTAGCAGTTGAGGCCTATCGGAACCTTTTTTTCTTGAATCACACAGAAGAAAAACTTGCATTTATATAGCGCCTTTCACAACCACCGGACATCCCAAAGCGCTTTACAGCCAATGAAGTATTTTTGAAGTGTAGTCACTGTTGTAATGTAGGAAACGCGGCAGCCAATTTGTGCACAGCAAGCTTCCACAAACAGCAATGTGATAATGGCCAGATAATCTGTTTGTGATGTTGGTTGAGGGATAAGTATTGGCCCCAGGACACCGGGGATAACCCCACCGCTCTTTTTCGAAGACGTGCTATGGGATCGTTTACGTCCATCTGAGAGGGCAGACGAGGCCTCGGTTTAACGTCTCATCCGAACGGCGGCACCTCCGACAGTGCAGCGCTCCCTCAGCACCGCACTGGGAGTGTCGGCCTAGATGTTTGTGCTCCAGTCTCTGGAGTGGGACTAGAGCCCACAACCTTCTGACTCAGAGGCGAGTGTTCTACCCATTGAGACACAGGTGAGTAACCATACACAGCACATCTTGTGAACAGTTACAGCAAAGGTCTGCAACGATTCCTTGTCTGAATTGCTCAGTGAATATTTTTGAAAGTGAGCTCAAACTACTTAGAAATTGCACTACAGTATACAGGCTTAACACATTCATATCCAGTTCCTGTGTTCAATAATTTATTGAAGGAACGAGCCAGGTTGAAATAAATAGTTAACATCTTCATTAAAACAGCAGACAAAGATTTGGTAAACCTCCATACTGTAATTTGTAGAATCTTACAGAATCTCTCAGCAGGAGGCCATTCGACCCATCGTGCCAGTGCTGGCTCTTTGAAGGAGCAGTCGTGCTCAGTCCCACAGCCCCCTGCTTTTTGTCCATAACCCTGTCAGTTCCTCATCCTCGGGCACCCATCCAATTCCCTTTTACAACTATTTCTGGAGTCGGCTTCCACCACCGTTTTTAAGGTAGAGTGTTCCAGATCCCGACAGCTCAGTGAAAATTTCACGGCCTTTAAATTTTGAATTTAAATTACAATATTGCCATGTCACAGTCATTACTGATGGGATTTCAAATACTGTAACCCCAAAATGTAAAAAATTATATTGGTAAACAATATAATTGGAAACCAGTGTGTTCCTGGCTCCAGTGAGGATTGCAGATCAGAAATTGCCACACCTGCAGCTGTGAGAAAGGGGAACAGAGCTGTAGTTCACATATTGGCCGGCGGGAGGGGTGGGGGGCTGGACATGGTGCGGAGGGGAGCGGTGTGGGGCCATGGTGCGGCGGGGAGGGGGAGGGGTGTGGGGGGGGGGGGGGGAGGGGGGAGGGGTGTGGGGTGTGGGCGGAGGGAAGGGGCGAGGGCGGAGGGAAGGGGCGCGGGGGGGAGAGGCCGGAGAGAGGATGGAGGAAATCTACACCAAACATGTTGCTTACAGGCAGCCCTGATGAGCAGTTTTAAAGTAAAAAGCGCAGAGCAAGGGAATTCTAAGGCTGTAATTAATGCAAGCAGTTCCGATGATTAACCCATGTGAATGAAGATCGGGCAGCCTTTGAATGGCAGACTTTGATATTGACTTGCTTTTTAAACTCAAGCCAGGCAGCAGCAAATTACAAGAGCTGTTTGTATATTCTGTTTTGTGTGGCAATTTAAAAGAGTGCAATTTCTCTTTCAGACAGAGCGGTGGGCAGTGTGGAGACCAATTTGACCTACACTTGTCCATAAAGAGCTTGCTGGTGATACTGGGTGGGAACAGAGTAACCACACACTCTTCTCCCAGTGCTTTCCCCCACCCTTCCTTCGTCCTTGATTTGATAAACACAAAAAGGCAGAAGGAAAATAATGCATGCTCTAGTTTTCCAAGCACCTATTCATTTCCTTATTAAGACATGAAATTCTATTTAAAATAAATAAAGTGAAGCCTCTTGGAATTACCATTAAAGTAGAATTCATGTTTATTTGGTATCAAAACGATAGAGCTCTCTACATGTTTATCCTTACCGTGTCTGGGTAATGTAGGGACAAGTCCGCTCTTGTATTTGGCTCGCACTTTGTTGTTGGAATGATTGGTGATGTCACCGCATGTGCAAGAATGCTTATTCCCCAGTTACTTCTCTTTTCACTAAATATGATCAGTAGCCATAGTAGATGATAATCTTGGAGCCTTGGTGCGGAGTTGAAATGGTCGCGGGCAGCTCAATAGGATAGCAAAAAACCATAAAATGCTGGATACCTCAACAGTTCTGACGAAGGGACATCGACCTGAAACGCTAACTCTGTTTCTCTCTCCACAGATGCTCCTTGGCCCGCTGAGATTTCCAGCATTTTCTGTTTTTGTTTCAGATTCCAGCATCGGCAGTATTTTGCTTTTCAATCCGTTGGTGCCCTGATATGCCGTGCCACAAAGTTGCAAATTGCAACAAGTTCCCCGATGCTGAATTCCCAGACGTAGCTTGGTTGTCTCGAGGGAAGCATTGGAGAATTTCCACAGGAAAAAGGAAGAGAAAAGAAAAGATGAATCGGCCTAGCCTTGTGTATCCCACAAAGGCTGTGATAGAAGAGCAAGACTTGCATATCTGTGGCCTTTTGCACAATCGCCGGACGCCCCAAAGCGCTTTACAGCCAATGAAGTACTTTTTTTGAAGTGTAATCACTGTTGTAATGTAGGAAATGCGGCAACCAATTTGCGCACAGCAAGCTCCCACGAACAGCAAATATGATAATGACTCACATAATCTATTTTTTTGTGATGTGGATTGAGGGATAAATATTGGCCAGGACATCGGGGATAACTCCTCTTCTTCGAAATAGTGCCGTGGGATCTTTTACGTCCACCTGAGAGAGCAGACGGGGCCTCGGTTTAATGTCTCATCTGAAAGTCGCCCCCCTCCGACAGTGCATCACTCCCTCAGCACTGCACTGGAGTGTCAGCCTAGATTTTTGTGCTCCGTTCTCTGGAGAGAATGACACTGGCAGAGACATCTGACGATAGTGTAGAGGAGAAGAGGGACACACATGTGGCGATTTTGTACCAGCAGATGGATTCCTGTCTATAAAATGCTTTTGACTTTTCCCCGAAGCTTTTTATGTTTGCAGGTCTCTCTGTATTGCATTTCTTACTGTACTGTCCATTTTGGTATGTAGTTCAGTTTACAAAGCATCCAGCAGATGACGCTCTAACCTAATATTTATTCTGTTCACAGTCAGACTCTCCTCCGGGGAGGGAGGATGCTACACCAAGGGAACAGCTGGTAAGTCATCAAACATTCTCGAAACTGTGTTTATGGAAACTTTTCATGACAATAGTCGACTCATAAACATCATGTTTTAAATGAGAAATTACTTTCTCGAATTCCATAGAACCTCGAGCCTTTGTTTGTCTTGTGCCAGTCTGGGGAAAATCCTATTATGCAGCAGCAGGGGCCTGCAGCAGAACGCTGCTGATCTACCCGAAAAAAAAACCCCACTTATGACATTATTAAAGCGCCATCTAATATTGTATGCAGGATACACGCTTGGGCTGCCTTCACCTCGTAGCGCGGCAGCCAACAGTACCCCCGACCTAACTGACAGGGCCGCATCGCAAGTGAGATCATTGTAGATTTAAAGACATTTCCACGGGATGTGGGCATCGCTGGCAAGCCTGGCATTTATTGCCCATCCCTAATCACCCTCGAGAAGGTGGTGGTGAGCCGCCTTCTTGAACCGCTGCAGTCCGTGTGGTGAAGGTGCTCCCACAGTGCTGTTAGGGAGGGAGTTCCAGGATTGTGACCCAGCGACGATGAAGGAACGGCCGATATATTTCCAAGTCAGGATGGTGTGTGACTCGGAGGGGAACGTGGAGGTCGCGGGTTTGGGAGGTTCTGCCGAAGTGCAGTATTGTCCATTAGAAATCGCTGACTTGCCACAGACTGGCTTCAATGACATCATTTTAGCCACGTGCACTCATTTTAGTGGGAAAAGCCTGACGTATAATCCAGGTAAATGTACTTTGCATGCATATTTATGCAACAAACAGCTACTGCCATTCAGTACAAAACTTTACAGTCTTTCTGTTTCACCAAGATTTTGAATTCTGATGTGAATTTCTCAGATGCAGCACTATTGCAGCTTCTCGGTTTTTGTGCAGCAGTTGCGAGCGGTACGATAACGTCACGGTTAGGAGGACCTCTTTCCCTGAGCAGAGAGGTCAATAACCAAGGGGCATAGGTTTAAAGTAATTAGAGGGGAGTTGAGGCATTCTTTCACCCAGAGGGACACTTCAAGTCGCTGGAGTTATATCACCAACGATGCCTCTGCAAGATTTTGCAAATCCCCTGGGAGGACAGACGCACCAACATCAGTGTCCTCGCCCAGGCTAACATCCCCAGCATTGAAGCACTGACCACGCTAGATCAGCTTCGTTGGGCAGGCCACTTAGTTCGCATGCCAGACATGAGACTCCCTAAACAACTGCTATATGCGGAGCTCCTTCATGGCAATCGAGCCAAAGGTGGGCAGCAGAAATGGTACAAGGATACCTCAAAGCCTCCCTGGTAAAGTGCGACATCACCACTGACGCCTGGGAGACCCTGGCTGAAGACCGCCCTAGGTGGAGAAAGTGCATCCGGGAGGGCGTGGGGCTCTTCGAATCTCAACGCTGTGAGCGTGAAGAGACCAGGCGCAGGCAACGGAAGGAGCGTGTGGTAAACCTGTCCCACCTGTGACAGGGTCTGTGGCTCTTGCATTGGACTGTTCAGCCACCAAAGAACTCACTTTAGGAGTAGAAGCAAGTCTTCCTCGATGCCGAGGTACTGCCTATGACGATGATCACCCAGAGGGTGGTGGGGGTCTGGAACTCACTGCCTGAAAGGGTGGTAGAGGCAGAAACCCTCACCACCTTTTTAAAAAAAAAAGTACTTGGATGTGTACTTGAAGTGCCGTAACCCACAGGGCTACAGACCAAGAGCTAGAAGGTGGTATTAGGCTGGATAGCTCTTTGTCAGCCGGCACGGACACGATGGGCCGATTGGCCTCTTTCTGTGCCGTATATTTCTGAGTCTATGATTCATCAGAGCGATGGCTGAGAATGTTGACTCGCACAGCAAGATGCGTCAGACCCGCCCCAGCTCTCTATCTGGCGCGTGATTGGATGCTACTTTCCCTTTGCTGTAACGTGTGCTGTTGAAGCGGCTTGCTATTGGCTGGACGTGCTTCCCCCTGCTGGCCTGGGGCGGTAATTCAGATTGCAACGACCTGACCGCAATGACTGCTCCCCTCTCCCCACAATGTGGCTGCTGTCCCATAGGGCTGAAGTCTGCCCTTTTCCCTGTCGCACTATTTTAAGCAGATAGCCAGTAACAACACACACAATGATCAAAAACACTCCCACACTCATTCTGTCTTACCATTTTACCAACGAGCATTCAAAAAGATTAAAGTGCACATGCATACGACGTGCGCATATGTGTATTGAGATCACACAGCCAACAGTGGCGTCTATTACTCAATTTTTGTTAACTAATCAAAGATGCAGGTAGCCACATCTGGATTCCCAAATAGCCACAATGGGCAGGTGGCTTGTGCATTGGACAACACTGCCGTAGTGGTTGCTGAGGCGTGGAGTGTTCCTTTGTGCGCTTCGAGGCTTTTTGACGAGCAGTTGTGAGCGTTACTTTGACCTGGAGGCACAATTAGCCTATACAGGGCAGCAATCCGCTTTTTAGCATTGCTGCTGACTTGCATGTTCCTTCCCAGACATCAAGAAAAGTCTCCAGCCAGAAAATGGATGTTGCAATCACAACTATGCAAGGAAACCCTCGCGCTCTCTCTAGCGCGCTCTCTCTAGCGCGCTCTCTCTAGCGCGCTCTCTCTAGCGCGCTCTCTCTAGCGCGCTCTCTCTAGCGCGCTCTCTCTAGCGCGCTCTCTCTAGCGCGCTCTCTCTAGCGCGCTCTCTCTAGCGCTCTCTCTCTCGCGCTCTCTCTCTCGCGCTCTCTCTCTCGCGCTCTCTCTCTCGCGCGCTCTCTCTCGCGCTCTCGCACACGCTCTCTCTCTCGCACTCGCTCTCTCTCGCGCTCTCGCACACGCTCTCTCTCGCACTCGCTCTCTCTCTCGCGCTCTCTCTCTCGCGCTCTCTTGCGCTCTCTCGCGCTCGCTCTCTCTTGCGCTCTCTCGCGCTCGCTCTCTCTTGCGCTCTCTCGCGCTCGCTCTCTCTTGCGCTCTCTCGCGCTCGCTCTCTCTTGCGCTCTCTCGCGCTCGCTCTCTCTTGCGCTCTCTCGCGCTCGCTCTCTCTTGCGCTCTCGTGCGCTCTCTCTCTCGCGCTCTCGTGCTCTCTCTCTCGCGCTCTCGTGCTCTCTCTCTCGCGCTCTCTCGCGCTCTCTCTCGCTCTCTCTCGCGCTCTCTCTCGCGCTCTCTCTCGCTCTCTCTCGCGCTCTCTCTCTCTCGCTCTTGCGCTCTCTCGCTCTCTCTCGCGCTCTCTCTCTTGCGCTCTCTCTCTCGCGCTCGCTCTCTCTCTCTCGCTCGCTCTCTCTCTCTCGCTCTCTCTCTCGCGCTCGCTCTCTCTCTCTCGCTCTCTCTCTCTCTCTCTCGCGCTCGCTCTCTCTCGCTCTCTCTCTCGCGCTCGCTCTCTCTCGCTCTCTCTCTCGCGCTCGCTCTCTCTCGCGCTCTCTCGCGCTCGCGCTCTCTCGCGCTCTCTCACTCGTGCTCTCGCGCTCGCTCTCTCGTTCCCGCTCTCTCTCGCGCGCGCTCTCACGCTCGCTCTCCACGTGCTCGCGCTCTCGCCCGCTCGTGCCCTCCCACTCGCGCGGACACACGCACTCTCTCGCTCTCACACACTGAACCAGGCAAGACAAAAAGAACCAAGTTTTTCTTTAATTATACTTGAAGTAGTTCTGCATAATGCAATTGTAGTTTTCTGCAACTGCTTTCTGATAGTTTTTGGAAGTATAAGTTGTACCCTATTATGTGTAGATTAAGACCTACGTTTGTTATGCTTTTGCACAACAGGATTGTCTCCAATGGCAAAATTGTCATCAACAGTTTGCAGTGTAAACAACTTGATGCTTTTCCTACTGGAGCCTGCCACGTACTCCTAGAAGGCAGGGTTTCAATGTCTCTGACAAGTGCTGGTCATGCTCATAAACAGCTCGTGCTTGTGGCGCATAGATTGGGTCTGCCCTGCCCATATAGGCTAACATTGCATTGACAGGGCAGTGGGGAGGAGGAAGGGGGAGGATGCTGTCTGTGGAAGGCAGCAGGCCAGAGTTAAATAGCAAGATCTAGCGAGGAGGGGAGTTTTCATTTGTTAGCTTGTGCGTGAAGAGGGAGTATTTGGAGCTTTCAGAAGTGTAAGAATATAATCTTTAAGGACCGGGAAAGGTAGGGAGGCCTATCCTCTATCTTCAGGAGATGAAATAGGTTGGATGAATTGTACATTTTCTACAGAAAGTGCCCCTCTCTTGGATTACACAGGATTACAGAGGATAAACGGCACAGAAACAGGCCATTGGGCCCAACCAGTCAATGCCGGCATTTATGCTCCACTCGAGCCTCCTCCCGTCTTTCCTCATCTAACTCTATCAGCATAACCCTCTATTCCCTTCTCTCCTTAAATGCCTCTGTACTATTCGCTTCAACCACTCCCTGTGGCAGCGAGTTCCACATTCTCACCACTCTCTGGGTAAAGAAGTTTCTCCTGAATTCCCCATTGGATTTCTTGGTGACTATCTTATATTGATAGCCTCTAGTTATGCTCTTCCCCACAAGTGGAAACATTCTCTCTGTATCCACTCGATCAAAACCTTTCATCATTTTAAAGACCTCTATTAGGTCACCCCTCAGCCTTTTTTCAAGAGAAAAGAAACCCAGCCTGTTCATCCTTTCCTGATATCTATATCTATATATCTATATATCTATATATATATATCCTTTTTACGATATGGCGACCAGAACTGCACGCAGTACTCCAAGTGTGGTCTAACCAAGGTTTAGCATAACTTCCCTACTTTTAATTCTATACCTCTAGAAATAAACCCTAGTTGGCTTGGTTTGCTTATTTTAATGGCCTTGCTAACCTGTGATTCAACTTTTTAGTGATTTGTGTTTTGTACCCTGAGATCCCTTTGTTCTTTTACCCTACCCAGACTCACACCCTCCAAGTAATAAGTGACCTCCCCATTCTTCCTACCAAAATGTAATACCTCACATTTATTTGTGTTGAACTTCATTTGCCAATTATATGCCCATTCTGCAAGTTTATTAATGTCCAATTTGATGTCATTCACAAATTTAGAAATTGTGTTCTTGATTCCAAGATCTAAATCGTTAATATAAGCTGTGAACAGCAGTGGTCCCAGCACTGATTCTTGTGCCACAGTGAATAGCTACCCTTTACCCCTACTCTCTGCTTTCTGTCTTGAAGCCAGCTAGCGATCCATTCTGCTACTTGTCCCCTGACTCTGCATTCTCTGACCTTGTTCATCAGTCTATTATGGGGTACCTTATCGAAGGCCTTTTAAATCTAGATAAATGACATCTACTGCATTACCATTGTCTACTCGCTCTCTTACCGCTTCAAAACATTGTGAGCTTGGTCAAGCAAATCTTTCCCTTTTGAAATCCATAATTGGGATGATTGCCTTAATTGTGATGTCTTAACATTAAACAACGATTCTCAAGGCTCCCAAACCAGCAACACTGGTTTCTTTGCTGCTTTTACAGAAAGCCATGCTCCCAAGTACCCACCAAATCTCACCTTTTACAACATTTGGAAGTTTGGTGGAAGTGAGCATACTTAATGAGCTGAAAGGCCTTTTCTCTTCCTATTTCTTCTTGTGTTTTAACTTCAATTTACAATACTTCTGTTTTGCTACTGCAGTACTTCTATATTGTATCTGATGCTTATTTTGCAGTCTTTCAATCTTCCATATTCATTTATGTAATGACTTTTCAGATGTTAATTCTGAGTCGGCCTGCCTGTTCTCTCTAGCCATTTAGCTTCCCTTGAGATACTGAGACATTTTCTAGAACCCGTCAGGGGGAATCTTAAATCAACAAGGAGTCTGTTTGCTATAATCCTTGATCTCAGTACTCCAGAATGGCAGGGATAGCCACCATCTTTGCTGTAGGATTCCTCAGTTTAACTAAATCTTTTATGTTTTGTTTCTTACAGGTGAGCTTTCTAATTTTGTTATTTCTCTTGAGTTTATTTTAAGCTTTAGAGTCAGTGCTGGGCTTTTTTGACAGCCTCCCAAATCTCTTGTCAGCATCAAACAGAAAGTAGAAAGCTTCAAATGTCTTTTTAAATGAAAGTACGCTAGTGAAAGGGAACTAGAAGATAAAATCGTGGGCTTAGGACCAACGTTCCCAAAACTGCATGCCCAGCTTTTCAAATGTGAAATTTCACACATGTGCAAAACTTTGAATGGGCCATTAAAGGGACAGTGCACCCAAAAAGAAATTAGGGGGAGCATTGCTTAGGACTCGTGTTGTATTGAACTGGTGTACTGAAACAACAGGATGTTGTTCAAGATTGTGATTTTTTTTCATGTGACACAGAAACACAGAAAATAGGTGCAGGAGTAGGCCATTCGGCCCTTCGAGCCTGCACCGCCATTCAATAAGATCATGGCTGATCATTCCCTCAATACCTCTTTCCTGCTTTCTCTCCATACCAATTGATCTCTTTAGCCATAAGGGCCATATCTAACTCCCTCTTGAATATATCCAATGAACTGGCATCAACAACTCTCTGCGGTAGAGAATTCCTCAGGTTAACAACTCTCTGAGTGAAGAAGTTTCTCCTCATCTCAGTACTAAATGGCCTACCCCTTATCCTAAGGTGACGTCCCCTGGTTCTGGGCTTCCCCAACATCGGGAACATTCTTCCCGCATCTAACCTGTCCAGTCCCGTCAGAATCTTATACGTTTCTATGAGATCCCCTCTCATCCTTCTAAACTCCAGTGAATAAAGGCCCAGTTGATCCAGTCTCTCCTCATATGTCAGTCCAACCATCCCTGGAATCAGTCTGGTGAACCTTCGCTGCACTCCCTCAATAGCAAGAACGTCCTTCCTCAGATTGGGAGACCAAAACTGAACCCAATATTCCAGGTGAGGCCTCACTAAGGCCCTGTACAACTGCAGTAAAACCTCCCTGCTCCTATACTCAAATCCCCTAGCTATGAAGGCCAACATACCATTTGCCGCCTTCACCACCTGCTGTACCTGCATGCCAACTTTCAATGACTGATGAACCATGACACCCAGGTCTCGTTGCACCTCCCCTTTTCCTAATCTTCCACCATTCAGATAATATTCTGCCTTCGTGTTTTTGCCCCCAAAATGGATAACCTCACATTTATCCACATTTGCCCACTCACCTAACTTGTCCAAGTCACCCTGCAGCCTTTTAGCATCCTCCTCACAGCTCACACTGCCACCCAGTTTAGTGTCATCTGCAAACTTGGAGATATTACACTCAATTCCTTCATCTAAATCGTTAATGTATATTGTAAAGAGCTGGGGTCCCAGCACTGAGCCCTGCGGCACCCCACTAATCACTGCCTGCCATTCTGAAAAGGACCCGTTTATCCCGACTCTCTGCTTCCTGTCTGCCAACCAGTTCTCATCCACGTCAGTACATTACCCCCAATACCATGCGCTTTGATTTTGCACACCAATCTCTTGTGCGGGACCTTGTCAAAAGCCTTTTGAAAGTCCAAATACACCATATCCACTGGTTCTCCCTTGTCCACTCTGTTAGTTACATCCTCAAAAAATTCCAGAAGGAAGGGAAATCAAGCATGATTTCCCTTTCATAAATCCATGCTGACTTGGACCGATCCTGTCACTGCTTTCCAGATGCTATTTCATCCTTAATGATTGATTCCAACATTTTCCCCACGACTGATGTCAGGTTAACCGGTCTATAATTCCCCGTTTTCTCTCTCCCTCCTTTTTTAAAAAGTGGTGTTACATTAGCTACCCTCCAGTCCATAGGAATTGATCCAGAGTCGATAGACTGTTGGAAAATGAGCACCAATGCATCCACTATTTCTCGGGCCACTTCCTTAAGTACTCTGGGATGCAGGCTATCAGGCCCCGGGGATTTATTGGCCTTCAATCCCATCAATTTCCCTAACACAATTTCCCACCTAAGAAGGATATCCTTCAGTTCCTCCTTCTCACTGGACCCAATATCCCCTAGTAAATTCGGAAGGTTATTTGTGTCTTCCTTCGTGAAGACAGAACCAAAATATTTGTTCAATTGGTCTGCCATTTCTTTGTTCCCCATTTTCAATTCACCTGAATCCAACTGCAAGGGATCTACGTTTGTCTTCACTAATCTTTTTCTCTTCACATATTTATAGAAGCTTTTGCAGTGTATTGCGGTAGCTAAGTAGGACTCGGGATAGGCGAGTCTGCAGTGAGACTTCAGTTACCCTCTTCAAGCCTTGCTTGATGGTTTGCACTGCTCTCTCTGCCTGACCATTGGACGCTGGTTTAAACGAGGCAGATGTGACATGTTTGATCCCGTTACAGGTCATGAATTCTTTGAACTCAGCACTGGTAAAACATGGCCCGTTGTCGTTCACCAGGACATCGGATAAGCCGTGAGTGGCAAACATGGCCCGCAGGCTTTCGGTAGTGGCAGCGGACGTGCTAGCTGACATTATCTCACATTCAATCCACTTGGAATACGCGTCGACAACCACAAGGAACATTTTACCCAAGAACGGGCCTGCATAGTCGACGTGTACCATAGACCACGGTTTGGAGGGCTAAGACCATAAACTTAGCGGCGCCTCCCTGGGTACATTGCTTGACTGCGAGCATGTATTACATCTGTGAACGCAGGACACTAAGTCCGCATCGATACCGGGCCACCACATGTGGGAGCTGGCTATCGCTTTCATCATTAAGATGCCTGGGTGGGTACTGTGGAGGTCATTGATGAAGGTGTTTCTGCCCTTCTTGGGGACCACTACTCGATTGCCCCACAGAAGGCAGTCTGCCTGTATAGACATTTCATTTTTGCGCCGCTGGAACGGCTTTATCTCTTCCTGCATTTCCACTGGGACACTGGACCAGCTCCCGTGAAGCACACAGCTTTTGACTAGAGATAATAAAGGGTCCTGGCTTGTCTAGGTTTTGAGCTGCCGGGCAGTGACGGGTGATTGCTCACTCTCAAATGCTTCCATAACCATGCTAGATCTGCGGGCTGCGCCGTTTCCACCTTCATGCGTAACTGACCTGACAGGGGAGTAACCATGACCAGAAAGTGGTTCTCCCTGGATCAGGAAGGTGGTTCTCCTATGCTTTTTGGAAATAGGAGGTGGGTGGGGGGCACACATCCACCTCCATGGCACGAACCTGGTATTGCAGTACTTCCAGGAACGGTGCAGTGGCTCTAGGCCTTTTGGCTAAGAGCAAAAACATTGGCGCAGAGTGATCCTTGAATGGGCCCAAGGTGACCTCTGGCATTTGTGATCTGACAAAGAATTGGAAAGATTGGCAACGAATATAAAAAAAAACATGAGCGCCCTTCTCTGGATGCGGGCCGATGCATTGGTATTTATCCCTTTACTCTTGGAAAACAGGGCTATCTGGCTTATTGTCAGTTTCCAATTCGAATTTTAGCCCAAACAGGTACTGATGCATTTTCTTTACCCCATAGACACAAGCTAACGCTTCTTTTTCAATCATGCTGTAGGCTCTCTCAGCCTTAGTCAGACTCCTGGATGCATAAGCAACCGGTTGCAGTTTCCTGAAATCATTAGCTTGTTGCAATACACACCCGACGCCATATGACGACGCATCACATGCTAGTACCAAACGCTTACATGGATCATACAACACAAGCAATTTGTTTGAGCATAACAATTTTCTCGCTTTTACAAAGGCATTTTCTTGGCTTTTGCCCCAAACCCATTCGCTCCCTTTTCGAACTAAGAATGTAGTGGTTTTAGCAGGGTGCTGAGACCCCGGTAAGAAGTTACCAAAGTAGTTCAGGAGTCCCAGAAATGACCGCAGCTCTGTGGCCTCGGTGCGTTCTCGATTGCCTCCGTTTTCACGTCGGTGGGCCTGATGCCGTCCGCTGCAATCCTCCTTCGCAAGAACTCTACTTCAGGCACCAGGAAAACGCACTTTGAGCGTTTTAACCTGAGCCCCATGTGGTTGAGTCGACTAAGAACTTCCTCCAGGTTCTGCAGGTGCTCGACTGTGTTCCGACCTGTGACCAAGATGTCGTCCTGGAAGACCACGGTGTGCGGGACCGACTTCAGTAAACTTTCCATGTTTCTCTGAAATATCGCCGCCAGAATATCGGAATATTTATGGTAGCATTGCCGATTACAGGAATCAGTTCTTTTGTGTAAGTTCTTAGTTTCGTGCGAACTGGAGTTAAGACTGGCCTTGAGGCCTTGTTACACCACAACCTTTCGAAAGTCTTTTTGCTCATGATAGACTGGCTCGTGCCCGTGTCCAGCTCCATTGACACCGGGAGTCCATTTAGTTCAACATTCAGCATTATCGGGGGACAACATCCACCATGTACCTCTACCTCCTCGATCCGAGGCTCTGGTTCGTCGTGATCCTCCGTGGATCTGTCCTCCTCTGCAACATGGTGGTTTGCAGGTTTAACAGGCTTTGCAGCTCGCCTGCACACTCGTTGGCGGTGTTTCATTGTTCCACAGCCCTTGCAAACATACTCTTTGAATCGGCATGAATGGAAACGATGATCACCCCCGCAGCACCAACAAGGTGTTAATGGCCTTGCATTCATCACCCTTGATGGTGGACTCCGAGTCAGACATGCAGCTTGCAGGTATGTGTGACCTGCCCAGTACGTTACAATTCGAAAACAACATTACTTTGTTCACAGTACTTGTAGCAGCACTTGTGTGCTGAGAGATTTGCTTCATATTGTCACTGGTGGCAATGAACGCCTGGGCTATCGCTATGGCCTTACTGAAGGTTGCGGTCTCTAGTGAAAAGTTTGCAAAGTATGGTTTCGTGGCCAATGCCATGTACGAAGAGTCTCCTGAGCATGTGCTCCAAATTCGCAATGTCTTGCAAGGCGTCTTAGTTCGGCGACGTAACTCACCACTCCCTGGCCTTCAGACCTTTTGTAGGTGTAGAACTGGTACCTCGCCATCAGAACGCTTTCCTTCGGGTTCAAATGCTCTCGGACCAGTGTGCACAAATCGTCGTATGATTTCTCTGTGGGTTTCGCTGGAGTGTGCAGATTCTTCATGAGGCCATACGTTGGTGTCCCACAGATGGTGAGGAGGATCGCCCTTTGTTTGGCAGCGCTCTCTTCCCCATCTAGCTCGTTGGCCACAAAGTATTGGTCGAGTCGCTCCACAAAAGTTTCCCAAGCATCTCCCTCCAAACATTTCTCCAGGATGCCCACTGTTCTCTGCATCTTTGGGTTCGCTATCTGTATCTCGTCGCCAATTGTTGTGTATGGAGAACACGTCAGACTGAACACTGTGAGCTCAAATTAAAGTGTGACCGTAGTCTTTTATTGCAGGTCTCCAGAGTGCCTCTCTAATCTGTGAAGGCTCCTTAAATACCTGTACTCCCAAGGGATTATGGGATTCCAGGGGATGAGCCCTCTGGTGGCTGTACAGAGTAAATACAAGTCCACATATATAACAGAAACAAGAATATGGATGACGGGTTCAGCAGGAGATGAGCTGGGGCAGGAGCAGAGTCAGACGATGTTTCGGTAGTGGAAATAGACGGCCTTAGAGATGGCGCAGATATGTAGTCGGAAACTTATTTTCGAAGCAAATATGACGCCAAAGTTGTGAACAGTCTGGTTCAGCCTCAGGCAGTAGCCAGGGAGAGGGATGGTGTTGCAGCTCGGGAACAGAGTTTGTGGTGGGCCTGAAGACAATGGCTTCAGTCTTCCCAATATTTAGTTGGAGGATGGTGTGGGCAACCGTGTCAAAGGGCTGCAGAAAGGTTAAGAAGAATGAGGAGGGACAGTTTACCTTTGTTACAGTCACATAGGATACCATTTGTGACTTTGATAAGAGGCATTTTGGTACTGTGACAGGGGCAGTACCTGATTGGTAGGATTCAAACATGGAGTTTCGGGAAAGACGAGCACGGATTTGGAAGGCGACATCGCGTTCAAGGACTTGAGAGGAAGGGGAGGTTGAAGATGGTGCTGTAGCTTGTAAGGACAGAGAGGTCAAGGGTTGTTTTTTTTTTTAAGTAGAGTGGTGACAAGTTCTCATTCTTTGGGTTAGAGATCAAGGGGCCCAAATTGCCCCCCGATTGAACGGCAGCGCACTCACTTTTTTTAGTTGATTCACCGCCCCATGGTGTTTCGCACGGTTTTGCCTCTTTTCAACCACCAGTGTCCGAGCGGAGAAGTCGGGCATTTAAGCGGTGGAAGTGGTGTTGGTGCGGTGCGGACATCCGGAGCTGTCGTCAGCGCGTCGCGGACGATGTCAGCGCGATGCGTCACAATGCCCCTCCCCTTCAGTTAATGGGGAGGGCCGCTGCGAGCTCTGCAGTGAGTTTAGTTGTGCCCACTGTGCCACCAGGGAGGGTTTTGGCCAGGCCAGCGGCCTGGTACCCAAGAGCGAACCTGTGGCCACCATTGTCAAGCCGACCTCGGAGCCGGCCGGCAAGTAAAATAAAATGGCGGCCGCGGCTGTGCGCCCTCCCCTTTAAGGACGGACGCACTGCCCAGCCCTAGGCAGCTTCCCGCTGGGAAAAGCTGTCGGGGGCACCAACCAACGGTGGCAATTTCCCACGCGGGGTGGAAAGGGGGTCGCCGCTGGTCGGTAAGGGGTCGACAGGGTGGCAACACGGGCAGAACGGGGTCGTTCACCACCGGGAAAATTCACGAGGGCAATTTGTGAAATGTGGTTAAATCCACGCCGACTAGACGGTGATTGCTTACCACGCCGAGGTGGCCACGGCTCTTACATTAAGGGCCACTTTCGGCCCCTAAGTTTTTCTATGGGAAAGGATGGAATGTTTTTAGCGGGAGGTGGGTACAAATGAATTACTTTGTATGCTTTTTAATAGTTTGTGACAGTGGGGCATTGATGAAAGCCAGGAGATTTGTCTGGCAACCCTCTTGATTGGTGTGCATCACCACGGGAAGTAAAAAGGTCGCTACTGAGAGAGAAACAAGAAGAAAACTGATTTCACAATTGAATAAATGGCTATATTTGCAACGATGTCGTTGGTTTTTATTAATCTATTAGTGTGCAATACAAAGTTACTTCAGGCAGTTTGTACAGGTGCCCGATGGAGATCCTGTTTGTTCAACTATTATGAATTGTCTTTGTTGTGTCATGCCCTTCTGATGCTGAAATAACTCGATGGCTGAACATTAATTGCGCCATGTTATAGTATGGGTGGGTCTGCTTGAATTTGAAATGTAATCACTTACACTGCATTTATATTTGCAAGGTTACCATCAGTGGTGAACTGGCATTATAAATGAGTTGACACATGTCACCAAAAGAAGTGGTTTTGGCCCACGGCAGTTTAATTTGATGGCTACATCAATCCACATTGGCATGTTGGCAGAGGTGACTCTGTGTTTTGGTTGCTGTTTGTGTGGCTGAGGTGCCCATGCCTGCCTCAGACAGGGCAATGAAGTGATTTATCTGCCACTGACCGACACACACCCTCCTCAACCACTGGGGGAGGCAGCCCCGAGGGAATAATCGCTGTTTAAAGGGCACAAGCAGCTGTTCATCATCATTAAGCTGGGATGTCTGCAGTTATTTTAGCGTGGATCTGGGGGTTGGCAAAACGAGCCGCCAATATAAACAAGACAGGTTTCACAGCAGCGTGAACTACACACAGTAATACAGAAGCACTTCCTGAATATAAGCACTTCCTTGTATTCTCTTTCACTTACTGTTGGGACCCACGCGATTTTGAAAGATTATTGCAAACAATTGTCACATGATAGTTGGGTGAATGCGTTGACACACTGATTAACAACTAAACTGTTATGTTATTAGGTCATCATCATCATAGGCAGTCCCTCGAAACGAGGATGACTTGATTCTACGCCAAAAAAAGGATGAGTTCACAGGTGTTTCGAATGAAGAACCCGAACTACATCCTCAAGGGCGGAAGATGCCTGTGCGTGGATTTTTTTTAAACGTGTGGTGGCCGTTGCACACCAGCCACCACACGGGCTTGACCGAGCGAGGTCTTGGTCCAGTGGCAAGGGTTAACCAGGACGACTGGAGACCAGCTCTGCTGCACGGACCTAGTGCGCGCACATATCGCAGTGTGGGCTGGTCCGTGCTGCCCCTGGGCCCCGATCACATCCCTCCACAGTCTCTCGCCGCTCCTTCGCCCCGATCTCGCCGCTCCTGCTGCATCTGCCCACGCTCCAATCACCTTGTTGACGTCACTCTTCGCTGTCGTTGCCCTCCTGCACCAGCTCGAGTTGTACCTTGCCGTGGTGCGCCATCACGCTGCCCATAGCCGCCGCTCACCGCTCCTTTTATGGCCCCGACCTGCCGCTGATGGTTTCTCGCAGGTCGGGGCCTCCACGCTGTATTAGGTACAAAAATGAGAATAGGCAATCAAAAGGCTCAGCTATTTGAAAGCTCCTTGCTCAAGGAATGACTTGGGTAGAGGCAGTTCCTGGGGTTTGGCAGTGTTGGACATCTATGATGCAGCTGATGATACAGAAGGAAATTGCAAGTAACACCACGTACTGCAGATCAAATACACACACTGCGGTGGAGGGAGAAGAAAATGACAGTGTTGTGAGAAGACGTGTTGGTTGTAGAGGATTCTATCGTTAGAAGGAGAGATCTCCTTTTCTGCAACTGTGACTGGGAATGTTGAAAGATTTGTTCCCTCCAGGAGAAGGGACATTGCAGAGTTGGATGGAGACGATTCTGGACATGATGGAGATCTTGCAAAGGGAGTTTCAGCAGTTATTTGTTACATTACAAAGCACAGTCTCTTGGGTAGTACTTTCTGAATTTCTCCCAGTGCCATGTGCTCGGCTAATTGGAGAGAAGCAGATTAAACACATCAACACGTGGTTTAATAGATGATATGGGGAAGGCTTGGAGTATGTTCTCTCCTTTCCCCATGCTTGGTGTTCACTATATTCTTGTACTCAATATAAAGTGTTCTGAGGCACCTTCCTACATGTGAGGGTACTGTATAAACTCGAGCAAAAGCCCTGGAGACGGAATAGGGTTCGGCTAAGTTGAAGCAGTATCCGTGTCCTAGCAGAGAGGGCAAATAGAGCAGTAGGTGATGAGTTGAATGAGAAATGTGGGGAGGGGGGCATGGAAAGATATACCTTGGGAAAGTTAGAAGAGAGTTTAAGAAACGTTAAGAAAAAAAACAAGGGAAATGAGTACTGAGGTGTATGAATTATCAGCTATGATCTTATTGAATGGCGGAGCAGGCTCGAGGGGCTGTATGGCCTACTCCTGCTATTTCTTATGTAATTATCAGAGTTTATATGCGTGTGCAAAACTTTAGAAATGAAGTTAGTAACTAAAAGCAATAATTTGAATGGAGGAGCATTGATGATGTTGATTTGACGGAAATTTGGTTTAAGCCAGAACAAGACAAAACTAAATATTCCTGGCTCTTCAATTGTTAGAAGGTGGAGGATGAAAGAAGTGGGGAGGCTGGTCACATTAATTAAAGACACATGTACAGCCATAGAAAGGAAAGATGTTATTGATGATTGTGCTCGGATAGCGGAGTAGAGCTAAGAAATAGTAAGGGAACTGTGACCATTTTGGGAATACATTATAGATCACCGAACGGTGGGAAAGTAAGCAAGCTTGGGATCTCTCGGCAATTTAGAAAGGTTTGCAGTAGTAACTGGTGTAATTATGGAAACTTCAGTAAAGCAGTCTGGGATAAGACAAAGGTTTGTTAAAATGTGGAGGGGTCTTTAGAGTGCATCTAAGACTGATCCTTAATCAGTATGTTGTCAGTGCAACAAGGAAGGGTGCAGTTATTTTTTTTACTTTATTAAAAAAAAAATAGCGCCACATACTTATGCTGGAAACACTCGGATCTGTTGGCATCTGACAAGTTAATGGACCCTTCCTCAGGCTTGAAGATACTGCAAATCAACAGCCTTTAAAAAGGAACAACGCTGGGCGGAAGGCAAAACTCCAAAACACAGACACGAGTAGAGAAACGGAATGATCTGTAAAGTGAAAACCAGGAAATGGTTAAATGGCAGACGTGATATAAACACGAGACAGCTTTGTTTTTTGACTTTCCCTTGGTTCTGTTGCTTTTTAAATGTTCTTCTGTATAGCTGTGACAAAGGGACCGTACCTGAAACATTAAATTGTGCATTCGCTCCAAGAAAGGACGCAGTGCTAGCTCTAGTTCCTGGTAGCAAAGCAGAACAAGTAAGCGACCTGAAGGTAGGAGAACGCTTAGGAAATAGTGACCTTCACCTAATTAGGTTCACATTGAAAACAAAGAGAAAGAGTCTTTCAAGTAATTAGCTCGGAAATTAGCTCATTTCAGTGGGGTGAAAGGGGACCTAGCACAGAATAATTGGTTGGGAAGAAAGTGGCAGATCAAACAACCGACTAGCAGTGGAGATATTTAGAGAGATGGATAAAGTTAAATACATTCCAACTAGGAGTAAAGGGTTACGTTAAAGAGCAGGGCTTTCATGGCTAATAAGAGGCTTAATAGAGGTATATAATAAAGACAGGGATGATAACACGGAAGGAAACAATGCGAATTATAAAAGGTTTAGAAAGCAGAAGAGATCAGGAAGGTTTAAGAGGGGATGTGACAGAAGACAGGTGATCGGCATAAAGGGAAATATCAAGGGCTTTCATAAGCATGTAAAAGGATAGATTAAGAAGGGTTGAGACCATTCAGCGGTGAAGAGGGTCAACTTGAGAGTGAGGGAATGGCAGAGATGCTGAATAAGCATGGCATTAATTACAGAGTAAAAGTGTGGCAGTAGGAGTGCTTGAGGAGGATATCGACAAAGTATACCCATTGCAGTTGTAGGTAAACTTCGAGGATGAAATTAGCGAACACAGAAAGATATTGACTAGTCAGAAAGTAAACATGAATTTGCTTGGCAAGTTAAATTTATTTTTTTGACAAATTAAAATGTATAGATGAAGGGAATTTGATTGATTGTATTTATGAATTTTCAGAAGGCGTGCAAGAAGGGCTGCTAGTTACCACTTGAAGAATAAATGTGGAAGTTAGAAACATTTCACATCCAGATTTATTAGAGCATAGTCTGATGAAAAGTCGACCTGAAATGTTAACTGCTTGTTGCTCCACAGATGCTGCTTGACCTGCTGAGTATTTCTGTTTTTATTAGAACAGGAAATGCTTTATCACCAGTGACTATTGAGGCAGAGACTGTAACATTATTTGAAAGGGAATTGGCTAAGCATTTGAAAATGACAGATGTAAAAGGAGACGGGAAACGGGAAAATGACTAGACTAGAAAGCTCAGGTTGAAGAGCTCGCATTTGCATGGACATGTTGGGTTGAATGGCTTCCTTCTGTGCTGTAAATTCTGTTAACCATATTACAGCTTTTCAATTACGAAGTCTAAAAATAGAAATAAAAGGATCCTGGGTGTGGGAGTGTGTGTTGACCTTACCTGGAAGGAAGTGACAATCACAGTCTGGAAGGCGATATATTAATTTTATTTAGTAAAACTTGTTGGCCTTTGACTGTAAAACATTTTGCTGGGAGAATAGAACCAGCGTTTTACGTTTGATGACCCAGATGATGGTGGTGGGAGCTGTTCTCCACAGGTCGGTATAAAAGAGCTGGAGCGGCAAATCACTTCAACCTCCAGCGCGAGCTGCTCCAAATGTGTGCTGATTTTGAGATGGGCGAATGGGTGACGTCATCAAAGCCCTGGTCGCTGTTTTGGAGCGTGGGCAGGAACATCGGGAAGACCCAGGTACAGAGGAGTGGGAAGGTCGGGGCGGATGAGCAGCGAGTGTTTGTGGTGAGATGTGGTGAATGTTTATGTCGAAGGGGCGGCGAAAGATCGTGGTGGAGGTGCGACAGATGAGGGTACGGAGCCCAGAAGAGCCGAAGGCCCAGGGGCAGCACGGGCCAGCCCACACTGCGATGTGTGCGCGCACTAGGTCCGTGCAGCAGAGCAGGTCTCCAGTGGTCTTGGTTAATCCTTGCCGCTGGACCAAGACCTAGCTCTGTCAGGCCCGTGTGGTCACCGCACGTTAAAAAAATCCGCACACAGGCATCTTCCACCCCTTCAATTGGAGTTCAGGACTGGAACATCAGGTCCTTCATCGAAACATCTGTGAACTTGTGGAAGCAAGTCATCCTCGTTCGAGGGACCGCCTATGATGATGATGGGTGCTGAGGTATCAAGTTATGAATTTTCCTAGTAACCCGGAATATCGTTCAGCAAAAAGTTAGTATTTTCTAATATTTAGCTTGTCATCCTAATTGTTTGGAGATCAAGTTTAAAGGGAGGGGAAGGCTTGAAATGATAGCTCTTTTACACATTGAGTGAGTTGTCATCAAACAATATGTGAAAAGGGGCTGTAATGCAGCCATATGCAGCATAAATCTATTTCTCCCAGTGGATTTAATCTTCCCATGTACTGCTTTCGTTAGATATATTCAAGAGGGAGTTAGACGGCTAAAGGATTCAAGGGTTACGGAGAGAAAGCAAGAAAGGGGTACTGAGGTGAATGATCAGCCATGATCTTATTGAATGGTGGTGCAGGCTCGAAGGGCCGAATGGCCTACTCCCGCACCTATTTTCTATGTTTGTTTCAGTTCTTTAGTGGCTGTGTTTGCAGGTCCGATTTCCCGCTCTGTTTATAAAAAATTTTTTAAAATCCAAACATTAGAGTAAATTTAAAAGTTGCTATTTACAAAATCCCAAAGTACATGAATATTTCGTTCAAAGCATGATATCAGAAATCTGGGACAGCCGTATCCGTCACTATAAAGGTGCTAGCTTCTAAAATCTCCCCCAAAAGAATTTGGTGTTGACTGGGATTTTCAAAGCCATGTTTAACCTCGAGTGTATGGACAGATTAAAAAACTATCTTCATAAAATGCAATGCAGCAGTAAATTCCAGGTGATTAACCCAACCCTGTTTTTGGATCGCTTTAATTATGTCAGCTCTTTTTAATAAAAAAAACATTTAATTATGCAATTTTAAAATTCTTTATTACGCGTAACCAGATCATTTGTTACTTTGCTGGTTTACCTGGTATTTAATCCTCAAACCAAAATATTTTCATGAAGCTCAACAGGTGAGAATGGCAGAGTTGCAGTACTTTGTACAATTTTTTTTTAAAGTGGTCTAATCAAATTAGTGCACCGTCAAAGTTTAGCTGTTTGAAATACCTTTGAAGCTGCTCTGATTTTGAATTCTTATTTTAAAATATTAACTTTTCTCCTTTTTAACTCATCCCATGCCAGGACTTGTTCTATTGTGACAAACCAGTAACTAACTACTTGCTTTACAATAAGTCACCAGGAAGTGTGAGATAGTTGTCCTGGGTGACTTGCTTGTCAATTGTGAATTCATCTTTCTCCCTTGCCTTGTGGGAGAAGTGGCACGCCTTGCTTTGACACCTTTCCTCAATGGCATGGCTGAAATTTGGAACTTGTGTTGTGGGAGAATGGTGGCCTTGACTGTGAAGCCTACCATTGTCATGGTGCACTGCTCTGCACTGTGACATGCTGGGTCGCCAATATTGGTCTTTTGTTCATTTTTCCAGCCCTGATGTAGAACTAAGAATACATTTAATAAACTATTGTGGGCATGGTTGACCAAACCAGGTCATTGAAGCAGACTAGGGAAGTGGCTTCACTTAGGGCAGGAGGGCAGAATTCTTGCCCTCCAAGCCACAGTGTCTTTGGCCTGAGATATTAGTGAAGACGCTTCCTCTCTCATTTTCTGAACTCCATTCTTATAACCCGTACTAATGTGTAATTCAGTGTATGTCGCACGTTTCTTTCTTACCTTGTTTTTCAGAGGTATCGCAAAACTCTTGACTTAAAAATGTTTTTTTTGAAGTACAGTGACTGGTTATTATGCAATTATTTTTCATGTAGAAAGTTTCAGCAATGAGTTGAATGTCCAATTTAATCTGGTTTTGTTGGTTTAGTGGGTGGAGATTTGTTGGTTAGGACGCTGAGAACTCATTGCTCTTTCTTGAATAATGCCAATGTCTACCAGAACTGTGGGAACAAGCAGATGAGAGGGGTCTTAAGGTTCATTCTGATTGGAAGGATTGCACCTCTGACTATGCAGCACTCCTTCAGTACTGCAGTGGAGTGTAGGTCTGGTTTACCTACTCAATTCCTGAGGTGAACTTGACCTCCCCCCAAATGATTCTAAGATGAGTGCTTCGCACTGAACCATGCAGACAGTATCTGTAGAGCTTTACTCTGGTGCAACAACAACTTGTATTTATATAGCGCCTTTATTGCAGTAAAACGTCCAAAGGCGCTTCAGGAGCATTATAAAACAAAATTTGACACTGAGCCATATACGGTGATATTAGGGCAAATAGGAACAGGAGTAGACCATTCAGCCCCTCGAGCTTGTTGCGCCGTTCAATGAGATCATGGCTGATCTGCGACCTAACTCCATATACCCGCCTTTGGCCCATATCCCTTAATACATTTGGTTAACAAAAATCAATCTCCGATTTAAAATTAATAATTGATTGCCGTTTGTCGAAGAGAGTTCCAAACTTCTACCACCCAATGGGCCCAAGTTTCCACATGATTCGCGCCTGATTTTTAGGAGCAACTGGTGGACAACGGACTATTTTAGAAATCGCAATTCTCCACATTTTGTTTTTCTGCAGTTCTAGTCAGGCAGAACAGTTCTAGTTTAGAACAGAATTTTTTCTTCAAAAGGGGGCGTGTCCGGCCACTGACGCCTGATTTGAAACTTTCCACAGTGAAAATGTACTCCAAACTAAAGTAGAATGGCGCCAGTGAAGATTTTTGTAGAACTGAAAAAACCTGTCCTACACATTAAAAAATCAGGCGCAGGTTACAAATTAGGCGTCCAGAACGAGGTGGGGGAAGGGAACTCATTAAATTCGACAATAAATCCTTATTTATACTTCTACAAATATTATACAAATAAATCCAACCTGAATAAACATTTATAAGCCAAGAAAAGATTAAATAAACCATCTTCCTACCTGTGTGAAAGTGCTTCAGCCAGGAAGAATTCTGCAGCCGTTCGTGCCGCTGAGCGGGAGGGGGAGAGAGAGAGAGAGGGGAGGGAGAGAGAGAGAGAGAGAGGGGAGGGGAGAAGGGGAGGAAGAGAGAGAGGGAGGGAGAGAGAGGGAAGTAGAGAGGGAGGGCGAGGGAGGGAGGGGGAGGGGGAGCGAGGGAGGGAGGGGGAGAGAGAGGGGGAAGGGAGGGAGGGTGGGGAGGGAGAGAGAGAGCGGGGGGAGAGAGAGGGGGGAGGAGAGAGAGAGGGGGGGAGGGGGAGGAGAGAGAGGGGGGGAGGGAGAGAGAGAGAGGGGGGGGAGGGAGAGAGAGAGGGGGGGGAGGGAGAGAGAGAGGGGGGGGAGGGAGAGAGAGAGGGGGGGGAGGGAGAGAGAGAGGGGGAGGGAAGGAGAGAGAGAGAGAGAGAGGGGGGGAAGGAGAGAGAGAGAGAGGGGGGAGGGAGAGAGAGAGAGAGAGAGGGGGGAGGGAGAGAGAGAGGGGGGAGGGAGAGAGAGAGAGAGAGAGGGGGGGGAGGGAGAGAGAGAGAGGGGGGGGAGGGAGAGAGAGAGAGGGGGGGAGGGAGGGAGAGAGGGGAGGGAGGGAGAGAGGAGAGGGAGAGGAGAGAGAGAGGAAGAGAGAGAGAGAGAGGGGGGGGGTGGGGAGGGGGTCGGGAGGGGGTCGGGTCGGGGAACAGGAGCTCGGGTCGGGGCGCGGGTGTCTGGTCGGGGCGGTGGGGGGAGCGGGTGTCTGGTCTCGGGTCGGGGCGGGGGGGAGCGGGTGTCGGGTCGGGTCTGGTCGGCGGGGGGGGGAGCGGGTGTCGGGTCGGGTCTGGTCGGCGGGGGGGGGGGGGAGCGGGTGTCGGGTCTTGTCGGGGGCGGGGAGCAGGAGCCTTCTTCACGCAGCCCCAGTGAGGCCATTCAGCCAGGGCTAGGGGCTGCGTGCTTCGGGCCCCTCCCACACAGTTCGGCGCCTGGAGCTACTGCACTTGCGTGCCCACTGTAGCTCATGTGCAGAGGTCCCGGCACTGTTTTCAGCGCCGGGACCTAGCTCCGCCCCCCCCCCCACAGCTCGTGCTGGCTGCGCCGAGGGCCAGAGGACCTGTAAGTAGGTGGAGAATACCGAGGATTTTTTTAGGCGCCGTTTTAGGCGTGAAAAACGGGCGCCCAGCTCGGAGGGGCGCCCGTTTTTTTTCTTGTGGAAACTTGGGCCCTTTGTGTGTAGAAGTGTTTCCGAATTTCGCTCCACATGACCAAAGGCTTGGTCAAAGAGGTAGCATCTTAAATGCAGAAAGAGGCGAAGACAAAAGCAAAATACTGCGGATGCTGGAATCTGAAATAAAAACAGAAAATGCTGGAAATCTCAGTGGTTCAGGCAGCATCTGTGGAGAGAGAAACAGAGTTAACGTTTCAGGTCGATGACCCTTTGTCAGAACTGGTGAATGTTTGAAAAGAACAGATTCTTAAGTAGCACTGAAAGGGGGAGGGGAAGAAAGAACAAAAGGGAAGGTCTGTGATAGGGTGGAAGGCAGGAGAGATTAGAGAGACAAAAGGGATGATGGGCCGAATTGAAATGGTAATGGCAGGAGTTAGAAAAAGATTAGTCTCTAGATAGGGTGTGAATGGCGGAATAATGACCTGCTGCCATTGGAGATAAAGAGCAAAAAAACTATAAGATCCGGGGGATGGGGGGGGTGGGGAAGAGAGAGGAAAGGGAGCCAAAAATGGGTTATGGTCTGAAATTGTTGAACTCGATATTGAGTCCCGAAGGCTGTAAAGTGCCTAAACGAAAGATGAGGTGCTGTTCCTCGAACTTGCGTTGAGCTTCATTGGAACAATGTCGACGGCCGAGGACGGAGAGGTCCTATAGGGCTCGGACCAAGAGCTGAAATGTGGGATTAGGCTGGATAGCTCTTGGTTGGCCGGCGCGGACCCGATGGGCCGATGTCGGTGTGGGAGTGGAGCGGGGAATTAAAGTGACAGGTGACCGGAAGCTTGAGGTCACGCTTACGGACTGAGGCGCAGAGGTGTTTAGGGAGGGAATTCCCGAGCTTGGGGTCTTGGCAGCTGAAGGCACGGCCAGCAATGGTGGAGCGATTGAAATCTGGAATGGCCTTTCTCCATCCACAGTCATAAACTCCAATTGGTCCAAAATGCAGCAGCCCGTATCCCGTCCTGCACGGAGCATCCGTCATCCGACCCCTGTCCTTGTGGACTTACACTGTCGCTCAGACTTCTACCCGTCTCCTAATGCAGTAAATTTGAATTCCTCATACTTATCCAACAGTTGTTGCATGGCCTTGTTCCACTCTATCCCTACAATCCTTTCGGTGGTGGCAGAGCTATTCAGCCACTGAGGCCGTCCCCCAGAGATCCCCTCTGCCTCTCTCCTTTTAAAAATCTGGTGAAAACACATCTTTTTTTACCCAAGCCTTCAAAGACTCCTTCTAAAAACACTCCTGGCTATCTTCTGTTCTTACTAGTACCTTGTAAAGTGCTTTAGGGCCCCTTATTTGTTAAATGTGCTGCTTATAGAAGTTGTTTTGCTTATTTGTCTGCATCTCATTTTGTTTCAGTACATAGCTGGATATGTGTTCCTTTTTGCATTAGAGAGTGATCTTTCTGGTTCTTCTGGTTTCTTAGTTTGCCTTTTGCTCATTTTTTTTTGATATGCCAACCTGTTGGCTTTCATTCCCCTCCATTTCCTCGATACTTTTGAGGAATTGTACGCAACTGAAAATGGAATAAAATTGACAGTAAATTCTAAAGGCGGGTACTTGAAAGACAGAGACAAATAGTTGAGCGAGGCTGAAGTAACACAGAAAGGGGAGAAAATATGGAATAAGGAGAAAATAGTGGCACGGAGAGAAATTATAACCAACTAAGGGAAGAGAAAGATTATTTGGAGATGTCGGTAGTATGAATGTGTGGGTTACCCATATTAAAGTGTAGAAATGTGGCTGTGATATGTTAGGAATGTACAACAGGAAGTGATGTACTAACTTCATAACTACTGAATTCAGGGTCATTAAAGTGAATATCTTAAAACTAAAATTGCTCTCATTAAATTAGAATGTAACTTGTACTGGATTTCATGGTAATTTTATACTGAAAATAACATACAACGAACCATCTTCAGATCACTCGGAAGCTACAGGAAAATTTGATTTGATCTTCATGCTGCAGTTTATAATGATGCAGAATCAGTTTTTCTCCTTGTAAATGTCTCTGGATCACTTAATTAATACAGTAGATTCTTGGATAACTATGGTATTTTTGGGAGAGCGGCAAACTGCATGGTGTTCATAACAGCCTCGGTGATTCAGCAAAGTAGCTTCCAACTTTTTAAACTGCCATCTCCAAACTCTGCTGCATTTACTGCATTGGTATAGCAAGTTAATATCCTGTGACAACAACAACTTGTATCTATATAGCACCTTTAACATAGTAAACTGCCCAAGGTGCTTCACAGGAGTATTACAAGATAAAAATATTGACATCGAGCCACATAAAGAGAAATTAGGGCAGGTGACCAAAAGCTTGGTCAAAGGGGTAGGTGTTAAAGAGCGTCTCAAAGTAGGAAAGAGCATCGTTGCCTCCTGCACCAATCACCCACCCACTAGTGGCCATGAGGAGGTTAAAAAAAGATTTTTTAAAAAGCCCTAGTGAAAAAAAACTGGGATATTTCTCTGACTCCCGAAGGTGTCCAAAGAGAGTTCCAGGAGACCACAGTGTTCACGAATCGCATTGCCCAATAGCCCGCCCACCTTTTGTAAGCTGTGACATCAGCCACAGCCAGGGCAATTGGGGATGGGCACTACATGCTGGCCTTGCCAGCGACGCCCACATCCCGTGAATGAATTAAAAAAAAATTCGGCCAGCTCTCCCGAACACTTGCAGCAAATTGATATTCGCAGCGTGAGCCGGCAATTTGTTCCATTGGTCGATGACACTCGGCAAAAAGAATAACCTCCTGACATCTAACCTAGTTCTATGCTTCTACTGTACGACAAATATGCACGTCTCCCGATTCTCCTATATCTATCTAATTCAAATAATCCATCCACAGTCCAGTCCCGTCATTATTTCAAAGACTACAGTCAGAGCTCGTGGAACTCTACACTTTTCTAGAGTAAAAAGATCCAGCTCTCTAAGCCTAATGTGTTAACTGAAGGCTGTTAAGCTAGGTATCAATCTAGTGGCCATCCTTTGAATGCTTTCCAGAGCCTTTATCACCTACTATGTGGGGGGACTAAAACTGGACACAGTATTCTAGATGAGGCCTAAGCAAGGCCTGGTACAAGGACAAAATAGTACTTTTTATCTTGGGTTGGATCTTAGCAATGCAGCCCAATACTCTATTTGTTTATCTATAGCCTTGCAGCACTGGTGGTGAACATTTATAGATTCATGTAATATAACACTGGGGTCACTTACCCGCTCAACAGAGCATAGTTATGAAACCCGTATGGTAGGTACATGGTTGGCATTAGTCCAATCTATGTGCTTAATACTGCATTTATCTGCATTAAATAGCATCTGACCAGCTTCGGGCCCATTCTCCCACCACATTTAGACTGGATTGTAGTCATTTTTCTTCTCATCCAAGGTTCTAACACTCGCATAAATCTTTATATCATCTGTAAACTTGCAGACTGTTTCCCCAACACCTTCGTGCAGATTCTTCACAAAGATTCTGCAGACCAGTGGCCCTAACACCAATGACTACAGGGCATCACTAGTAACCAGTCTCCACGCATAATCACTGCCATTAATAACTATCTTCTGCCTATGAGAATGAGACTAATTCATTATCCAACCCAAAATCAGCCTCCAATCCCACAGGACTCTTATCTTAGAAACATAGAAAATAGGGGCAGGAGCAGGCCCTTCGAGCCTGCACCATCATTCAATAAGATCATGGCTGATCATTCACCTCAGTACCCCTTTCCCGCTTTCTCTCCATACCCCTTGATCCCTTTAGCCGTAAGGGCCATATCTAACTCCCCCTTGAATATATCCAATGAACTGGCATCAACAACTCTCTGCGGTAGGGAATTCCACTCTGAGTGAAGAAGTTTCTCCTCATCTCAGTCTTAAATAGCTTATCCCTTATCCTTAGATTATGTCCCCTGGTTCTGGACTTCAACATCGAGAACATTTTTCCTGCATCTAACCTATCCAGTCCCGTCAGAATTTTGTGTTTCTATGAGATCCCCTCTCATCCTTCTAAACTCATTGAATACAGGCCCAGTCGATCCAGTCTCTCCTCATATGTCAGTCCAGCCATCCCGGGAATCAGTCTGGTGAACCTTCGTGCACTCCCTCAATAACAAGAACGTCCTTCCTCAGATTAGGAGACCAAAACTGAACACAATAAAATATTGTGTGGCTCCTTCTCTAAAGCTTCTCCAAAATCTAAGTATACAATGTCATCCTTCATCCACCAACCTAGTAACTCCCTCAAAAAATTTTCAGAAGCTATGTTCAGAGTCTCTATTGACCATTTCTCTGTCCGTGATTCGTTAATGTGCCTATTATTTCCCGATTCTGACTTATCCTTGTTGAATACTGGCGCACAGCATGAGTCCATGAGAACAATCTCTGATCCGAGTGACCTATTAAATATATAAGCGAGGGGCTCACTGAGCACAGCTCCCATTTCTTTGAGCACCTTTGGGTCAATGCCATCAATTTATATCTGCATTCACTTTGACACTTGCAACTTTAGAGTCAACTGTACGTTGCGTTAACGGTAACTGAGCATCATCTACTGGAATGAAGACTGATGCAAAGTAGCCATTTAAAACCTCTGCCATATCCTGGGAGTTCACCTAAATCTGCCCTGAGAAATCCATTAGTGGGCCTATGCAATTTTACTATTTACAGTTATCCACTATTTTTAAAGAATTGATGCTGAACTTTGAAAACTGAGACTGGAAAGTTGAATTTAAGTGGAAAATGTTGAAAAGACAGTCCAAACAATTTATGCAACATGCTGCTTCCTATTTGGCTAGCAGATAAATGCAACAGATCTTCGCTTTGCTGACAAGGTGTTAATTGATCCTGTAATACACATTAGTAGAGCTACATAAAGCTGCCGCAGGACTAGTGAAAGTTATTTTATCACCTTCCTATCGTGAAATCCTGAATAGTATATTTATATAATAGATGAAAAGTAGCAAGTGTTCTATCTGAGACAGCAGCATGAAGATTGCAGTTACTGCGATATGTATTGTTTAGCAATTTTAAAGTATGTTGCCAGTTAAAGGATGCTCAATAAGTTATTTTAAAAGCAAATCATTGTGACTGGTGTTGATGGCTGTACAGTACATTTAAAAATATCACTAGGTGCCGAGGTAACTACCCAGTTTAGAGTGGTGCTTCTGTACCCTGATTTGATGTTGGATTTGGCGGAATTTCTAATTTGATTTGGCATCTGGCTCAAAGAATCATCTCACTGACATATCACATCATCATAGGCAGTCCCTCGAATCGAGGATGACCCACTTCCACACCAAAAAGTTCACGGGTGTTTCAATGAAGGACTCAGGTCACGAACTACATGTTGAAGGGTGGAAGATGTCTGTGCGTGGACCCTCGAAGGTGGTGGTGAGCCGCCTCATACAACAGAGTGGCTTGTTTGGCCATTTCAGAGGGCAGTTGAGAGTCACACACAGTGTCATGCAGTGTCAGCTGAAGGTTAAGCAACATCTGACTGCTGCCATTGCAGCTGAGTCCACCAGGGACCCAAGGGTTCCACCACATCCCACCGCCCTGTGGTCCAGCAGCATGGTGGGGGAGGTGAGATGCTGGCCCGGGGGAGCTGCGCTGGCTCCTCGGACCAGGATCAGATGTTGCCTCTCTGGTTCATATCAGCCCTGAGCTGTGAGCTGCCAGTGCACAATTACTACATATCACAGCACTGCATCCGAAGACAGTGGTATAAAATAACGATGAATGTTTACAACAGAGATGGAGGCCATTTGCCATATTGTGGCTCCCACTGCCCCGCATTCTCCCCATAGAAACATAGAAATTTACAGCATAGAAGGAGGCCATTTCGGCCCATCGTGTTCACACCAGCCGACAAAGAGCCGCACGACCCTTGGTCAGCAACCCTGAAGGTTGCATATAAACCAGTGAACAATGGCGGAAAGGTAAAGAGCACCCGGCCCAACCAGTCTGCCCCACACAACTGCGATAACCCTTACACTGAAACATTCTGCACTCCACCCCAACCGGAGCCATGTGATCTCCTGGGAGAGGCAAAAACCAGATTTAAAAACCCAGGCCAATTTAGAGAAAAAAAATCTGGGAAATTCCTCTCCGACCCATCCAGGCGATCGAAACTAGTCCAGGAGATCACCCTGGCCATATTCTATTCCTTGCACTACTTACCATCATATCTGTGCCGGCCAACAAGAGGTTATCCAATCTAATCCCAATTACCTGCAGGTTACTGCACTTTAACTGCCCATCCAATGACCTCTTAAAAGTGGTGAGGGTTTCTGCATCCACCACTTTTCCAGGCAGTGAGTTCCAGATCCCCACAACCCTCTGCGTAAAGAAGCCACCCCTCAAATCTCTTCTAAACCATACACCAACCACCTTAAAACTATGCCCCCTCGTAATAGACCCCTCCACCAATGGAAATAGGCCCTTACTATCCACTATGTCCAGGCCCCTCAATATTTTGTACACCTCCAATGAGGTCTCCTCTCAACCTCCTCTGTTCCAATGAGACAAACCCAGCCTACCCAATCTCTCCTCATAACTAAGATTCTCCATTCCAGGCAGCATCCTAGTAAATCTCCCTTGTACCCTCTCTAGTGCAATCACGTCCTTCCTATAATACGGTGACCAGAACTGCACGCAGTACTCCAGCTGTGGCCTAACCAAAGTATTATACAATTTAAGCATAACTTCCCTGCTCTTGTATTCTATGCCTCGGCCAATAAAGGCAAGCCTTGTAATTTCCTCTGTCAAATATTTATCCATCAAATATTCTCTTTACAATATGTAATGATCGCTGCTTCAAGCAGAGAATTCCATGCTCCAACAATCCTCTGCACCAAGACTTTTCTCTGAGCTTCTCTCCCCACTTTCTAAGTGGTAATTCTAAATTGATGACCCCCTCATCATGGGTTCCTCAAACAGAGGGCATAACCTCTATTAAATTCCTTCTTAGCCTTCTCTGCTCCAGTATCTTCAGACTCTCCTCATAGCTGTAAGTTCCCAGCCCTAGTATAATCATGGTGAATCTAAGCTGTATATTCCCTATGACTTTAATATCCTTTCTGTAAAGGTGCACCCAGAACTGCATATAGTACTTTAACTGTGATCTGATGAATGTTTTATACCAATTTATCATCACTCCCATGTTCGGAAGTCCCTATTTATAAAACTCAAAATTCTGTTGACCTTTTTTATTGCTTTATCTATCGGCATTTGCACTTTCAAGGTATTATGTCTTTTTGTTCATGCACAACCTTCAGTGACTTTTCATTGAGTTGTGTCAGCTGTGGCTCAGTGGGTAGCACGCTTGCGTCCGAGTCAGAAGGTTGTGGGTTCAAGTCCCACTCCAGGAACTTGAGCACATAATCTAGGCTGACACTCCAGTGTGGTACTGAGGGAGCGCTGCACTGTCGGAGGTGCCGTCTTTCGGATGACATTAAACCGAGGCCCCGTCTATCCTCTCAGGTGGGCGTAAAAGATCCCATGGCACTATTTTGAAGAAGAGCAGGGGAGTTATCCCCAGTGTCCTGGGGCCAATATTTATCCCTCAATCATCATCACTAAAACAGATTATCTGGTCATTATCACATTGTTGTTTGTGGGAGTTTGCTGTGCGCAAATTGGCTGCCGCGTTTCCCACATTACAACAGTGACTACACTCCAAAGCGCTCCTGTAAAGCGCTTTGGGACATCTGGTGGACATGACAGGTGCTATATAAATGCAAGTCTTTCTTTTACTCACACTTCTTGGTTTTTCCTCTCACATTGTATTACATCACATTATCCACTTCAAATTGCATGTGCTGCCTGTCTGCCCATTCCGTTAACTTATCCGTCTTCTAAAGTCCTCCTCGCTGTTTGACAAGCCTTCCTCTTTTGTCTCGTCAGAAAATGTTGAGAGTATGTTCCCTCTGCCCAATATAGCACTGATCCCTGGGGTACAATACTCCAACCCTTCTCCAATCCAAGGGATCCTTTTCTTCCTTTTTGTTTTCTGTCCTTCCACCAATTTTCTATCCACGCTGCTACATTTCCTTTTAATCATAAACTTGAATTTTCCTAATAAGCCTCTTTTGAGATATATTGAATGCCTTCTGAAAATCCATGTACTCTACTACAGTTGTACCTCTCCACTCCGGCACCCTTGGGGCCTGACCAGTGCCGGAACAGAGAATTTCCCGAACCACGGGAGATCTCGCTTACCAGTACCAGTGGACGGCGCCCGGGCTCCTGTACGTGTGAGTGCGCGCTGGCGTTTATGGGCGGCTCCCTCAGCACCTGCGCACGCACCCACTGACTGAGACACTCCCAGCCCATCGCCGAACACACTGACTGATCAGCCATTGCAGCCGATCGAAACTTAAAAAAAAATAAACCCTTCTCTCCTGCAGGCCCAACAAATGCCGAACCATGGATGTTTCCGGATGAGAGAGTCCTGGACTAGAGACAACCTGTACTGCATTCCCTTTGGTCACTTCTTCAACATATTCTCTTAAATTTTTCAAATCCAACGTGAATTTGACAAATCTGTGCTAACTGTCCCTGGTTTAACCCATACATTTCTAAATATTCATTAATGTTATCTTGCGTTATGAATTTTAAGAGTTTTCCACAAGTGACGTCAGACGAACTAGTCAGTAGTTACCCAGCTTATCTTTCTCTCCTCATTTGAACAAAGATGCTATATTGGCCGCTCTCAAAATTTTCCTTTTTGAAGATTATAAATATTGCATGTTTGCAAGCGCGGGTTGGGGGGGGGGTGGGGTGGGGATTGGGGGGGGGTGGGGTGGGGATTGGGGGGGGTGGGGATTGGGGGTTGGGGGGTTTGGTGGGGGTGGGGGGGTTGGTGGGGTTTGGTTGGGGTTGGTGGGGGTGGGGTTTGGTTGGTGGGTGGGGTGGGGGGGGGTGGGGTTGGTTGGTGGGGGGGGGGGGTGGGTTGGTTGGTGGTGGGGGGGGTTGGTTGGTGGGGGTGGGGGTGGGGAGGGTGCGGTGGAATCATCATAGAGGGCAAGCTGACTTGAACAGCAGGAAGAAATAAAGGGCTGGCCTTCAGTCCATGAATCGGTAACCGATGCCTGCAGTCATATGCATCTACATCTGGGTCTGGACCACTGCACAGCAGAGTGGGTTTCTCCTCTCCCTTTGCTACACTATAACCCGTGAAGTTGGAATCTAGGACCTGATATGGGGCTGTAGTGATTTTGTTTTAGCTTTCCAGACTGGCAAGCCTACAGATGCCTAGGTCTGCATTGACTGGCAGGAAGAGGTGAGACAAGTGACCTGTTATACTTTTAATGAATGATGGAATTGATGGGATGAAAGCTTCCTCTCTTTGGCTATAAGACAGCGGAAGGAGCGTGCGGCAAACCAGACTCCCCACCCACTGTCTGTCCCACCTGTGACGGAGACTGTAATTCCCGTATTGGACTGTTCAGTCACCTGTGAACTCACTTTGTGTGGAAGCAAGTCTTCCTCGATTCCGAGGGACTGCCTATGATGATGATGATGATGATCGATAAATAAAGTGGGGGAAAAATGTTGAATTCCCCAATGCTGACGTTTCTCATATTGAGCACAACATCAAAAAATCACCCAAAAACGTTCATGTTGCTGCCTTCCATCAGCCCCTGACAGCCACTGTACTCTCCTGCTACTCCATCAATTTGGGGTGTAGGTACTTAGTGGGACCACTTCTGATTGAAGGCATGTCTGTCCCTGCGGTTTGCACATACCGTTTGCAGCTTAATTTTATTGCAACAACATACCACAGTGGTGTGTTTTCCATGGGATCCAGCGTGTCGTAATTATGCTCGCCCCCCCCCCCCCCCCGCATCATACTTGTCTGAAACAAATGGTCTTAAATAGATTTTTGTATGCAGTTATCACAAAGATGTTTGTAGCGATAAATTGGTTAATTTGCTACTGTTATAAACTCATTTTGCAAGCAATAATGATCGTAACCCATTGACTGACACAAACACAATGCACGCTCGGCAGCCTTAACCTATACTTCTGTTCACACGATTTTATTTTTTTCTTCAATTAATACATTTCACAACTGTCTGACATCCCATGAAAGGAATGAATATGAAGCAGATGTGATTCAATAAGCACTTTAGAAAAATATTATCTGTAATTAACAGACCAAAGCAGCATTCAAAGGTAACGTCATGAGAAACCAGAATGTAGTGTTGCACGGAGTGCTTCTATATAATCCCAATTAGCCAGTGAAAGGATTATCTGGTAAATACATAACATTATTTTGCATAACTATTATGAATTTAATAATTTTCCACAGTATAGTTCTAATAATTTTGTGATTTGTGCACTATTCTGTAAAAATATATTTTTTATTAAAATTTGTTAGAACATTGTGCCTTGGGTCCAACACAAAATAACGTGGATAAACTAAATGTATTCTGAATTTGAGCATTCTGGTGAATAACTATAGTGAATGAGAGCACGAATAAAAAATAAACCCTAAATAAGAAATCACAATCTTTAGCCTAGATTAAGTGTTTCTCAGAGAGTCATAGCAAAATGGAACTCTTTATTAAATCGAATAAGTTTTTCCCCAGCGATTCCCTATGGATGTAATGCAAGTTTATAAGAAGTGGTGATGGCAGCAGCTTGATTCCGCTCGTCACAACTGTGCTTCCAGTCAGAAGGCTAGAGTTTGAATAGTTGTTTGAATTGAATGCCCTAATATAGGGGATGTGTTTGGTTTTGACTGGGTTGCTAGACTGAGTGCTGTAGAGTTGAGGGGTGGGATTGAGTGAGGGGATACGACGGAATATGAGCAGAATTGGGCTAGTCGTTAGGAAGAACATTGATCTTTTCAGTTTGTCATTAATAGTATTAATGAAGTGTCATACAAAGCTCATGGGCGAGCAAGGAGAACTGGAGGACCTAATGGAGGAAGATAAGAACAGTAATTGATTCTCGAATATTACAATTGCAAGTGTAATTGAGATTTTCAAATAAACATTAGTTACTTGCTTTGATGGTGCAGGTATTTGTGATTATAAATTCATAGTGATTGAAAACCACCAGAGTTATATCTAGGTATTCCAAGTGATGATACATACAAGTAGTGGATTTTTATTGTGGGGTGGTGAGGTGGGGGTGGGGGGGGAGGAAAGCAAAAAGAAAGAAAGACTTGCATTTATATAGCACCTTTCACGACCACCGGACGTCACAAAGCGCTTTACAGCCAATGAAGTACTTTTGGAGTGTAGTCACTGTTGTAATGTGGGAAACGCAGCACCCAATTTGCACACAGCAAGCTCCCACAAACAGCAATCTGATACCAGATATGTTTTTGATATGTTGATTGAGGGATAAATATTGACCTGGACACCGGGGATAACTCCCCTGCTCCTCTTCAAAATAATGTTGTGGGCTCTTTTACGTCGATTTGAGAGAGCAGACGGGGCCTCGGTTTAACATCTCACCTGAAAGACGGCACCTCCGACAGTGCAGCGCTCCCTTAGCACGCACTGGACTGTCAGCCTCGATTTTTTTGTACTCGCAACCTTCTGACTCGGGCGAGTGTGCTACCCACTGAGCCACAGCTGACACTGGCAAAAAGGAAGTAGAATTCTGGTACTTATTAGGACATTACATTTGTAACTCCATTCGGGAAAGTCAGCAGCAGGTGGGGGAAACTAAAATGGAGTGCACAAATAACTCTTGGATAAACTCGTCATCAGATGTTCTCATGGAATGTTCTTTTGACTATCTGCAGACATTATTTCAAATTTTGTTTTGTCTTCCATTTTAGTTTTCTTTCCAGTTTTCTCCCCTTGCTCTTAATGAATCACTAAGTTCTCCAGAGTCCTGTGATGTATGTTAGGATGCAGTCCCACAGATGGTAGGATCCCTTTAGTATCTTGCCCGAGAAACCATTCTTCATGTCTGAGTTTGGAAGTCTCACCAACTGCGAAAGACATCAAAGCTGGTACAGTGGGGATGTATTAACTGTTGTAATTTGTATATTGCTAATGTCGACTGACTAGCAATTGAAGTACCGGTATTAAAATGTCATCAGAATTCAACTTTTGTGTTGGTCGATGCAATGACTAAATTAGTCTTTTTACCCCTTATTTGGTTTAATTTTTTATAATTATTTCTTCACGTAATGTCATAGTTTCATGTCAGGAACAGTAAATCTCAAGATCAGAAATCACGGCCCCAAGTTTCCACATGATTTGCTCCTGATTTTTAGGAGCAACTGGTATAGAACGGAGTATCTTAGAAATCGGAATTCTCCACATTTAGTTTCCTCCAGTTCTAGTCAGGTAGAACAGTTTCACTTTGGAACAGAATTTTTTTTTCAAAAGGGGGCATGTCCGGCCACTGACTCCTGATTTCAAAGTTTCGTGAGTGAAAACTTACTCCAAACTAACTTAGAATGGAGTAAGTGAAGATTTTTGTACGCTTGAAAAAACCTTGTCTACACTTTAAAAAATCAGGCGCAGGTTACAAATTAGGCGTAGGGAACGGGGAGGGGGGGGGGAAGGGAAGTCATTAAATTCTACAATCAATCCTTAGTTATACTTATACAAATATTATACAAATAAATCCAACCTGAATAAAAATTTATAAGCAAAGAAAAGATTAAATAAACCATGTTCCTACCTGTATGAAAATGCTTCAGGCAGGCCTTTCAGGCAGCGGTGTGGCGTCAGTGTCTCGACGACAGCGGCAGGCAGCAAGCAGCCTTCGAGCTGAGCTGCGGTGCTTGAGGCAGGCCTTCATTCTCTTCGTGGCTGGCCGCGAAGAAGCAGCAGACCGATGTGAGGCCATTCGGCCATGAGATATCAGCGGCGTCAGTGGCTGGCCGGCAGCCGAAGATACAGCAGCAGCCTTCGAGCTATGAGGGGGACTGAGGCCATTTGGACAGGGAGAGGCAGCCACATAGACAGTTTTATATTTACATTTGCAGAATGGGTGCTGCATTGTCAACACCACGTATTATGCAATGGTTTGCCATCAATTCACTGCATAGGAGAGAATTGATTAGAGCTCACCGCACCAGGAAAGTCGTAGCCCGTAGGTTGATGGGCAGGAGACCTTACCCACGTCGACAGTATTGAACCAGGCGCTCGTACCTGGACATGAGCAAGGCTAATTGTGTGAAAAGGCTGCGTTTTCGCAGAGAAGTTGTCACTGAGATCTGTGATATGGTGAGAGCAGATTTGCAGCCCAGAAGCAGAAGGACAACTGCCTGGTCTGTTGAAGTGAAGGTAACCGTTGCACTTTCTTTCTATGCCTCGGGATCGTTTCAGGCTACAACTGGAGATGTGTGCGCCGTCTCTCAACGTGCAATACATGCCTGCGTTTACCAGGTCACGGCTGCACTTTATGCGCGAAGGAATGACCATCAATTTCCCAATGACCGCACAAGCGATCCATGAGAGGGCTGTGGGCTTCTTCAGGATTGCCGGCTTCCCAAAGGTACAGGGCTGCATTGATTGTACCCACATAGCCTTGCGAGCACCCATGGAGGAATCTGAGCAGTACCGAAATAGGAAAGGTTTCCACTCTATCAATGTGCAGCTCGTGTGTGACGACAAGCAGCGCATCATGTCAGTCGATGCGAGATACCCTGGCAGCACCCACGATGTGTTCATCCTACACGACAGCGTTCTATCTGACATGTTTGAGCAGCAGCCAGAAGGGCAGAGCTGGCTACTGGGAGACAAAGGGTACGGCCTGACCACCTGGCTCATGACACCCCTACGCGTGACACGGACGGAAGCTGACCGTCAATACAACATGGCGCACATTGCGACGCGCAGCATCATTGAGTGGACCATTGGCATCTTGAAACAGCGATTCCGATGCCTGAACCATTCTGGAGGACAGTTGCAATACTCTCCTCAGATTGTCGGTCACTTCACTGTTGTGTGCTGCATGCTTCATAACTTAGCCATCATGAGGCAGCAGGAGCTGGTAGTGGATCCCGAAGACCGACGTGAGGGTCCAGTGCATGATGATAGTATTACGGAAAACCAGGATGTGGATGATAACCTCAATCAGGAAAGCATGCAAGTGCCTGATGCCGGAGCACGAGGTCGGAGGAGGGCCGTCCATCATGCCCCTTTAACGATTGCTCGAGACTTGCGCCAGCAGCTCATCCGTGAATGCTTCAACTACTGATGCCTGAGGGCTCTGCGACCACTTTTGCATATGGACATGTTTATTCTTTGCAGTTGTTCCTACGTTATGTTGTGTTAATGGAACATGAAACAGTTTTAATGAAAAAATATTTTATTGAAAAGTTAACGTCACTCTAATAAAATATTTGTTGTATCAAACTATACTTTTTAATATGACTCTTGAAGATCACTTAAAAACTTTAAGATCACTTATAAACTTGTAAAGTTACAAAACACTTTCTATGTGAAAAATTTTACACTCTAAGATCACTTTTTAGATGCAAGATTAAATAATTTACAGAACTTCACTAAATATATTCAAAAAGGAGTTAGATGAAGTCCTTACTACTAGGGGGATCAAGGGTTATGGTGAGAAAGCAAGAATGGGGTACTGAAGTTGCATGTTCAGCCATGAACTCATTGAATGGTGGTGCAGGCTAGAAGGGCCAAATGGCCTACTCCTGCACCTATTTTCTATGTTTCTATGTGAGAGCATTTACACTATAAGATCACTTGAAAACCCCGAGATCACTTATATGTTGTAAAGTTACAAAACTTACAAAACAGTTTCATTGTGAAAAATCTTACACTCTGAAGAACACTTAAACTTCAGGATCACTTTTTAGGTGCAAAATTAAATAAGATACAAAAAAATGTGAGAGCATTTACACTATAAGATCATTTAAAAACCACAAGATCCCTTATAAATTGTAAAGTTACAAAACTTACAAAACAATTTCAATTTGAAAAACGCATTTGATTGGCTGGGCTGTGTGCCCTTATTGCAGCAGCTACCTCAACCAGGCCCCCCCTGACGGCCTGTGCCGACACTTGCATGCCCTCCCTGATGGCCTGTGCCGTAATTTACATGCCCTCCCTGATGGCCTGTGCCGTAATTTGCATGCCCTCCCTGATGGCCTGTGCCGTCGATTGCACTCCCTCGGACATTCCCTCCCTAAGTTCCCGTGTCATTACTGCTATTTCTCCCGTCAGGACCGTCAACTCTTCACCTACTGCATTGACGCCACCGATGAGTGATCGGGTAAGCTCATTGGTCTCCATACCCAATGCCACAACCTGAGTTGCATCTGTTGCACGCTGCATCTCAGGAGAGCGTGTCTCCAATCTCCTTCTCCTCTGCCTGGGTCTGCCTTGGGGCACCACTACACTGGGAGGCGCGGGCACGGACGGTGGGATGCTCGGTGTTGCAAGCGGCACCACTACACAGGGAGGCGCAGGCTGGGACTGTGGGACGCTCTGTGTTCCAGACGGCTGAACTGGAGAGAGAGGCTCGGGCTGGAATGGTGGGATGCTCTGTGTTGCAGACGGTAGAACTAGAGGGAGAGGCTCGGGCTGGAACGGTAGGACGCTTGGTGTTCCAGACGACAGCACTCGAGTGCAAGCCGTGGGCTGGGATGTTGGACGAATGGGTGTAAACTGCTCCATGATATCAGCAGCAACACTGGGACCCGAAGCGTCGGAATCAAAACCATAGTAGGTGGAACCAGAACCTATGCGAGAGGGAGGCGCAGGCTGGGACGGTAGTGCACTGACTGTAGAATGCTGCATTATACCAGCAGCACCACTGGGACCCGCAACATCGGAAGGTGGAACCAAGACCTATGCTAGGGGTTGAAACTCTGATGCCCCTTGATGGGGGCTCATAAACATTAAATTGGAAGCTCTCCCCTGCAGACATTTCAGTCATCGCTGCCATCATCCAGTCTGGATCGTCCGCAGCTGGTTGTACTGGTTCTTGTTCTGTACCCTCAGGGTTGGCAGCAGCATCATCATCATCATCATGTTCTGCAAAATACATCAGAACAGTCAAATGCTTAACAGCAAGGGAGGGGGCAGGATGGGTGGCATGAGTACTCTCACACATAGCAGGCCAGGCAGCAGGTTGATTTAAAGGGCCATGATGCATTTTCAGGACTTACCCTCTTCCTCGCGTGCGGGCCCAGCTTGTGCTGTACCGATTGCTTTTCTCCATGTACGATTCATCATAGCAGCTACCCTGTGTTCCAAGGGTGTCAGTGGATGCAGATTGGGCGTGCCTCCTCCTGTCCGAGTTGCTTCCCTTTTGTTGTGGGCCAATTTCTTCTGCAAAGAGTAAAATATAACTTTTTACAGAGTGTGTCAGTCTGCAAGGTGGGACATACAGATAGCCAGGTTACAATTACGATTAAATTAAAAATGGGAAATATTACTTACACTAACTACTTGACCAAGGTCGTGCCATTTCTTTTTACACTGACTTCCAGATCTCCTGGTATGCACCACTGCGCAATAATCTTCTGCAACTTGGTTTCAGCGTTTCTTCATTTCTTTTGGTGGCACTTTTATGCGACCTCTGTTGCTGGTATCTAGCTCCTGCCATCTCTGCTCAATTACGTTGACTAATGTCTCCACTTCCTCATGCAAGAAATTCTTTGTTCTTGGTGGACGTTGATCCATTGCAAAGTTGAATTGGCACTCTTATTTCTCCAAACACACAGTCCTTAATTTGCGTGCACCAATGCAGCACCGGTTCTGCAAGTTTAGCAGTGAAAAGCTGAACTCACTGATTTCAGCAGGTGATTTATTCAGCAGTGCTGCTAAAAGCACTCCCTCACATACAGAGATATCAAAAAAAATGAAATTACAAGCCTTTGCAGGGGTCCAAGAAACAAATCTTCACTTTTTTTCTGCAGTATTTTTAAAAATGGCCGAGTGCCAATGTTTGCGTGAGACTGCGCGTGCGCGCACGCTCCAACGCGCACGCGCAGGGTTGCCGGCACCACGAAGGCTAATTTAAATTGTACCCGCCCCCTGCTGCTTAGAAAATCGGCGCGAGTGTTAGGCTCCGCCCCCTGCTGCGAAGAGCGCACCGCGCTCCAAGGAGCTCGAGAATATCGGAGTTTTTTTTAGGCGCAGTTTTCGGCGCAAAAAACAGGCGCCCAGCTCGGAGGTGCGCCGTTTTCGCCGCGGCACGAAACTTGGGGCCCACATTTCTAAAGGACGAGCGTTGTAATGTAAGGAACAGCTTAGCTATAAGTCTATATTCAGTGAGCAATGCCAGATGCATTTGTATTTGGGACTGAGAAGGATTCTGTCTACAGTATTTATTTGGCATTTTGCTAAACTGGCAAATGTTGGCAGGAACCTTTTTTTAAATGAGTTAACCTTTCCACCAGCCAGCCGTGGAAATTCTATTTGCGATTAGACTCAATTATAGATTTTGCGCGTGTGACATCTTTCAATGTCATTATGGCAACAAAAGCAGTGATGAAAGTTTTTTCTTCTTTCTGGCAGCTTTTAACTTCTCTGTCAGGCCTCGGAGTGACACCTTTTAAATCTGTTGCTGTTGGGAGCTTGTATAGTACTGACTTTCTGCCACTGGATGCTGCTATTGTGCTTTGTCAATGGTGCACTGTGGAGACTGGTACAGCGAAAGGGTGCACTCGCAAACATTTAAAATCAATTGATGACTCGGGTTCTTGATAACACATTTACTTCAACGTTTGTGATGTAAACAGCAAAAACCTAGCAAGTAAATACTCGCTGTGAAATATGAAAAGCAGATTTTTAATAATCTAAAGTGCTCTCCAAGTGCGAAATTATTTTCCCCCCTCTAGCGTGGGTTGTATGTTCAGAAGCTTAATAGATTAAAACACTTCTTTTTAGTGACTTCTTTTAAAACTGTGTACTGTAAAACTCAAATATTATGGAAGGGTCAGAGAGGTTATCTGTAACCATTTCAATTTTAGATGAAGATGTTTATACCAAAAAAAACTAAATCACCGACAAAAACAATTGAATTTTGTTTTGAGAAATGACTTTGAATTTGGGTGTCATGAGTCATTTAAAATAAATTTTTAATGTATTTTTTTTAAATTGCAAAAATCTTTGAAAAACCCATCAACCACAGATATTTTCTGCGAATTTTCCCTTAAGCAAAATTTGCATCATTAATATTTCATCGTAAACAAGAAATGTTTAATAGGATGCTTGAGAGTTTTGGGCCTCAGTTCTGTCATCATCAATGAACTGGATTGTGCAATGTTGTCCTACCTGTCCCCTTGATTCTTAGTAACCCGTGAAATGTCGTAAGGCCTCTTAGCTATTTGGATCAGCCCCATGTTAACTGTTGTTCCATTGGCATGCTAACAGTATATACAACTAATCAAAAGAAGGTATTAGATTCCAGGAGTTGACGTTCTAACAGAGGATTTGTCCTGTCCCCGATCTGATGTGACTACATTCCTTAACCTAAACCAGTGAGCACAGAACTTTGGGTTGTTTTATGTTGTGAACTCCTGTCTCCAACAACTGTGCCTCCTAATGTCGACCATGTTTGGCACTTGGCAATATTTTTAAGCAGAGGATCTGGTACTGAACCAGTTTTGGCAGCCTCTTGAGATTCAGTAGTAAGCTGTTTGATAATTTATTTGCACGCTCCCCCGCAGTAGATGATAGCTGTTTATACCTGGAGATTCCCATGGTGAATTAGAACCACACTGCAGAAACACTCGACTCTGTAATTATTTCATATCAGATGTTGACTTGAATGGCAACAGCTACCTGGGTGGTTATTAGTGATCGCAAAAAAAATGATTAAGGCTGGAAAGACTGCAGTAGTGATATTAGTTCAAGAAGTAATGCTTTAAGTAATGCTAAAGGGATATATTCATTTCTTAATTAAAGCTATAATGCTCAGTAATTGCCAAAGTAGAAAAATGTTAACTTGCAGCTGAAAAGTTCTGTCACTGCTTAAAAATTGCATATTATCTTCTTGCATTTTAAATTGCATATTAAACCTGCATATAAGCAGGTTTAATAATTTTCTTTTGAAATCTCTTGATGTGAATGTTGTGTTGATTCAGTTTTTTCCATAAATCCCAGGGATGCTCCAGCACTTTGGTTGTCCCAGTGCTGTGGGTTCTTTGGTGGAGGAAATAAGCAGTAGAGACTTTATAAAAAGAAAAGTGCAGCAAATTGGCACTCCCTAAGGGACTCAACCACCTCATCCCCTCCGCCCTCATCCCCTCCGCCCTAACAAATAATGGAATAGTTTACTCCCACATAATCTGCTCAGTGAGTTGTGTGCAGTTGTGTTGTGTTGCAATCTGGCTTAAACATTCCTGATTTTGCTACACAGATCATTTTAAAAATAATTAGCGTAGTAGACCAAGAAATACTCTTGCAATTAATGATTTTTAACAGTACCATGACTTTGGCCTGCTTTTAATGTGAAACCTGTTCATAATGCATTATTGAAGTTAGATTATGTTCTAAAGTGGCTTTTAAAAAAAAAATCTATATGAAGCCAGTCAAAGTCTTTACACAGCAGGACCAATATCTGACAATATTAACTTGTTCAAAATCCAGTGGTTCAGTTATGTAATACAGGTACAACGTCTCAAATCCGGCTGACCGAAAATCGGAATTGTCCGAAATCCGGACATTTTTGAGAAAATCCCATTTGTTATTCGGTAAAATAAAATCCAGAATTATTGTCCAAAAACCGGCGGGCCTGACTAGTTATCGGCTTTGCCGCTATGTTTTCAATGGCGTGTGATCGGTCCGAGCCTTGCCTGATCTTCGACCCGGCCCGGCCCCACCTGACCCATGCCACTATTAGTACTTTGTCTCAGTAGCATACCCGAAATTCGAAAACCTGTCCTGAGGTTGCCGGAATTGAGACGTCGTACATGTAGAAATGAAAGATGAGACTTTTGAAGACGTGGTCCCTGTTCCTGGCCTACTGCCACTGATCAGCCACCACCAGGCCCGCCTGATCCCACCCCAATATGGTAATCCCTAAAGATATGTCGGCACAACCAAAAAAACCACCGCACAACGACTCTAGGCGCAGAAGTACCGCCTAAACCAGCCACCAGGGGCATCAGCAAGCCAAGCCGCACAGCAAAATTCACTGTCACACTGCACCATGCACCTTGTACATTACCAATGCAGCAATATGATAAGGATGTATTGTATTGGAATAACAAATGGAAATTAAGAATGCGTTTTAAAACATGGGTTGTGGAAAAGCTTGTGCAATAAGCTTCCTGCATCTGGGAAGACAGTACAGTGAATGTACTAAACATTGTTCATTTAGTCCAATAGACTGCAGTCACTGATTCCAGCTGGTAGAACAGTGCTCATTTTACACTATGGAATGCATTGTTCAATCTAATAAATATTTCTGTTTAGTTAGTGAAATGAAGCGGCACTGGAAGAGACAATGATGTGGTTAGTTTAGTACTCATTCCACCCTATTTTCATCTCCACACACTGATGCAATTTTCTATACTGTTTTATTCCAGAATAAAGATAAATTATATAACATATACGGGACTGTTGTGTGTTGAAAGTATAGTTAAAGGTATTTTTTTTTAATAGCAATATTTCCATATTTACAAAAAGGATATTCTTGCTTTGGAGGCAGTTCAGAGAAGGTTTACTAGGTTGATTCCGGAGATGAGGGGGTTGACTTATTAGTAGGTTGGGCCTCTACTCATTGGAATTCAGAAGAATGAGAGGTGATCTTATCGAAATGCATAAGATTATGAGGGGGCTTGACAAGGTGGATGCAGAGAGGATGTTTCCACTGATGGGGGAGACTAGAACTAGAGGGCATGATCTTAGAATAAGGGGTCGCCCTGAGCTGAAGAAGAATTTCTTCGCTCGGGGTTGTAAATCTAAGGAATTTGCTGCCTCAGAGAGCTGTGGGAGCTGGAACATTGAATATATTTAAGACAGAGGTGGACAGTTTCTTAACCGATAAGGGGATAAGGGGTTATGGGGAGTGGGCAGGGAAGTGGACATGAGTCCATGATCGGATCAGCCATGATCTTATTGAATGGCGGAGCAGGCTCGAGGGGCCAAATGGCCGACTCCTGCTCCTATTTCTTATGTTCTTATGCCTTGAGTGAGATTAATTCATATTGACACATTATGAGAAAAATAACTTATTCACAATACACCTGGACAATTACTAAATGCAAAACACAGGATGGCATTGCAATGGGATGAGATGAAGAAGGGTTGGAGGAGGCTCGTGTGGAGCAGAAACACCTGTATGAACCTGTTGGGCCAAATGGCCTGTTTCTATGTTGTAGATACTTTGAAATACCTTTTAATGAGTAGGAAGACTGATGTTTTTGGCTGTTTTATTCTGTTGTACTACACATACTATAAGTGAAACTGGGGCGGATAGGACCCTCGTCACTTCAGAGACTTTTGTGAGAAATTGTGCATGCAGTAAAGTTGGAAGAAAGTGGGTGGGATGATCCAAAATAAGTTTTTAAAATATCCCGTGCAGCCTAGTGCACTGCCTGGCCACTTTTAATACTTGTCTTTTCACAGGGCTTCCTCCTAGAATTGGTCTCAAACTCCTAACTTCAGCGCACGTGCGTGACTGATCTCCTCCTGACTTGGAAATCACTCCAGGATTTGTATGTCATCGTACAACTGAACGCACTTTGCATCAATGTAAATGTCATAAAGTAATGAAATTAGAAAACCGATCCAAATAGAGTGCTCTGTCACCGAATAAATAATTGAAGGGGAGCAGCCAGTTGAATGTCTTCCTCACTTTTGGACTTGGCCCACTAGCTGAAGTAACCGCCCCTTGTGATTGGTATTTGGAAGGGCTTCTTAAACTCTTCTATATGTTGCATTGTGTTCCAGGGCAGTTTACATAAGCCCAGTTTTGATGACTTTTTTGGAGGCCGGACAGGGAAGTACACTTGCATTATAATGTCGCAATAGTATAAAGATTAACTTTGCCTAGGCCCCAAGCTCTGGAACTCCCTCTCTAAACCTCTCCGCCTCTTTATCTCTCTCTCCTCCTTCAAGATGCTCTTTAAAACCTACCCCTTTGACCAAGCTTTTGGTCATCTGCGCTAATTTCTAATTATACGGCTCAGTGCCAAATTGTTTTACCTCAATACTCCTGTGAAGTACCTTGGGTCGCTTCACTACGTTAAAGGCGCTATATAAATACAAATTGTTGTTAACAGGAACAAAGGGTCTAGGCGGAAACCTTTGTAACATCGTGTTCATTATTGCTTTGCACTGTACAGAGCAAGGAAGAGTAGTGCTCCCACAGGACTAATTTGAAGTTCCAGACGATCAGGCTTGGCAGCAAGAAATTACCTCCAAGCTCCAGGGCGAGTACCAGTGGCCTTACACAAAAGCTTCTCGAAATCCTAGCAATGAAGCTATAGACTAGTTTGTCTGCGGATCATTTATTTCTGCACTAATGGATATAAACAGGCTGTTTCAACAGAAGCCGCTCAGTGGCAGAGCACTGGGAACCTCTTGAGCTGTGCAGACATGGGTAACAATTGGGTTGTGGCACTTGGCCATATCATGAGAAAAACTGGGCATGTCGATGTTGGAGTACAGTTAACATTGAAAATAATTACTGTCTTGGCTCCTAATGTGGACAGGCAATGCTGTGTTAGTTGGATACACCAGCCAGTGGGTTGTACAAAGTCCAGATCTCTGTAGGAATGTGTTACAAAGTTGGTAACTGCCTGCTGAATCACCACACTCCCAGGGAATACGTCTCCTGCCAAGTGTGCTGCTCCCACCCTTGGGGTTTAACTTTTGCTTTCTAATTGCCTTTGCTTTAAAATTAGCAGATGGTGGAAAATATTCCTGGAGAATGCTTTTATCATTGATGTTGGGATGAGGTCACTAGCTGCCCTTAAAAACTTTACCTCTTGCAATTCAAAAGTGTGGGCGAAAGCTCTTAAGTGACCATCTAAGAGACCTTCACCAGTTCCTATCTGTGAGGGTCACTTTCATCAGTTTATCATGTTTTCTGTTATCATCCACGAGCTTGACCAACCATCACTTTTGCTTCCATCCTTGAATGTGCCTCCTACCTTTCCTAAACAAGAATACAGATGTCCTCTCGAAGGTTTGGCCTTTGGCTTTTAAGAGGTGTGTTTTCTCTTTAAGAATGTTGCCGTGGTCTGGAGGCATGCCACCACTACACACACGCTATCCTATTGCTCTCCCACATATATAAATGTTTTATTACTGCTGTAGGACAAAACAATCTCCGGTTTTAACTGCACTTGGTGTGGTGACTCGCTTCCTTTCTGTGAAATTCTGCTTCGTGGTTGGAATGCCCCATCAAGTTTTATTTTTGAACATAAAGAGCAGGAGTAGGTCATATGGCCCCTTGAGCCTGCTCTGCCATTCAATAAGATCAAGGCTGATTTTTGACCTCAACTCCCACTTTCCCGCCCAATCCCCATATCCCTTGATTCCGCTAGAGTCCAAAAATCTATTGACCTCAGCCTTGAATATACTCAGCGATTCAGCAGCCACAGCCATTTGGGATAGAGAATGCCATAGATTCTCAACCCTCTCTGAAGAAATTCCTCCTCATCTCAGTCTTAAATGGCCGATCCCTTATCCCGAGACTATGCTCCCTAGTGCTAGACTCCCCAGTCAGGGGAGACAACCTCTCAGCATCTATCCTGTCAGTCCCCCTCAGAATCTTTCAATGAGATCACCTCTCATTCTTCTAAACTCCAGAGAGTATAGGCCCAATCTACTGAATCTCTCCTCATAGGGCAACCCTCTCATCCCAGTGATCAATCTAGTGAACCTTCATTGCACTGCCTCTAAGGCATGTATATCCTTCCTCCGATAAGGACACCAAAACTGTGCATAGTACTCCAGGTGTGGTCTCACCAAAGCCCTGTACAATTGTATCAAGACCTCCTTACTTTTGTATTCCAATACCCTAGTAATAAAGGCCAACATACCATTTACCTTCTGCCATTTGCCTGCTGTACCTGCATGCTATCTGTGTATTCTGTACGAGGACACTTGCATTTCTCTGGACACCAATATTTAATAGTTTCTCACCATTTAAAAATATTCTGTTTTTCTATTCTTCCTATCAATTTTGCAGTTGGGTATCCTATTACCTATTGAACTGAGCACTTGAATATTTATAAACATTGAAGCTTTGTGAGTGAACGAGGATTTAGCAGCCCAATTGCTAGAATTCACTGTCCCGTCTATGTATGTATACGTCAGTCCCACAGCGAATTCATTTTTGGGGGTCTTGTAGCACTCCTGTGAAGCGCCTTGGGAGGTTTTAACACGTTAAAGGCGTTATATAAATACAGGTTGTTGTAATATCCTGAAGGATGGAAATGCATTTTTTTTGCTAAAGATACCTCCAGTCCTCTCTCAAATAATGTGTGTAGTACTGTGAAATGCCCATACCAGCTGGCTCAGTGATGAGATGGTCAAACATTTAATTTTCCATCAATTAAAATTTTTTAATTCTTTATATTTGATTCATTAAAAAGCCATCATTTTATGGCTTGTATTGTAGAATGATCTATGTATTTTTCTTAACAGCTGCTTCTGGCATCTTGAGGTTGACTTTATTGATGTATATTCCGTGGAAATTTGTGTTTCCTTATGTTTTGGGAATTGTCACAAATGCTGTGAGCATCTATCTATATCTCTCTTTACCGATATAGCATACCTGTTGATCACCGGTTTGGAGTTCAGCTTCTCTTGTACTCCTGATGATTTTGGTGAAGAAAATAATCAAATAAGCCCTCACACTGTGCTTGGTTTTAAATCCAGCTTATCCGCTCAGCTAAATTGAAAAGGATGTTCCTTTTTAAATGGTAATTACTAATTTATAAAATAAACATTAAATATTTAGACAAAAATAAAAATTTGATGACTTTAATATGTTAATAAATTCTACTAAATTTGAAAGCATTTTAAAACCAATTTAAGTGTTCTCTATAGCACTGCATAGAATCATTTATTTGCTTGCTGCTTAAAATATGATACCTCCAGAATAGTCGCACAGACATATAGTAAAAGTCCCCAAAATTGACTAGTTATTTTTAAATGTCCTAGATCAGAGTTAACAAAAATCCAGTTGGGTTTGCACTAATGTATTTTAGCTGTCAGTATTAATATCTGTGATAAGTAAACCATAAAAGCTGTTTGTCACATTTAAACAAATACGAATTCCCTAATGCGTAAAGTTCAAAAGATAACAGAGAATTCTAATATTATGAAATTAATTAATAATTGTCAATAGGGCTGCAGCTGGTAGGAAAATTCTCCTGCTTGTTTTAATGAAATGTGCATATTAATCGCAAGTTTCTTGACTATTCGACAAAACTGTTAGCTCCACAAATATGCAATGTTTTCTCTCCCTTTTGCTGTCTTGCCCTGTATTCCATAACTGCAAAATGTAGGAGATGTTGTTAGTTTTGTGGCGTCCCCAAACACATTGTAGAAACAAACACAGCTGATCTCTCCAGAAAATTGTGAAACGATTCCAAGGATTGGGAAAAAAAAGAGGCTGTTTGACTCTCCTGAAATGAGCAAGTATTGTATAATGTGCTTGAACAAATTATTGCTGTCTGCCTGAAGACTTAAAGCTCTTATCGTCCTGGAATTTACTGTATTCATGATGTAAATTGTTTTTTTTACAAATCTCTGCATCAGAGGAATTCTAACAGAATATGAATTTTCTGTGTGGACTATTAAATTAACCAAAGCAAGTGCGGCCTGTCCATCACAATGATGTCCAGCCCATAATTTATGCCTCAGGACCACACCCTTCGTTTCACTGCTTTGCGCCAGTAGTTTCAGTCATCGGCAAAAATATAAATGTCTGCTTGAAGAGGAAAGTGCAGAAACAATTAACAAATTTGTCGATGTTGCAATATCTGAAAACTGCCTTATCAAGTATGCTTTTGAGAGAGTGAAAGGGGTGGGGGGGGAAGGTATAATTCATGTACTTGAGAAAATGTTAACTGTTATTTATGATCTCTACCCAAGAATGATCTTGACAAACAGTTTTCATTGTGTTCCTTAGAGAGTTTTAAGTCACTCAACTACTGTAAATGGGAAATAAATATTATTGTTAGTCTTCTGCATCTTGCTTTTGGCAACATAGCGCAGATACAAAAATCTAAGGTTTAGGTGCAGTCGATTACTGCTGACTAAAATTGACAGAGACGCATATGAAAGAAATTAATCCAATTATTTTGCTAGGAAATCTTTTAAAAGCTGTACAGTTCCAGTTAGTGAAAGAAAAATAGTTTTTTTTTCTTATCCCCACAAGACTGTTCTAAAAGCAAATTGATATTTCCTAACAGAAGTGAAGCTTATTCAGTATTAATCTGTCTCAATGATGGCTGCATGAGCCAATACAAACCTCTGCAATGCATAGTGCACTCATCTCCTGCTACACTGAATTAATGACCTGTTTGCCATAAAATGTTATTCACTAATTAGGAATATTCACTTAATAGGAAATTCATAATAGATCATTAGCACTATCCGGGATTATTCTACCTTCTAGCTCTTTGAGCCTGTGCATCATAGACTTTCCCTACCTGCACTTCTGCAGATTTTGTTCCTCTTGTCACCCCCTGCCCCCTCCAGTCACATCTGCGCGATGTGTAAAACAAATTGAATGTTATTGATTATTTGCAACTTTGCAGGTAAGCTGATAAAGCACGATTTGAAATTGCTAATTTAAATCTTGTGTACTTTAATTTTAAACCATTTTTAATATTGAATTTTTTTCCACTCAAGGTTGAAGCATTCAAATGAAAATGCTGAACGATCTCTGAGTGTTGCCATCTTATTTTTTTTTGTGGAGGGAGGGTCGAATTAATCAATGGATCTGACTCAGGGTCACTAATTTATTTTACTGTGCTGCACTATCTGAATGAGTTGTTGAATCTGAAAAGACATCTTCTCCGTGATGCTGCTATGGTTCACCAAGCGACCACCTCATTCTTGGAGAGGTAAAATAATGTAGTCATATTAGCTGCTTCTGGGGCAATGATCTGACTGTGGTTTGGAACTGAAAGTGAGGAGCAATTCCTATTGATAGGAATTTCCCATTGGCAGTCCTTTGCACAAACTATCCAGTATTATTGCATCTGGAACTGAAAGAAAAAAGATTTGCATATATATAGCACCCTCCACGAAAACCGGACGTCCCAAAGCGCTTTACAGCACTTGTTCAGAGGTAAACAAAATCAAGGCCGATCTTGTTCCCATTTAACGTTCATTGGGGGGGGGAAATTGCCCTTCAGAAAATGGCCCGTTACTGGGCGATAAAGGCTTTCTGACTGGGGGAAGGAGGCAGGGCCGACCCATCCGCAATTGCCCCCGAGACAGGTTTCCACCGTGCCCAGTGTTTCCGCCCCGCCCAGTGCTCTGACTCCTTGGCCACGTGCCGACCTCTTACTGCCCAGCGGCAACCCTTTTTCCGCCCCACGCGAGAAATTACCCCGCGGGAACGTGGCCGGCGGCAGTCGGTGCCACTGGCAGCTTAGCACAGCGGGAAGCTGCCCTTAAAGGAGGCGGCCCGACAATGGTAGCTGTTGGTTCGGCTGGGCTGCCAAGAGGCAGCATGGCACCTTCTCTTGGGTGCCGGGCGCTAGCCCGGCTGAACCCCTCCCTTGTGGTCCAGTGGGCTCTACATAGGCCTCGCAGCGTCCCTCCCCTTTAAGTGAAGTGGAGGGACATTGCAACGCGTCAGCACGACGCAGCATGTCCGTGTCGCATTGATGTCATCACGCGGTGATGACACCGCCCCGCTCCCGCCTCCAACAGCGCCCCAAAACGTTGGGAGGCGGTGTCCGAGTTAAGGAGCCGAATTTTCTGGCTCGTCCCTCTGACTCCTGGCGGGTGATAAATTTCCAGCTGATTCGAAGTGCCCTCCCCAATTTTTCGCAGAGGGCAATTTTGGCCCCAATATCTTTCCTATTTTATTATTTGGCAATGTGAATTTGGAATAACTTTTGGACTCAAAAGAAAAAACAGGGTGCACTGAGGGTGCCTTTGTACTGCAAGGTTCGTGTCAGTGCAATGCAATTTCAGCATCTCTCTGGCGCTAAATTGTAAATTCAGAATTGAGGGCGGAGCTGATTCTGGAACAGAGCAGAGCAAAGTGAAATTTTCAGAAGGGGTTAGCATCATAGCTTTTTGTTGTCAAACTATGTAAAAAAATTTGGGGTTCCTTTGGACAATTGTTAACCTTAATTTAAATGTTGAGAGAGAGAGCAGGGATTCCTCACCAGGGTGCTCTATCCTAACCAGGACTGTTGAACCTCCAGACAGGCGAGAGACGAGCAGTATCAGCAGGGTTCTATGTAGCAGGAGCATCTGAATACACTCTGAAGGTGAATTACTGCACCAGCTTATAGCATTGGAACAAAATGGTTTCTGCTGCATTGCAATTATAAACACGGATTTGCTAGACAAAAAAGACCATGGCCCATCTAGTTCGCCTTCTACCATCCTGGTAGTCGCACAATACAACGATAATGGAGTTAGAAACATAGAAAATAGTGCAGGATCAGGCCATTCGGTCCTTCGAGCCTGCACCACCATTCAATATGATCATGGCTGATCATGTATTTGAGTACTCCATTCCTGCTTTCTCTCCATACCCCTTGATCCCTTTAGCCGTAAGGGCCACATTTAACTCCCTTTTGAATATATCTAACGAACTGGCCCCAACAACTTTCTGTGGTAGAGAATTCCACAGGTTCACAGCTCTGAGTGAAGAAGTTTCTCCTCATCTCGGTCCTAAATGGCTTACCCCTTATCCTTAGACTGTGACCCCTGGTTCTGGATTTCCCCAACATCGGGAACATTCTTCCTGCATCTAATCTGGCCAATCCCGTCAGAATTTTATGTGTTTCTATGAGATCCCCTTTCATTCTTCTAAATTCCATTGAATATAAGCCTAGTCGATCCAGTCTTTCTTCATATCTCAGTCCTGTCATCCCGGGAATCTGAACCATCGTTGCACTCTCTCTTGTTGACTTGTCTTGCCACTCAGAATAAGGGATCGGCCATTTATATAGAAAATAGGAGCAGTAGTAGGCCATTCGGCCCTTCGAGTCTGCACCGCCATTCAATATGATCATGGCTGATCCTCTATCTCAACACCATATTCCCGCTTTTTCCCCATACCCCTTGATGCCTTTTGTTTCTAGAAATCTATCTATCCCCCTCTTAAAATATATTCAGTGACTTGGCCTCCACAGCCTTCTGTGGTAGAGAATTCTACAGGTTCACCACCCTCTGAGTGAAAAAATTTCTCCTCATCTCGGTCCTAAATTTCCTACCCCGTATCCTGAGACTGTGGCCCCTTGTTCTAGACTTCCCAGCCCCCGGGGAAACATCCTCCCCGCATCCAGTCTATCCAACCCAGTCAGAATTTTATACGTTTCAATGAGATCCCCTCTCATTCTTCTAAACTAAATTTAGGACTGAGATGAGGAGAAATTTCTTCAGAGGGTGGTGAACTTTTGGAATTCCCTGCCCCAGAGGGCTGTGGAAGCTCAGTCGTTGAGTATATTCAAGACAGAGATCGATAGATTTTTTGATATTAAGGGAATCAAGGGATATGGGGATAGTGCAGGAAAGTGGAGTTGAGGTAGAAGATCAGCCATGACCTCACTGAATGGTGGAGTAGTTTCGAATAGGGACCGAATAGCCTACTCCTGCGCCTAATTCTTATGTTCTTATCAATATTTATCAATTAGTTTACAATAGACCCAGACACGAGGCGATGACATTCCCAGTGGTAGAGAGCTTTGGGAACCATAGGTCCAGATTGGTGTGGAAACGGAGATTGAAGCCAGCCATGTCAGAGCGTGGTGCACTGGAGCTCCCCAAGTAAAGTTTGTGGAGTGTGGGGGTTCCCTGACTGCAGTGTTAACATGGTGTTCTGCAGTGTGTGTTGAGAAGGTCATGCCTGGAACGTTGCTGGCAAGTCAGGAAGAAAATGGTCACTGAAGGGAAATTATTTGTTGGATTGTTTGTCATTCCTGGGGATAACATAATCGTCCTCATAAATTTTAGTAACTGTCCTGTGTATCACGTATATGTAGTGATGCAATAACACAAGGGCTCTGAGCCATTTCTCACATTACAACAGTGACTGCACTCCATAAGTACTTTATTGGCTGTAAAGCACTTTGAGTGGTCATGAAAGGCGCTATATAAATCCAAGTCTTTCTCTCTCTCTCTCTCTCTCTCTCTCTCTCTCTCTCTCTCTCTCTCTCTCTCTCTCCACCCCCCCTTTCTCTTTCTTTCTCTCCCTTTCTTTCTCTCCCTTTCTTTCTCTCTCTCTCTCTCTCTTTCTCACTCTCTTTCTCACTCCCTTTCTTTCTCTCTCATTTAAACCCAGGGAGTAAGATTGGCTTTTGGAGAAGCCAGTATGAATGAGCTTTCTAAATGAGAGGTGATCTTGGATACAGTTCATCCAACAGTGTGAATACACGGTAAATGCAGCCTTCAAAGGGAATCGTTTTACATGACAACAGGTGAGGTTTCCCCACTCGGTTGTTCTAGTTGCCTGGGGATTGCCCCATTTACTTTGCTTGGTGTAAAATGGATAGCTGAGTGTACAGTGCAGGTTACTTCCATAAAGTCAAAAAAAATTACAAACTATTCTCATTAAATTAAGTTGATAGAAAATTTGTTGCGGGTAACGTAATCCTCCCTGTTTGATTTTTCTCTGTTGCCTCTTGGCGATTGTTTACGAATCCCTCCATGGTCTTGTCCCTCCCTACCTCTGTAATCTCCTCCAGCCCTACAACCCCCCCGAGATGTCTGCGCTCCTCAAATTCTGCACTCTTGAGCATCCCTGATTATAACTGCTCAACCATCGGTGGCCGTGCCTTCAGCTGCCTGGGCCCCAAGCTCTGGAACTCCCTCCCTAAACCTCTCTGCCTCTCTACCTCTCTTTCCTCCTTTAAGACGCTCCTTAAAACCTACCTCTTTCATCGAGCTTTTGGTCATCTAACGTAATTTCTTCTTATGAGGCTCAGTGTCAAATTTATCTGTTTTGTCTTGTAACACTCCTGTGAAGCGCCTTGGGATGTTTTACTACATTAAAGGCGCTATATAAATAAAAGTTGTAGTGATCCTTGAAGCACTGCGGTAAATCTGTCCTGCAGAGCCTTTGCTTACAAGAAATAGCGGTGCAGCTTTGGAGGATGTAGTGTAGAACATGATTGGACTTACTTGGGCTGTGAAGTGACCAAGCAGTGAATACTTTTTGCACCCTCAAAATAATCATATTTTCTATTTTGTGTCTCTTGCAACGAGAAATTTTTGTCATCTGCTTTAATGAAAGGTCCTAGCAAGATTGGAGCGCTGGTGGGAAGTGGGTTGAGATGCCCAAACACATTTCACCCTGGGGCCCTTGCAGAGTATCACAAAGTATTTACAGCACAGAAACAGGCCATTGGGCCCAACAGGTCCGTGCCGGGGTTTATGCTCCATACCAGCCTCCTCCCACTCTTCTTCATCTAACCTCAGCAGCAGACCCTTCTATTCCTTTTTCCCTCATATGCTTATCTAGCTTCTCCTTAAATGCATCCACACTATTCGCCTCAACCGCTCCCTGTGGTAGTGAGTTCCACATTCTCTCCACTCTGAGTAAAGAGGTTTCTCCTGAATTGCCTATTGGATTTATTAATGACTATCTTATACTTATGGCCCCTAGTTCTGGTTTTGCCCGCAAGTAGAAACATCTTCTCTATCTACCCTATCACACCCTTTCAGAATCTTAAAGCCACCCCATCAGGCCACCCCTATAGAAAAACCTATCAATCTTTCCTGTTAGATATAACCTCCCAGTTCCGGCATCATTCTAGTTAATTTGTTTTGCATCTTCTCTCGTGACTCTCTGTCCTTTTTATAATAGGGATACCAGGACATAGAAAATAGGTGCAGGAGTAGGCCATTCGGCCCTTCGAGCCTGCACCACCATTCAATATGATCATGGCTGATCATGCAACTTCAGTACCCCATTCCTGCTTTCTCTCCATACCCCTTGATCCCTTTAGCCATAAGGACCACATCTAACTCCCTTTTGAACTGTGCACAGTACTCCAAGAGTGGTCTAACCAAGGTTCCTTACAAGTTTAGCATAACTTCTCTGCTTTTCAATTCTATCCCTCAACAAACCAAGGAGACTTTCATCCCATCGGTCTGGGCTGGATTTGAGCCCAGGGCGCTGAGGTGAAAGGTCAGTGTTGACAGTTTCCCAAGCATTTATGTTTAAAATATACAGGAGGTAGCATTCATTTTTTTTTGTCCTCGGAAATTGTGCAAGGCTGCCTTTATTGCCCATCCCTACTCGGCCCCGCGAAGGTGGTGGGGCCATACTCCTTGAGTTACCGCCATCCCTGTGGTGATGCTTCCACAATGGTGTTAACTGAGGAATTCCAGGGTATTGACCCAGCTGCAATGCAAGACCGGCGATAGTTTCCCCACAACATTGCTGCTTGCTCTTCTCTGTGGTAGAGTTCACAGGAGAGGGACGTGACGTTGAAGTATCTTTGGTGAGTTGCTGCAGTGCACCCTGTGGATCGAACACACTGCAGCCACTGTTCGTAGTCCTGCGATTTCGGGGGCAGTTATTGAGTCCCGTGCCGGGGCACCCATCAAGCATTTAATTGGCAGAAGTTTTTGAAAACGTGTTCAGGAGATACTGCGTGGGCATTTTTCACACTCGGTTTGGCTTTCCACTGGATTTACACTGCATGTGTGCCCATTTAGAACTGAGATGAGGAATTTCTTCTGAGGGTCGTAAATCTGTGGAATTCTCTGCCCAAGAGAGCTATAGAGGCTGCGTTATTGAATATATTTAAGCTGGAGATAGACAGAATTTTGAGCGATAGGAGAGTGAAGGGTTATGGGGAGCGGGCAGGGAAGTGGAGCTGAGCCCAGGATCGGATCAGCCATGAGGGGCCAAATGGCCTACTCCTGCTCTTATTTCTTATGTTCTTATGAATATGTAGCTTCAGGGAGTCTAGCACTGCTTCTCTCTGGGTTCAGAGTGGGGCCTCAACGTTAGCAACCCTGCAAAGTGGAACTGTTAAAGACTAAATGAGGATATGTGTCAGCTGTGGCTCAGTGGGCAGCACACTCAATCCTGAAGGTTGTGTGTTCAAGTCCCACTCCAGGAACTTGAGCACATAAATTTAGGCTGACACTCCAGTGCAGTGCTGAGGGAGTGCTGCACTGTCGGAGATGCCGTCTTTCGATGAGACGTTAAACCGAGGCCCCATCTCTCAGGTGGATGTATCCCTCAGAATAAATACCTGTAATATTTGCAAAAGTGGAAAATTAAACTGCAAACATTTTCATGAAAATAAATTATATGCTGCACGTTTCTTTGTAGATGTAGTGGTTGCTTTATTAGTGAGACAGGCTGTGCTTTTACATCAACAGTGTGGCACTATTTCCAAGAAGAGCAGGGGAGTTATCCCCAGTGTCCTGGGGCCAATATTTATCACTCAATCAACATAACAAAAACAGATTATCTGGTCATTGTCACATTGCTGTTTATGGGAGCTTGCTGTGCGCAAGTTGGCTGCCGTGTTTCCCACATTACAACAGCGACTACACTCCAAAAGTACTTCATTGGCTGTGAGGCACTTTGGGACATCCAGTGGTTGTGACGAGTACTATATAAGTGCAAGTCTTTATTTTATAGCGCTTATAAAGCGGGGGTAATGAAGAGTTATTTTCTGCAAATAGTTGATTGATAATTGAGAAAGACTGTGTATGATTTTTGAGCACCATCCTTTGACTGGCTTGTGATGCAAGAGTGGAGTTTGAAGAGATGCCGAGACTAAAATGGAGAAAGTATTTGAAATGAGCATTGAGGAAATACTTTTGGGATTGTAGAGTGTTGCATGTTCCTTGCACACAACAATGGTGGTGTTTTTTTTTACATGGATACACTGGAGCATTTGCCACTCTTCTATAAAAGCCGCTTTAAAACAAATTTTTGTGGGTGACGCTGGCAAGGCTGCATACATTACCCATCACCGGTTGCCGCCTTGAACCTCAGCGATTGTTGTGCGAGTGAGTGTCTTGTTGAGCCACTTACGGCATTAAGAGTGGGAATGGAGTCATGTGATCGGTCCACTGGAAGGTCTGCATCCCAGTTCAATTGCTGCACTAGTATTATCTCTGGCAAAATTGTATCGTATGAAGCTCTATCTAGATGGGAACAGTGCTGTGGAGAATTTATCAAGTGAACAAATAAAAATATTTTACTACTTTCAACACCAGGGAAACTTCTCTGAAATTACTGTGCTCTTCCTCAAGATGTCACTGTTTGATCCTTTCAGAAAGCTGCAGACACAGTGTTTACAAATCCCTCAATAAATACCTGTGTCTATGCAAAGGTGAAAAATTAAACTGCAAATATTTTCATGAAAATAAATCATATGCTGCACGTCTCTTTGTAGATGTAGTAGTGGCTTTATTAGTAAAAGGCTGTGCTTTTACATCAAGTGTGTCAGTAATCTGATTTCATAGCAAACTGAATGTGTTAATTTTGGTATTAAGTGTGCCCATCTTAGAGAGTGTCAAAAAATACTTGTACCCATTTTGACCCTAAACCGTGGAGGAAAATGCCAGACTCCTGTCACGAAAGCTTCTTATACAAGTAACGGATGCATTGCGAGATTAGAAGCCATTAAGACTGGATATACAAACAGCAAATTAAGTTGAAGTAGACATTTGAGAGAGAAAGTAGTTATATATGTTGGTGAGCTTGTATATGTGAAAATAGACGTGGCATATAAGTCCATATTAAGTGTCAGCTGTGCGTAACATAAAATACCCTCCTTTTTTAAAAAAAAAACGTGATGGTTACCTGACTGTTCTCAGAGTTTACAGCACATGGCTCTACACTTGAAATATTTTGAACTCTCTTTTCTTGGCTTATCAAAGAAAATCGACCCAAAGCTGCTCGATGGCTTGACTTGAGACAACGTCCCACCAATATTACAGTTGCCCTGTTTTGGGGCCCAGGAGAGGCGAGGGCCCAGGGCCAGCCCACACTGCAATATGTGTGCGCACTAGGTCCGTGCAGCAGAGCTGGTCTCCAGTTGTCCGGGTTAATCCTTGTCACTGGACCAAGACCCCTAGCTCTGTCAAGCCCGTGTGGTGGCTGGTGTGCAACGGCCACCCCACGTTTAAAAAAAAATCCATGAACCCTTCAACATGTAGTTCGGGATCTGGAATATTAGGTCCTTCATTGAAACACCTGTGAAATCATCCTTTTTTGGCATGGAAGCAAGTCATCCTCACTTCGAGGGGCCGCCAATAATGATGATGATGATGATGCCCTGTTTAATTGTGAGAAGTTGGACTCTTGTGTTGCTGGGACAATGCACATTGAAGGTTTTTTCATTTTTAAAAGGTATCACTTTATAAACCAAGCCAGTTACTGTTGTCAATAAATTATTAAATGGGCCCTGCCTGTCAGGGCATAGAGTCGAATATATCGGGGAAAGGGTCTGCTGCCGAAATATTAGTTTGGATATTTCAAGAACAGGGACATCTGCTCTAAACGTGCTTTCTTTGCATCTTTTTTTTAAAAAGTTGAACAGCTGGTGGTGGCTACAATATCTATATAAAGGTGTCAATTCTCTCGCTATCTGCTCTCATCTGGAACACTAAAATGGAAAGAACTCCCGCACAATGCGCTCACTTCACTGAACTCTTAAACCCTGAGACCACTCTTTTGTTTGCGGATTACAGTGCTTTCTGTATCTGCCAACTGCTGTAATGTTGGACTGAATTCAACATTTGCTGCCACGAGTTTGAGAGATCTCTGACTTTACTTTCCCCAGCATTCAGTTGAAATTTTTCAAATGTAAAGCAGGATCTTGGTATAGCCATTTATTTATGTACAAAATGGTGCATCCTGCTGTCAAATGATCGGGCAATGCTATATGTCCTGGTCCCAATGTGCCTTCAGATTTTGCACCCAATTGCACCATAATAATTTAAGCAAATGCAACGTGCTTGTGTATATGTTTTTATTACATAAGTCCGTACTACTGAGGCATACTCTCTGGAGTTTAGAAGAATGAGAGGTGATCTCATTGAAACATACAGGATTCTGAGGGGGGTTGACAGGGTAGATGCAGGGAGGATGTTTCCTCTGGCTGGGCAGTCTAGAACCAGGGGTCACAGTCTCAGGATAAGGGGTCGGCCATTTAGGACTGAGATGAGGAGAAACTTCTTCACTCAGAGGGTGGTGAATCTTTGGAATTCTCTACCCCAGAGGACTGTGGATACTGAATCATTAAGTATATTCAAGGCTGAGAGAGATAGATTTTTGGCATCATGGGGAATCACGGGATATGGGAAAGTGGAGTTGAGGTTGAAAATGAGCCATTATCTTATTGAATGGCGGAGCAGGCTCGAGGGGCCATATGGCCGACTCCTGCTCCTAACGTTCAGCTGTTGCTCTGTTGCCTCTTCCCACTATTCCCATGTGTTCCCTCATGCTTCCACCTTGCTTGATGTTTATTTTTTCCTCATGCTCTCACCCGTATCTTCCTCCAACCCTTGTCATTGCTCACCCTTACCTTTCTGATGTCCCTCATTCTCATTGCCATCTCGCTCTTGCACCTCAATCTCTCGGTTTTCCTCATTTGCCTCATGCCCCATAACCTGATGTACCTGCACTATTTCTCTCCAGCACACTCGCCCCTAAGTATTTTTCAGCAAAGCCCCACCACCCCTACTCCCAGCTGCATCATGATCTTCGTTGTTTTCCCAGCACACCAGTGAAGATCACAAAATGAGCCTGGAGTTGAGGGGTGCAGGCAGTGTTCTCTGTGATTTATTTTTGGGGTGTGCAGCCCCCTCAAAGCTCCGGCCATGTGAGGTTCTTCCATTGGGAAACCGGCAAGCAGCCACCCGGGAGCTTCAGGCAGCTGCATGGCTGTGCAGCTAAACAGGATCATTGGTTTCAAGCCTTACCTAAAGAACTAATTGTTGTACTTGTCAACCATTGTCATCCCACCACAGTAGAAAGAAGCAGACTTCAATCCTATCGGCCAGGAAAGATCGAAGCCAGAACCCCATAAACTACGGACAAGTATCCCGCCTGCAGACTTTTGCAAACTGTGGGTGTAATGTATGCACCAGTGAGTATGCTCACAGGTTTTTAGAACTGTTGAGTTGGGAGTGGCTTTGCCAGTCACGTGATGTTTACAAGACTCAATAAAACCCCAGCCAGTTGGGTTTGGGGGATCCACGATGAGGCAGCTGGTTGTGAGCCTGGTGGATGAACTGGTAATGTGTAGTGTGATTGTTAAACCTTTTGCTAATAAACCGACTAGTTCTTAATAGCAATGTGTTGCTATGAATTCTTAAGCAAAGAACCCATGAAGCAAATACATTGGGCAAAGAGTAACTCTTGTAGTATCTCAAATGCAACAGCTTGTGAACTGGCAGGAAAAAAATCTTCCGATTTTGAGCTCGCAATCTCCCGGGCTAGAAATTGAACAATTCTGTCGACACTTGGCACAATGTTAGAACAGTAACCCTTGTGTTTCAAGAAGGTGTGCACAGAGAAGCTGGCCTTTTGTAATCTATCTGGTAAGCTACTGAACTGGATAAGCGAATACTTGTTGTCTTAACGCAACATCTAAGCAACGTTCCCTGAAGAGAACAGACTTGGCTGCATTTTGTACCTTGTTTTCCTGGTGAATATCATTAATTGAAGTCTTTGTCTTTGCTGGTGACTAAAGAATTCTTTAAATCACTGTAAACTGACATAGGCAGAGTGACGAGTGGATGGATCAGTGTACTGTATTCAGCTAGTTGACCAGATCCTGACTTTGAAAATGATGGACCTGTGATGTTGCTGTTGGGTTTCAAGATTTGTTCAGTTACAATTAGATCCTTGGTTTGAAATCACATCCGACCAAGGCTGGAACAAACAGCCGGCAAAGATGCTAAGATGATGAGAACAAATATTCAAAGCGCATTCCTACCTTTTCCTGTGAGCAACCTCTGTGTTTCGATAGAATATAGCAGCACTGATGGGCAGGCAGCAGAGAAACTCCATCTCCCACTTCTGGACTTGGTACAATCCAAAATTTGGCGCAGGAAGCATTTCATTGGCATGGTGGAGTCTCCCTTTTCCAACATCAGAGAGACTTGGCAAGGTTTCAGTCCTCTGCAAGGTGTTGTTGGAGTAGCACCACATAAGTTGCCTGTGCTTAACCCATTCTTTCATGTACTTTATGCAAACTTTTTGAGTTGATACAATACCTTAGAGTAGCAGTAATGAAGCTCAACCAACTGTTTCTACTTGCTCCAGCAAAACAGATTATTCATTTATCTCATTTGCTCTTTGTCTACAAAACAACAGCGACTGTGCTTCCAATAGTAATGTAATTCCCCTAAAGCACTTTGGAATGCACAAGGACATGAAAGGCACTATTCTGGTCTGTCTGTGTCTCGCTTTCACTACTGGACAATATCATTGCCTGGAACATTGGCCCTTGTAGGCACAAGTTCAAAAGCAGAGTGAGGCAACACTTGCTGAAGCAGGATTGCTAGCACGTGCAGTAGACAGTGAGAAATGTGAGAGTTGAATTGAGACCACTGACCTTGTTACAGATGCCTCTGGCTGCTGCTGTTCTGGCACCTAGTTTACCAAAAAAATGTTTGTAGTCCAAACATCCAGTTTGTTTTGTAAAACTGTTTTTGTTTAATAAACGCTGCTTGAAGACATTCACAGTGGCCAGAACTTTGCAACGGAATAGTTTTTGGTACTGATGACAACTCAAAAAGTCTATAGTTTACAGATAAATCCTCTTGCTATTGAATGAAATCATTCTTCAATAAATAAGCAGTGAAAGAAAGAACTTGTATTTAGATAGCACCTTTCATGCCCCAACGTGCTTGGCAGCTAATGAATTTATTTTTGAAGTGCAATCACTTTTTGTGTAGGCAAACAGCCAGGTTTCACTCAGTAAGTGAGTGAAATCAGTTAATCTGTTTTGGTGGACTTATTCAAGGGAAGAATATTAGCCAGGACAGTGGGACAACTCCCTGCTCTTCAAGTCATGCCATGGGATCTTTTACAACTCTTTCTGTTATAACAAAATAAACAGTTAAATCAAAGTGTTTGGAATGTCCCCCCTGATCTGGGGGACATTCCAAACACTTTTCAATGCCCTTTTTTGTACATCCCACCTAAATTGGCACAGGTGGCCACAGTTTAACAACTCATTGCAAAAGATGGCAGATCTCACTGCTACAGTGAGTTGTCAGCCTCACTTGCTCAAGTGCTGGAGCGGGGCTTGAAACAACCACCTTCTGACTCCGAGAGAAAGGTTACCAACTTAACAAAGTTAGCACTGGAATTAATAGGGAATTTTTTTAAGAGGATGAGGATGAGGCTATACAATTCACCAGCAAAATAAATATCTCTGCCAGAATACATTTTTTTTAATTGTATTCCATTTTAAGCCTACAACTAAGCTGCCATTTTCCCATGTCAGAAATAGTTTCAAATAACATATTAAGAAATGAAGTGAGATGGAAACTTGCCTTAATGTAAGTCACACAAAATAAAATATTGGTATTGATTTTGTTTGTTCTAGTCATTTTCTAATATGATTAAAGAGTAAAGCTTAAAGGCTTTGTAAAATGCTGCAGCCAAAATGATTAAAGCAACGGTTGTCATGTCACAATAATGGTATGTATTGAGGAGCTGACCCAGGCTGGAGATCCCAGAGAAGGGCTGAGCCAGGACATTGCACAGCAGAGTTGGAAAATAATGAGGATAAAGTGATGGAGCAAAAATGAATGAGTTTAGTGATGTATTCAGTGCAAAGTTGTTTCTTCTCGTTTACTAAATGAAGAGTGTAAGTGAGTTGGGTCCTCGTAGGTGTCTAGCCCATTTTTGGGGGGGAAATATGGAAATGGTAAATGTTCCCATATTTCTGTGCTTTCAGACTGTAGTCTGTTAATCATGGCAATTGACGCACACCACTCTAGGGACTTGAGCACAAAAATCTAGGCTGACACTCCCAGTGCAGTGCTGAGGGAGCGCTGCACTGTCGGAAGTGCTGTCTTTCAGATGAAATGTTAAACCGAGGCCCTGTCTGCCCCCTCAAGTGGGCGTAAAATATCCCACGGCCACTATTTTCAAAGAAGAGCAAGGGAGTTATCCCCAGTGTCCTGGCCAGTATTTAGTCCTCAAGCAACATCACTTTAAAAAACAGTTTATCTGGTCATTATCAAATTGCTGTGTGTGGGAGCTTGCTGTGCGCAAATTGGCTGCAACATTTCCTACATTACAACAGTGACTACACTCCAAAAGTACTTAATTGGCTGCAAAGTGCTTTGGGACGTCCGGTGGTCGTGAAAGGCGCTATATAAATGCAAGTCTTTTCTGTTTTTTACTTTAAAACAATGTGGAGAATATAATTCCAGATTTTTTCTGATCTTTTGCTGTTGGGACTCTATTTCAGTAAATGAAGGAGATGGCACCGTGGACTCAAATTAGCCACCATTTTGGCCACTATGCACCCATGTTGTTTTGAGGTAGTCTACAATTCTCAGGCAGCCCTCAATGGTTCTATGGTTTTAAGTACATTGTAAGACACCACTTAATAGCTTACTACCAGAAAATATATATACAGTTTATTTTGCTATCTAGTTTGACTCTGAAAATGCACCGTTTTGGAGCCAAATACCTCCAGATATTGCTCAAGTTTATTTTAGGTGGGTACTTATAATTCCTCAAACAAAGCAATGATACAGGGCTGCGGCCCAACAGCTGGAAAGTGGGATTAAGTTGGATGGCTCTTTATTAGCGGGCACAGACACGATTGGCAGAATGGCCTCCTTCTGTGCTGTAAATTTCTATGAATGCAGGGATTTCCCATCCAGTCCACACCAGAATAAAGTGTTTTTCTTTCCTGTATATTTTTTTATGAGAACTGATAGTTGTTGGGTAGTGTAGCTTTAAGTACATCCCTGATTTTAAATCATTTCACTAGGTTATTGCTGCCTAGACTCTCTAGAGTCTATATAGCAATAATCAGTGGCCACAAGTGCCCACAAATGGAATTTTGCATGAGTTGCATTTCCTATTGGAATGAACAGTGGTGATTTATTTTTTTAAAGAGTATATTATGCCAGTGTTGTACTTCCAGTACAGAGTGAATTGGATCTCGACTGTTGCAGTGAATTGAAAAGGTTTCCGTGAACATGTTAATTAAGGATGCAGTATCCTTTTTTAGCAAACGTTTCCAGGGTGTATTTAAGAACCTGTGTTTCCAATTATTTCACAATGAAATATTTTTTCAATGTTTGTAGTGCGGCACATTGAAATCTTAATGAGTATTCGTAAAAGCCTATATTAAAAGTTAGCATTTCCATAGAAAATTAAAAGTTGCTTCGATATATATATTAAATCCTTTTTTTTTTACCCAGTTGGTTTGAATTCTGCTGTAAATGAAAACCAGATTTGGACCAAAATTTGTTCTGGCACATTGTACCGTATTTGTACTGTGGTAATTTAAAAATCTTTGTCTTCTCACTCATTTCGTTCTGAAATTGAACACGCTCAGAACAATTTAGATCCCCGCTGTTTGAAGACCAGTGCAAACACAGGCTCAATGTGCTGAATGTCATCTCCTGCACTGAAATCTCTTAACATTTTGACTTCTTTTGACAATTCTTAATCTTTTCTATTAACACTTTTCACATGGAGATTTCTTCTGTTTTTACTGTTCAGATTTCTCCTAGATATTGCCTAGGAACTCCCTGCGAAGGAACTCCCTGCCTAAACCTCTCCGCCTCTCTACCTCTCTTTCCTCCTTCAAGACGCTCCTTAAAATCTCTTTGACTAAGCTTTTAGTCAGCGTCACTAATTTCTACTTGTGCCGCTTGGTGTCAAATTTTTTAAATCTCATAATACTTCTGTGAAGCGCCTTGGGATGATTCACTACGTTAAAGGCGCTATATAAATACAAGTTGTTATGTTTATGTACATGATGCACAATGTTAAGCAAATACTTATGAAACCACCATACTTCCATTCCTGTATTAATAGTGAACCTCATAATAACTAGAATGTATACCAAACCGTCTGCAGAATATATAGCGTTTCTTATTGTTTTGAACATCTTGAGGCTGTCACTGAGAGTACAATCTATGGATGGAAGAATCATCTCTCAACCAGTTCAAAGCTGAACGTAGACGGGATATTTTAGATTGCTCGTGTTTAGTTAATGGTTTTATAAAATTCATGAAATCAATCCAAAGTTTCTTTTCAATTTCTTAGCTGATATTGTGCTGATTGCCCAACTTAATTTGTCTATGAAAATATTCAGCCTAGCTTCCTCCTTGTATAGCACCTAACCCTTGGGGAAAACCCCCGTGTAGGTTTTACATTTAGTTTCAGAACCATTACTGTGTTTTTTTTCTGAGGGGATTTTGTTTTCACTTGGTGCAACAAATCTGAACTATATATATATTTCCTAGGTCGCTCTGCCACATCCGTAATTTAAGGAAATTCTTTGCTGTTGTACTTTTGAACTGCAGAATACCGGGTATTGCTAGCTATATGCTGTTTGCTTCTCTAATCCTGATAAGAGTAATCTATTGAGTAAAACCCCGTTTTGTGATGGTTACATGGAATACCAGTGATAGAAAGTAATTGTAACCCATGATATCCAAATATTTTACAATCTGTGTGTAAAAGCAGACTAGCCAACTTCAGCTGCCTCTGAATAATATTGGAATTATCTTAATGTATAATTTGTGTTTGTCACGTTTCGATGGTTACAGAGAGATGTGCAGCACAGCAGTTTAATGCATCGACAAGGACTGCTAGGACATGGTTACCCACGCCCTGATGAGACTGGGTCCAGAGGTCCAGCACTTCTCTCCCAGGGTCATTGATCTAACTCTAACTTCCCTATGGCTGGCAGAATGATGTGTGTCACAGGAGTGGAGGGAGGGGTGATGCAGAGAGAGGAAATAACTTTTTTTTTTAAAAAGAGCTCTTATTCTTCATTAAGTACAATTATGTACTATCACAAGATGTTGTTTCCTCCTTTACTGTTCTGTGATGGTGCTTGTTAATGGAAACAGTTTCAGCTAAGTTCACAAGTCTGTACAGGGAAGTGGGGAGAGTAAAAGGTTTTTTAATTCATGATATTTTTGCAAGTAATGACGACAAAATGCTCCCAGTGCAAATAAGTTATTACTGTTTACTCCTGATAATCTTAGATTATTAGTTTCTGTTCTGTAATTCCAATCAGCTCATAAAGTTTATAATATTTGAACTGCAGTGCTCTCCAGTGTAAAGTCCTGTTCTACACAAATGGCTCTTCAGCTACTTCATGATGTCAGTTCTGCTGTTAACCTGTCTCTGCCCAAAGCTGGCTGACCTAAAAAGAAAAAGAAAGACTTGCATTTATATAGCGCCTTTCACGACCGACCCAAAGCACTTTACAGCCAATGAAGTACTTTTGAAGTGTAGTCACTGTTGTAATGTAGGAAACGCAGCGGCCAATTTGTGCACAGCAAGCTCCCACAAACAGCAATGTGATAATGACCAGATCTGTGTTTTTTTCGAGTGATGTTGATTGAGGGATAAATATTGGCCAGGACGCCGGGGGTAACTCCCCCGCTCTTCTTCGCAGTAGTGCCATGGGATCTTTTACGTCCACTTGAGAGGACAGAAAGGGACTCGGTTTAACGGCACCTCTGACAGTGCAGCACTCCCTCAGTACGGCACTGGGAGTATCAACCTAGATTTTTGTGCTCAAGTCCCTGGAGTGGGACTTGAACCCACAACCTTCTGACTCAGAGGCGAGGGTGCTGCCCACTGAGCCACAGCTGACACTTCATAGATATACTATACTATATTTGCAGCATTTTCAAGGAAGTGTAAATTAGAGTGGGTGAATTCAATGTCAAATCAGGTACAGCAAGAGCGGGATAGAAAGATTGGATTAAGAGAGAAAAAAGAAACAAAGGAAAAGTAAAAACATAAAAAAATATATAAACATTTAAACTTAAATACCCAACAAATTAAAACCTGAAGGAATGAGACTCTATACTTGTAATGCAGGTTGAGCGCCGAAATCCGGAGTTTAGAAATTCGCAATGTTCCGGAATCTGGACTCCCCTCCCCCCTCCCCCTCCCTTGCCGGGCCGGACCCTTTCCCCTCCCCGCCGCCTCCGCCTCCCTCGCCGGGCCGGACTCCCTCTCCCCCTCCCCCGCCAGGCCGGACTCCCCTCCCCCGTTGCCCCCCCCCCCCCCCTTACCTCTCCCCAGGTGTTTCCGGATTCAGGACGTCGGGAAGACGTTCCGAAATCCAGAACGGTCTTGGTCCCGAGGTTTCCGGATTTCGGACGCTCTACCTGTCGTTAATTTTCAATGCCGGAGAGATTCATTGACAGTAATTGACAGCACACCATTAAAAGAATCTCTGACAGATGATCCAGGCTTAATTTAATATGGGCAGACCATAAACGGCTCCAAAGCCAGCTCGTTTGCGTCACTTCAGACCAGCTCTAACTTTCTGTGATGAGTTTAGCTCGTATCTGCCGTGCAAGTACAGCAACTTTCCTGCCATTCAATGCATTTGAATGGGGAGCCCGAGGCTGTTCTCACAAAGCTAATGACTAATGACTTTGGCCCAAAAATGTGTCTCGGCCCCAACTTCAGAAGTTTGCTGTTCTGATCAAAGGTCATTGACCTGAAACATTGGGACCGGATTTTTGGCTTTCGGGGTTTTTCGGCGAAAATGATCGCTATACGTGAAAATTACCGTTTACGTTGTGCTACCGTTTTTAGGCTGCACTTTTGGTCTTTGGGGACTGCGTTAAAGGAGGCATTGCACGCTTATTCGCGGTGCAGCACACGAGTTTCGGCAACTTTAGTCCGGGGTCGTTTGCGCTGTGAGAGAAGGGTGGGGGGAGAAATCCAAAAAACTTTTACAAGACCCTTGGCTACCAAATCACTTTAAAAAAAAAAAATTTAAAACTTTAACTTACCTTTTTTGGAGGTTGTCATTACCCACCACTGCTGGCAGGGCTGCACCAACAGGTTTTACCTGGTCGAGAGAGAGCCGAAAATACGACGGTAACATAATCCGCATCGTTACACATCAGCGCAGCTCTCTCCCATCCCGCCGCAAACAACAAGCCCAGGATCCCGACCGGGTTTTCACCGCGACCACCCAGTCACAAAGCCCTCGAAAATCCAGCCCTCACTCAATCTCTCCCTCCACAGGGTACTGCCTGACCTGCTGAGTATTTCCAGCATTTTCTGTGTTTATTTCCCAGCATCCGCAGTATTTTGCTATTGTATTAATGTCACCCCCCCCCCCACTCCAGTTGGAAAGCCTGCTAACACTCACTGTCTAATGTACAAGTGAAGAAAAAAGAAAGCCTTGCATTTATATAGCGCCTTTAACGACCCTCAGGATGTCACAAAGCACTTTGTCGTCAATGAAGCACTTTTGAAGTGTAGTCACTGTTGTAATGTGGGAAACGCTGCCCCGGTCATGTATCGGGTGTGTCTGAGTGTATAATTATACCCCAACAACACCCTCGTGAGAGGAGGAGAGATTCCAATCAAACATTCAGAACCCGTTTCCCATTTTTAAGGTTTATGTAAACTTTAATTCACCTCTTTTACTTCTGCTTTCTGGCTCCTACTATAAATATGGCCACTTGATTGTCTATAAACTGGCTCTGAAATCCAGTTGAATGGCAAGGAAGTGGAGATTGATCTGGCAGTGGCTTAAGACTGAGGATTAGGCTCATGGGAGAGCCCCAGAAGGTGATGAGCTCAGGCAAGTAAACTTGTCTGCCCCACAGTAAGTGTTAACATTCTCAAATGTTGTAGTCTGTGATTTTTTTAACCTGGTTTAGAATGGTTGTACTGTGACATGTGCATAGTGTTTGCTGTGACGAGCGTCGATAACTTGGCTACTGCTGCCAGAGCAGAGTTATCAAACATCTGCTTTTGATTATCGTGGTTCAAAGATGCATGGCAATGTGTTTTAGTTCTCTGCACATTTAAGTGTGTAGAAAGACTCAAACTGTTTATTGAAATACAGATGCGTGAGGCACTAGTGTAAATTACTTTGGATTAAAACGCTCCAGCATCTGTGGATACAAAGAAATGCAACCAAGTGGCGGTGGGGCAGGGGGAGCGTTAGTCCAGCATCACAGAATCGCTGTGGAAAGCCCATTTTTTACAATGGCCTGTAATTTGCAGTCAGCGGCGGATCTCCCTCGCCCCCCCCCTCCCCCTCCTCCGCGCGCTCGCCCCCCCCTCCTCCGCGCGCTCGCCCCCCCTCCTCCGCGCGCTCGCCCCCCCTCCTCCGCGCGCTCGCCCCCCCCTCCTCCGCGCGCTCGCCCCCCCCTCCTCCGCGCGCTCGCCCCCCCCTCCTCCGCGCGCTCGCCCCCCCTCCTCCGCGCGCTCGCCCCCCCTCCTCCGCGCGCTCGCCCCCCCTCCTCCGCGCGCTCGCCCCCCCTCCTCCGCGCGCTCGCCCCCCCCTCCTCCGCGCGCTCGCCCCCCCCTCCTCCGCGCGCTCGCCCCCCCTCCTCCGCGCGCTCGCCCCCCCTCCTCCGCGCGCTCGCCCCCCCCTCCTCCGCGCGCTCGCCCCCCCTCCTCCGCGCGCTCGCGCCCCCTCCTCCGCGCGCTCGCCCCCCCTCCTCCGCGCGCTGGCCCCCCCTCCTCCGCGCGCTCGCCCCCCCTCCTCCGCGCGCTCGCCCCCCCTCCTCCGCGCGCTCGCCCCCCCCATCACGTGCTCCCCTCCTCCGCGCGCTCGCCCCCCCCTCTTCCGCGCGCTCGCCCCCCCTCCTCCGCGCGCTCGCCCCCCCATCACGTGCTCCCCCTCCTCCGCGCGTTCGCCCCCCTCCTCTGCGCGCTCGCCCCCCCCTCCTCCGCGCGCTCGCCCCCCCCTCCTCCGCGCGCTCGCCCCCCCTCCTCCGCGCGCTCGCCCCCCCTCCTCCGCGCGCTCGCCCCCCCTCCTCCGCGCGCTCGCCCCCCCTCCTCCGCGCGCTCGCCCCCCCTCCTCCGCGCGCTCGCCCCCCCCCCCCATCGCGTGCTCACCCCTCCCTCCCCCCGTCGCGGGCTCGCTCCCCCCTCCATCGCGTGCTCTCGCTCACCCATACACCACACTCCATTCACTCGCACTCACTTTCTCAGTGCAGACACTACTGGCTGCTGTACCATTGCATGAGTTTAGAATTTTAATGCTGTGACCATTCTGTTCAAATTATTTTTCAAAGGAAATATAGTTTCAGCAGCTAGAATCTGCTGTAAACTGTGAAATATGAAAAGTATTTAATAATGTGATCATGTATAAAATAAATCTAATGACATTCTCCAGTGTAAAGCACAACAGTGGCCGTAAAATAATGTAAATCAGTATATAAACAAAATGTAAAAATTTGGTCAGACTCCTGGTTGAATCTATGAAAGCCGTGTTGCGGTGTTTTTCTAGATTAGATGCTTTAGTGTGGTGTTGAGCTGCTCCCAGTACTCTGTGTCCTTGCCAACTTCTCCCAACAGCTCATTGATCCCAGTGGAGTAGTGTTTCAAATGCCTCGATTTTCAAACTTCTCATCCTTATTTTCAAATCCCTCCATGGCCCTCGCCCCTCCCTATCTCTGTAATCTCCTCCAATACCACAACCCCCTGAGATGTCTGCGCTCCTCTAATTCTGCCCTCCTGAGCATCCCTGATTATAATCACTCAACCATCGGTGGCCGTGCCTTCTGTTGCCTGGACCCCAAGCTCTGGAACTCCCTCCCAAACCTCTCCGCCTCTCTACCTCTCTCTCTCCTCCTTTAAGGAGCTCCTTTAAAACCTACCTCTTTGACCGAGCTTTTGGTCATCTGCCCTAATTTCTCTATGTGGCTCGGTGTCAAATTCTTTGTCTGATAATACTCCTGTGAAGCTCCATGGGACGTTTCACTATATTAAAGGCGCTATATAAATACAAGTTGTTGACCTCTGGTAGGTGCAGTTTGGAGCCAAGATCAGAAATACTGAAAAAATTGTAACTTCAATTGCCAACCATGATCTGATAGATTTTTAAGGGGAAAAAATAAATGTAAAAACGGGTTGAGAGGGGTGAAAATCTTTTTGCGCTAACTCTTGAAGGTTAATGCACGGGTAAGCATCTTGGGTCCTTACTGTGGACTATTTTTCTTCAGACCTTACCCACTTCCTCTCCAATTCAAAACCGTAAGCGAGTGGCGGATCATGGTTTATGTGGCTGCACTGTGTCTGGAAGGAGTTGTCCTTTCCCATTCTTTTTATATGCCTGTAATTTATGCAAAATGTAATTAAGGTGGAGAAGAGACACTTGATAAGTGATACCAATAGTATGGAGGGTTAAAAAATAAATGACTGCCCATGAATTGTGTGAAAAAGGAGCCTTGAGATGCTCATACGGTAGTGTTACTGGTGGCGTACCTGATTTCAAGTTATAGTACTGGTTCCACTGTTCCCTGTAATTTATTTTTGGTCTGCGCCCCCTTTTAACTGGCGCTGCGGCCCATTCAAATATTCCCACATGTAAAAGCCGGTGAGCAACCTGCGTGCCACCTACGGATAGGAACGTTGATTGTATGCATTTGGATCCGTGTCAATTCCATAAGTCGAACTCGCGTAGTCAGAATCCTGGTTACATGTACTTTTGCACCAGCTCCCCCTGGGTTCCTGCACCTGGAGGCATGGGCAGGAGGCATTGTAAGATGTTTTGCAAACCAACGAGCGGAGAAGCTCTAAATAAACGTTTTAAAACGCCTAGTTCCATTATATGAAAACAGAAGAATTAACATTTTGAGAGAGGTTTATTTTAGGAGGCGGTGGAGTGGTACTCTGAGAGCTGTTTGTATGCAAATATGCAGAAAAACCAGAATTGAGCTTTTCTTCAGTGAAAAATTTGGCACACAACCAAAAGAACCATCCCTCCCTTCATATACATATTTTCCTTGTTTCTTATGAAAGTTGCACCCATTTCAAACACTTAAATCATGGGTTTTCTGATTTTACCTGCAGTTTTGTAGGTCATTAAAAAATATTGTGAAGCAAAATTAGTTGATAATTTTCTCTAACAATCGTTCCAATTCTCTAGAAATTCATCTGGAGGGGAGGAAAGAATTGGGGAGTACGACGTTTTTAAAGGTACTTTAATTAAAAATGTTGCTGGACTGCACTTGATAAAATAAGGTTGCATCAACCAGTTTATTTTAGGATACATGAAGTCCTATGTTAGCAGTTTAGCATTCTAGTAAATGTTCTCCCTCCTCTGCCCAAGGCTATGACTACTTACTGAATACTGTTCTGCCAGCATTTGGTAGCCCCCGATACCTTGTGCAATTTGCCGTTCATGTATGAGCCTAGGCAGGCTACTCGTCAGCGAAGGAAAGAAAGTGCGTACAATTCTATATTGCCTTTCACATCCTCGGGATCTCCCAAGGGCTTCACAGCCAATGACTTACTTTTGAAGTGCTGTTACGGTTGCTCTCTACCTCTCTTTCCTCCTTCAAGACGCTCCTTAAAACATACCTCTTGGACCAAGCTTTTGGTCACCTGCGGCTCGGTGTCAAATTTTTTATCGCATAAAACTCCTGTGAAGCGCCTTGGGCCATTTCACTACGTTAAATGTGCTATATAAATACGAGTTGTTGTTGTAATGTAGGGAAGTGCAGCCGCCGATTTGCGCACAGCAAGGTTCCGCCAACATAACGACCGGTTCATCTATTTCTGTAGGTCTGGGATAGGGTGGTGACATCACCGCAAAGCTAAAATTTGTCCTCGTTTGATTTCAATTCATGCTCAACAGGGGTCGCTGGATGGTAATTGGGAGCTGAGTTTCCTCTCCCTAACTCGGTGCTGAGGCCAATTATAGCACCTCCACCGCGGTGTGGCCTGGTTGAGATTTTATAAACTTGGGGACTATGTGTACAACAGCAACCTAACAAACAGCAGTGATGGCATTCAGAGGGGAAGGACCTGACCAGCCAGCCTCCTTGATTTCTTTGAGGAAGTGACTACCCATAGGAACTATAGTAAATCTCATGACATTGTTGTACTTAGACTTGCCAAAAGCATTTATTAAAGTTCTGCACAAAAGGCTGATGGTTACGCTTGAAGCTGTGGGCATTCAGGATAACATTTGAGAATGGCCAAGATAGATGAAGTTGCCGACAAAGCGTCGACCTATCTTGGAACTGAGATATGCACCTGTGGAAAGTTTGGTGAGAGTTACCGATGGCAGTTGGCGGAGTAGTTGGTGATTTTAATAAACTGTAGAAATGCTAAACGCTTCCTCCAAACAAAGATTAGATTGCGCAAAAGCAGTGAATTATCCACCCTGTTATCTTTGAAGTTGTTTCTCCAAAGACGGTTAATCATAAACAATTTGTTAGCCTACCGTGGAACTCGATAAACATTGCATACTGTTGTGTTGTGATGTCACTGGTCATGGATGCTCGGCAAGCCTTGTCTGGTGTAGGCCCTCCTCTGGTTATGAGCGCTGGGCGATAAAGTAAAACAGAGATGTGCGGTTGGTCAGGTTTTTTGAAAATGGAAAGCTACAAGGGCAACACGTCCAACAAAAGCTGCAAAAATGAACGTTCGAATATGAGACAGTGGTTAGAAGTTATTTTATTTGTCGGGCAAGATAACCCACTGGTTTGAGCAAGCTTGGCACGGTCATTATTTTGTATTATTATGCAAAGACACGTTTTATTGATTGGCTCAGATTGAGTGAGCCCAGGCATAACTGTTTGTGAAATAAAAGCAGCTCATCACTTCGTATACAGCTCCTTTTCGTTTTAATTCGTTCTTGGGATGTGGGCGTTGCTGGCTAGGCCGCCATTTATTGCCCATCCCTAATTGCCCTGGAGAAGGTGGTGGGTGGTGTGTCGCCTTCTTGAACCGCTGCAGTCTGTGTGGTGAAGGTGCTCCCACAGTGCTGTTAGGGAGCGAGTTCCAGGATTTTGATCTAGCAACGATGAAGGAACGGCCGATATATTTCCAAGTCCGGATATTGTGTGACTTGGAGGGGAACTTGGAGGTGATGGCGTTCTTACTAAGTGTTTCCTCGGTCCGCCTTCAAAAAGATTTAAGTAGCGCGTGCGAGGGCACATACAAAAGATACAATATGCAGCATGTACGTCAGGGGAGCAAACTGTTCCATCCCCTGGATTATACTTTTGTATAAATAGATATTGGGCAATGTGAGTCAACTCTGGCTGATAAGAGGCTTCGGATCTGTTTACAGGGGCAACTGATGCCACTGAACCCAAGAAAGTATCTGTAGCAGAACCAAACTTGTAACAAAGTTTTAATACGGAGGCTAAAATAAACATATTTTAATGAGAAATAGTATCTGACTTTGTTTAAAGACAAAGTCAGTAGGTTAGACCTGAAACGTTAACTCTGTTAATCTCTCCACAGATGCTGTCTGACCGGCTGAGTATTTCCCAACATTTTCTGCTTTAATTTTCGATTTCCAGCATCCGCAGTATTTTGCTTTTACTGTTGTGGTGCAGAATAGTTACTGGCAGTATCTCAAAAGTGGTCTTGAAGCTACAGCTGTGGTATATGGAGGAGCTTTCATTTTGAGACGTGCCAAGTTATAAACATTTTGGTGTTTCTGAAAGCCAATTAGCAAAATATTCTGTTCAGCCAAGTTTTCTGTCATTGCACAGTTTCAGCTAAGTGTGAATGAGTGCCTTTGCTGTCGGTGTTTTATGAACTGAACTATTTATGTGGCTTTTGCTGAATTTCCACGGAACATGAATGCCTCGATGAAAGCAGTTCAACGTGATTGAGAAATAAATGTATCCGATATTGTAGCACCGTGCCACAGGGTGGTGGGGAGCAGTTCCCTCCATGTGGAAAGTTTCTGATCTCAGCCAGCTGGTGGCAAGCAGGAGGCACCTTCTTTCCCACCGGGTGGTAGGAGTGGTGGAACGAGGCTGTATTTACTTGCATGCTTTCAAATTGTTAGCTACAGACTGCCATTAGCAGAGACTTGGATTGACTGCATATCCTTTCAGCCAGGGACTGGTGTGTAGCTCAGTAGCCTTAGAGCGAGAGTAAACTAAACTCCTCCAATTGAGGCTCTAAAAGCTATTTCACAGCAGACAGCCCTTGCTCTTTTTCTCTTCCTCCTCCAGGTATATTTATGTAATAGTACTAGCTGTCGCGTACATTGCCAGGGACTGAGCAGAAGCTTCTGTACAAATCTTCTGGATTAAAGAACTAATGGTGGCAGCACCTCCACACTCAGTAACTGGATGACTCAAAGACCCAGCGATAGATGAGAATGGTGACACTGACAACTTGCATTATCGTTCACCGTGATGTGATGTGTCATGAATTATCCTTACATCGCTGAAAATTAACCCATTATCTCCTCCTTGGACTGCAGTAACCTGTTTTTTTTAATAAATGTGAGCTGCTTGGCGTCTTACCATTCAAATAGCCACGTCTTGTTTAGCTTGGTAGTCTGATTTGGAAGGAGGAAACAAACACCTACTAAACCGGTTCCTGCTTTTTAATTTTGAACATGTGTATATGTTACACTGTAAACCTTGTCCTTTGGAAGCTATAGAACCAAGCAGTTAAAAAAGGCTCCTTTCCATTTGGATACTGTGCTTGACCCTTAGCCTGTGCTCGCTCATCTACATTGGCTCCCGGTTAAGCAACGCCTCGATTTCAAAATTCTCATCCTTGTTTACAAATCCCTCCATGGCCTTGCCCCTCCCTATCTCTGTAATCTCCTCCAGCCTCACAACCCTCCGAAGATGTCCTCATTCGTCTAATTCTGCCCTCTTGAGCATCCCTGATTGTAGTCGCTCACCATTGGTGGCCGTGCCTTCTGTTGCCTAGGCCCCAAGCTCTGGAACTCCCTCCCTAAACCTCTCTACCTCTCTTTCCTCCTTCAAGACACTCCTTAAAACCTATCTCTTTTTGCTCACCTGCATTAATTTCTACTTATGTGGCTCGGTATCAAATTTTTATCACATAACACTCCTATGAAGCACCTTGGGACATTTCACTACATTAAAGGTGCTATATAAATACAAGTTGTTGTATCGGAAGGGGACCTTTACAGCGGAACCTTGAATGCAGGTTGTTGTAATATCTGAAGGGGACCTTTACAGCGGAACCTTGAAACCACACTCCTCCTCCCTGTAAATCATGGAGATTGATGGATGATTGAGAGTCCCCAAGTTACACTGCTGTTTGTTATCCTGAGCTTTAAATGCACTGCCTCTCCTCTGTACAGACTGATTCGAAACCAGGAGGAAAATAAAGGAGAAACTTTTCCTTTTTAGTTCACACTTCAACAAAGTTGTAATAAATAACGTCTTTCAAATAAAATGGAACTCAACTATTTGCATACAACCAACAACAACTTGTATTTAAATAGCGCCTTTAATGTGGTGAACCGTCCCAGGGCGCTTCTCAGAGTATTATGAGATGAACAGTTTGACACCGAGCCACATAAGGAGAAATCAGCGCAGGTGACCAAAAACTTGGCCAAAGAGGTAGGTTTTAAAAAGCGTCTTGAAGGAGGGATGAAGAGGTTTAGACAGGGAATTCCAGAGCTTAGGGCCTAGGCAACAGAAGGCATGGCCACCAATGGTTGAGCGATTATAATCAGGGATGCTCAAGAGGACAGAATTTGAGGAGCGCAGATATCTCGGGTGGCAGGGGGGTGGATTTGAGGGCAGGAGGAAATTACAGAGATAGGGAGGGGCAAGGCCATGGAGGGATTTGAAAACTAGGATGAGAATTTTGAAATCGAGGCGTTGCTTAACCGGAAGCCAAAATGGGTCAGTGAGCACAGGGGTGATGGGTAAGTGGTCTACTCAGAGCTCCGACACGGCAAGTGAGTCCCAGGTGGGCAGAGGAAATGCTTCAAGGACACCCTCCATAGCCTCCTTGAAAAAGTACAACATCCCCACCGACATCTGGGAATCCCTGGGCTAAGACCGCTCAAAGTGGAGGAGGAGCATCAGGGAAGGCGCCGAACGCCTCGAGCCTCTTCGCTGGGAGCACGCAATAGCCAAGCGCAAACAGCAGGAGGAGCGCACGGCAACACAAGCACCTCACCCACCCGTCCCTCCAACCACCTGACCCACCTGTGACGGAGACTGTAGGTCCTGCATTGGTCTCATCAGTCACCTGAGAACTCATAGTGTGGAAGCAAGTCATCCTTGACTCCGAGGGACTGCCTCAGAAGAAGAAGATGGGTGAGCGGGACTTGGTGCGAGTTAGGACACGGGGCTGCCGAGTTTTGGATCACCTCTAGTTTACATAGGGTAGAATGTGGGAGGTCAGCTAGGAGTGCGTTGGAATAGTCAAGTGTAGAGGTAACAAAGGCATGGATGAGGGCTTAAGCAGTGGATGAGCTGAGGCAAGGGCAGAGACGGGCTTATCCACAGGCTTGTATTGTGGAAGACCAGCTGGAATGTGGGCTACCAGCTATGTTGAATGTAACACTGTTTGGTTACTGTACTAGCTAATGTTGCATTTATCATGCATTTCATTCACCGGTACTGGTGCTCATTTAAAAAGATATGCTCTGTCTTGATTTTAATCACCTTTGTAGCACTAACCTCAGGGAGGTTGCTGAATAGATTGCTCCAAGTGAATCCATACTGCCTCTTGGTGGTCGTGGTGTTTGTTCCTCCGTCCTCTCCATTAGCGTGCCTCTAATGTTCTGCTCCTGCCGCAAAATTAGCTGCCATTGGAAAAAGTGATCAATCAACTGATCTGCCAGCTCAAAACTCCCCAGCCACCTACTCGTGACTCCAGCTGCCAGAACCCTGGGTAGGCCGGCCAAAAATGCTCTACTAACTACAGAGGTAAACACACCAGGCAGCACATACCGATTTCCAACAGTCCCTTTAGCATTTTAAATTGATTAATTCACGGGATGTCGGTGTCGCTGGCAAGACCAGCATTTATTGCCCGTCCCTAAATACCCGCGAAAAGATGGTGGTGCGAAGAGGGCAGTGCTAGATTTATTTAATTAACTGGATTTAAATTCCCCAGCTGCCGTGGTGGGATTTAAACTCGTGTCTCTGGATCATTAATCCAGGCCTCTGGATTACTAGGTCCAGTCACATAACCACTGTGTTACCGTTCCCCATAAGATGAACACTGCAAAGTTGCCAATGTTCAAATCCACACCGAGCGTATCTGCTTAAAAACTCACCTGTGCCACTGAATGATGAGTGCCACGCCAAAACCAAGCGCAGGCAACGGAAAGAGCGTGCGGCAAACCAGTCCCACCCACCCCTTCCCTCAACAACTATCTGTCCCACCTATGACAGAGTCTGTGGCTCTCGTGTTGGACTGTTCAGCCACCAAAGAACTCACTTCAGGAGTGGAAGCAAGTCTTCCTCGATTCCGAGGGACGGCCTATGATGATGATGATGATGATGACTGTATTCATCATAGGCAGTCCCTCGGAATCGAGGAAGACTTGCTTCCACTCTAAAAGTGAGTTCTCAGGTGACTGAACAGTTTCTGTCACAAGTGGTTGAAGGAAAGGGTGGGTGGGACTGATTTGCCGCATGCTCCTTCCGCTGCCTGCGCTTGTTTCTGCATGAACACCAGTACCGGAGCCCATTTTTTTTAAATCTGGAGGCTCTGACTTGATCCGCTGTCCATAGTGGAGGCTGCAGAGTGGATCGTTGCAGCTAAGCACTTGTCTTTAGTGCTCACCTCAAGCATTTATTCATTGTTTCGGACCTGTGCCAGTTCTACCAGTTGAAATAAGGAGAAACTGGCAGGAGGGTCAATAACCAGAGGACACAGATTTAACTGTTGCTGGCTTTTTGAATCAGAAGATCAGGTGGTTAATCCCCTGTTCTGGTGCCAGCTGATCTTGAGATGAATAAAGCAAAAATATCCAGCAGGCCCAACTCCCACTAGTCTTCCATTGTCTGCAGAGTGAGAGCATGGATAATCGGGGTTGCGGGTAATCGAAATTCCACTGTACAAGATGAGTCTATTGGATTTTTAGCTAAAGGCTGGTTTGATTTAGATACATACGCTCTTTTTCTCCCTTTCTCATTTCTGATACAAGCCATATTTGTGGCTGGGGGTGGTGGAGGAGGAGAGACACGGATATCTTCAGAAGCTTGTTGTTCCATCTGCAGTCTAGTACCTGGTCATGGTGAGCAAGTTTATTTGAAGATTTCATAAGAGACCATCATGATCTGCACATTATCAGTTCCTGATGTACTGTGAAATCATGTGATGTTAATTCTTTGAGCTGCAGGAGTTTTATTTGTAAAGCATTTTCCAGCGCTATTTCTGAAATTCTAAGACACTGAAAATGTCATATGTTGGAATGCATAAGCTTTGTGCTGAATGCAACTAATTGCTCAAGGCAGATGGTGGTTAGTCTTTGGCACGTTCTACAGTTTTTAGTCCAGACCTAAAGCCAGCAACTTTATTTTTCGACTTTAGTTGTTGCACATTGCCTCATTCTCTCTTCCTCCCCCGCAAAAGGTTTTGATTCCCAACTTTACTGCCTTTGCGTGTGGGCAGCAGCACTTCAACACACTCTGCCAGTGCTGCTCTGTAGCCTTTTTGTTGTTAAAGGAATGCTGGCGACGGAGTGACTGCCCATGGGCCCTCTGGTTGATGATGTTCCCGATGACCTGGCTGAGCTGAACAATTGGTTGTCAGTGGGAAGAAGAGCTGGGCAACAGGGGGGGCGGTGGATGGGGGGGCTGCAAAATGGGGTTTGGAGAGAGGGGGAGCCTCAGAGGGCTGTGGATGGTCCGGCGATGAGCATAATCAAGACTAAGATTGATAGATTTTTGGGCACTAAGGGAATCGAAGGATATGGGGATCGGGCGGAAAATCATCATCAAGGGCAGTCCCTCAGAGTCGAGGATGACTTGCTTCCACTCTAGAAGTGAGTTCTCAGGTGACTGAACAGTCCAATACGGGAATTACAGTCTCTGTCACAGGTTGGGGCAGACATTGGTTGGAGGAAAGGGTGGGTGGGGAGTCTGGTTTGCCGCACGCTCCTTCCGCTGCCTGCGCTTGATTTTTGCATGCTCTCGGCGACGAGACTCGAGGTGCTCAGTGCCCTCCCAGATGCTCTTCCTCCACTTGGGCGGCCTTGGGCCAGGGATTTCCAGGAGTCGATGGGAATGTTGCACTTTGGCAGTGAGGCTTTGAGGATGTCCTTGAAGCATTTTCCTCTGCCCACTTGGGGCTTGTTTGCCGTGTCGAAGCTCCGCATGGAGCGCTTGCTTTGGGAGTTTCGAGTCGGGCATGCGAACGATGTGGCCCGCCCAACGGAGCTGATCGAGCGTGGTCAGTGCTTCGATGCTGGGGATGTTGGCCTGAGCGAGAACACTGACGGTGTGTCGGTCCTGCTAATGGATTTGCAGGATCTTGCGGAGGCAGTGCTGGTGGTACTTGAAAGTGGAGTTGCTGTCGAAGTTCAGGCGGAGCAGGCTCAAGGGGCTGTATGGCCTACTCCTCCTATTTCGTGTGTTCTTGTGGGAGTATTGCTGGTGTGAATGTCAGTGGAGCCAGGATTCAGAGTTCGGGTGCACATTGCAATATACAAGTGTGCTGCACCACTGAGCCACCCCAAGTTGAATTTACTTTACTCTTTTTGAACAGTGGCTTTATTGATAGAATCAGTAACTAGATTGAACCCATATCTATCTCATCAGAAACATTATGGTTTTTTAAAAAAACTGTCTGGTTAGAATTGCTTATTGTTTAATATTTGTAACCGGAATGACTGGTTTTTATGTACTGCGTGATATAATGAGAACAACAAGAACATACAGTTCAAGATGTGACTATTTCACAAAAAAACCCTTCAAATTTAGTTACTTTTTCGATGAGTCACTAACCAATGCACTGACATTTGCTTATGGCAGTTCAAGTAACCAATGTTCTGAAACCTTTTGCATAACACAGCAATCTGAGTCTCAGCATACTTCTTTGAAGTTAGAAACCAATAAAAGCCAAACACTATGGGACTGTATGCTTTATTTAGATGTTTTTAGATTTGGTATGCACAGGTTTGAAGGTTGATGAAACGTTTTCTGTTGCAATTCTTTATATAGCGACAGGCCTGAGGCTGAAAGGTTAAAGTGTTAAACAGACAATAATCACATGCAAGAGCAAAGGGAAATATCTAGTTGCATCAAATCTATTCTAGCTGCTGACTTCATGTATCTATATCCCATCAAGTTGAAAGCATTCAAGCAACTCCTGCTGTTATCAAATCACTCACGAATCCTGCTAATTAAAATAGAGCTTCATTTTTTTTTGAAAACCATTGTTTGACAGGAACTTGAGCCTGGCATAACAAGGTTTAGACATGTTATGAGCCTTTATTGCATAAAAGGTACTTTTACATGAATGTACAGTCAAGTGTAAAATGAATTGATCTGCACAGAGGCTGAATTCTGTACTTGTTAATGATTTCTTTTCTAGCTTTTTTTTTTACTTAGAAGCAGCTACATTATAGCATCTAAAGCGATCATCTTTTGATTAATGAATTTATCAAACAACTTGAAGCTTTGGTAAAGTAATTTATGTAGCTTTCTCAAACATCCACACTGTAAGTTCATGATATTGTCAAGATCAACTACAGGTACAATGTCTCAAATCTGGCTGTTTGAAAACCAGATATTTTTCAGAAAATCCCATTTGATAATCAGTAAAATAAAATCTGGAATTATTGTCCAAAAACCAGCGGGTCGGACTAGTTATCGGCTTCGCCGCTATGTTTTAAATGGTGTGCGATCGGTCCGAGCCTTGCTGAATGACCCTCGACCTGGCCTGACCCACGCCACCATTAGTACTTTGTCTCGGCAGCATACCCAAAATCCGAAAAAATTCGAACACCGGCACGGTCTCGGTCCCAAGGTTTCCGGATTTGAGACATTGTACCTGTACAGGAATTCTTTTATTAAAAAAAATACTAGAAGTTGGAAATGAGTATCCATAACAGTACATTGTATGTAGGAGTATTCTATCAATGCAAACTTCAGAGGTGTAATATTTCAAGAATCTAGCTTAAATTTAAACTTACAGATTCGCTCACAAACTGTTTGTTCAAGTAGAATGAACTTCCTGTGTTAAACTTGTACAGACTTGACTCTTCAATTCAACATATATAGAATCTTGCAGCACAGAAAGAGGCCGTTCAGCTCACTGTGGCTGTGCCAGCTCTTTTGAAAGAGCTATCCAATTAATCCCACTCCTCGTCGTTCCCCATAGCCCTGCAGATTTTTCCATTTCAAGTATGCAGTATATCCAATTCCCTTTTGAAAGTTACTATTGAATCTGCTTCCACCATCCTTTCAAGTAGATCATCATAACATAAGAAACAGGAGCAGGAGTAGGCCATACGGCCCCTCGAGCCTGCTCCGCCATTTAATACGATCGTGGCTGATCCGATCATGGACTCAGCTCCACTCACCTGCTTGCTCTCCATATTCCCTTATTCCCTTATCGGTTAAGAAACTGTCTATCGCTGTCTTAAATTTATTCAATGTCCCAGCTTCCACAGCTCTCTGAGGCAGCGAATTCCACAGATTTACAACCCTCTGAGAGAAGAAATTCCTCCTCATCTCAGTTTTAAATGGGCGGCCCTTTATTCTAAGATCATGCCCCCAAGTTCTAGTCTCCCCCATCAGTGGAAACATCCTCTCTGCATCCACCTTGTCGAGCCCCCTCATAACTCTTTGGGTTTCAAAAAAAATCTCATGTTCCCTCTGGTCCTTGTGCCAATTATATTAAATCTATGTCCTCTGGTTGCTGATGCTCCTGCCAGTTTCTCCTTATTTACACTCTCAAAACCCTTCATGATTTGAAACACCTCTATTCAATCTCTCCTTAACCTTCTCAGCTCTAAGGAGAACACTCCCAGCTTCTCCAGTCTCTCCACACAACTGGAGTCCCTCATCCCTGGTATCATTCTGGCACATCTCTGCACCCTCTCCAGGGCCCGGACATCCTTCCTACAGTGCACCTAGATTTGGGCTAACAACCAATAATTGTAGGAAAGTAGTTGTACTCTATCAGCCGTGAATAAAGATTTGATTCTCAAAATAGCTAATCTAATTTTGGCAAAAAGAAATCTTTTCTCAAGGAGCTTCCATTCATAGCTTGTTTCATTCTTTGGTTACTGAGTAATAATCAACAACTTGGCTTCATCTAAGAAGAGTTTCTCAGTGGGCAGATAAAAAAAAAGTGTTAGTATGAATTGCCCAGCTGTGTTATATTATCATCTTAGTATTGCTGGCACTAGAATTTTTCACATCCCGTTTCTTTATTTTACTACACAACACTTGTGATCGCTTCCAGCATTTAACCAGGACTGGAAGTGGGTAGAATTTAGACACTTGCTATACCTGATGCTTGCCGGCCAGATCTGACCAATGAGGTACAAGAGATGTGACGGGTTGGGGTTGCCTTCAGTGGAATGTACCATCCAATAATCCTGTTTAAAATTCCATCCAGTTGAGTGGAGTTTTGATTATTTCCATAGTGCAAATCTTAACTGCATGAAAGGATGAGATAAGAGGCTGCGGTTAAGAACATAAGAAACAGGAGCAGGAGTCGGCCATTGGCCCCTCGAGCCTGCTCCGCCATTTAATAAGATCATGGCTGATCTGATCCTGGGCTCGGCTCCACTTCCCCGCCCGCTCCCCATAGAGCCGAGTTTTATTTTAAATGATTTGTACATTGAAACTTGAGTTGGAAACTTTGTCCCTATCAACTTTCATTTAAAGCGTTCTGATTATTCACCTTATGTATTACAGTGGGGAAATATAATTTATGGTACTTTTACACTACAACTTCGCAGTGACACTAACTTTGTGACATGTAAATAGGATGTGAAGACTCAAACTGGATATTAAGTGAAAAGAAGTGGAGTAAGAATCCTGTCTCCAGGGATCATTGCTCCAGTGTCAGGTTGGGCCTGGACTTTGGATTCACGATTCATTTACACAATAACTACACTGTTGGTGCGAAGTAAAACTGCTTCTTACTGACTGTAAAAGTAAGAAAAAACCTCTATATATATATATATATATATATATATATATATATATATATATGGCTTTTCATGATTTCAAGATGTACCAGAATGCTTCCCAGCCGATTAAGTATTTCTGAATGCAGTCACTGTTGTAGGAAACATGGCCACTAATTTACACACAGCAAGATCCACGAACAACAGTCAGATAAATGGCCAGATAATCTGCTTTTGGTTGTATTGGTTGAAAGATAATACTGGCCAGGACACCAGGAGAACTGCCCTGCTCTTTGAGTACTGCCCTGGGATCATTGACGCCAGTGTGAGAGGGCAGACAGGGACTCGTATTAGCCTCTCATCTGAAAGACAGCACCTCCGATTGTGCATACTCCCTCAGTACTGCATTGAAGTGTCAGAGAAGATTATGTGCTCAAGTCTCTGGAGTGGCTTGAAGCAACATCCCAGCTGTGGCTCAGTGGGCAGCACACTCGCCTCTGAGTCAGAAGGTTGTGGGTTCAAGTCCCACTCCAGGAACTTGAGCACAGAAATCTACACTGACACTCCAGTGCAGTGCTGAGGGAGCGCTGCACTGTTGGAGATGCCATCTTTCAGATGAAACATTACACCAAGGTCCTGTCTGTTCTCTCAGGTGGACGTGAAAGATCCCATGGCAGTATTTTGAAGAAGAGCAGGGGAGTTATCCCCGGTAACCTGGGCCAATATTTATCCCTCAATCAACATAACAAAAACAGATTATCTGGTCCTTATCACATTGCTGTTTGTGGGAGCTTGCTGTGCGCAAATTGACTGCCGCGTTTCTCACATTACATCAGTGACTACACTCCAAAAGTACTTCATTGACTGTAAAGCACTTTGGGATGTCCGGTGGTCGTGAAAGGCGCCATATAAATGCAAGTCTGTCTTTTTCTCTGACTCCGAGGCGAGAGCGTAACTTCGGAGCCTCGGCTGTCACTACAGTCATCGTGTGAATGCACCTTTTAAATTATGAGCTTTAGCACTAATGTATAAACTCAGGACAAAATGCCAGGGGATTAATGTAACATTGTCTAGTTATTAATGACAGCAAACTGCTGCTCAAAGTTGTTGGGGTCCCACTTGTGGTGACTTGGAACTTACTGACTGTCTGAGGTCCCCAACAATGTACGGCCACCACCTCTGATATTGTAGTAGATCATGGTGCTGTTACACTGCGGTCAATGAAAGCTTGAGGATTTTGCAAGGTTTTCGGCTAGCGCTCTCAGTACTGTAGTTTTCTTTTGGTAATTTATTAAAATGGGAACTTTAACATAGATCTGGGAAGAGCTGAAGACCAAGAAACGGCATCAAAATACATAAAATCTAAACTGATCAAATAACCAAGTTTGTTCCGAACCAAATGTGAACATGATGCAGAGGGCACAGATTTAAGGTGACTGGCAAATTTACCAGAGGCGACGTGAGGAAAACCTTTTTATGCAGCAAGTGGCTAGGATTTGGAATGCATTGCCTGATAGCATGGCGGATACAGATTCAATAGCAGTCTTCAAAAGGGAATTGGATAAATACTTGAAGGAGAACAAAAATTGACGGTGTATGGGGAAAGTGCGGGGGAATGGGACTAACCAGATTGCTCTTCGAAAGAACGGGCGTAGACTCGATGAGCCGAATTGCCGCCTTCTGTGTTGTACTATTCTATGATTTTATGATATTGTGGCAGCTAATTTACTTGCCTTTTCATTTACGTATTTGATCAAACCAATCTAGTTTACTTTTTTTTTAAAGTGAACTTTGGGAAGTTCAAAAGTAATGTGGCAAATGAAGAGTTAACATAGCAAGAACCTATCTTCCCCTGTCTCCTTAAAGGAAATAAGATGTTCTGATGTACAACGCTATAACTAGACACAGCTTAAAAAGGACTGATTAGGTTATAATTGATTGAGGCGTTGCAGTGTCATTGGTTTGCAGGAGCATTACCATTAGTGAAAAAGTGCCACTTTCATAAGAGAACCCAATAGCTGCAGTAGATTCAAAGCACCTGGGTACATTTTGTTTTCCTTTAGACAGGAGAAATCGGGCATCAGCTAGGGGGAGCACCTTGCTTGTCGTTTCTTTAGTGTGTGCCTGCTGGATTATGTGCGAACAGATGGAAATTTATAGTTACCTCATTCCAGCTATCTTTTTATAGAGTTTATTCAGCTTTTGAATTGCCGAACTAGTTTGTAACTTAAATGAATGTGCTTTAAAACATGAGAGTTTAAAAAAAGACTTGCATTTATATAGCGCCTTTCACGACCTCAGGATGTCCCAAAGCTCTTTACAGCCAATGAAGTACTTTTGAAGTGTGGTCACTGTTGTAATGCAGGAAATGCAGCATCATTTGATATTAACAATCTTATAGTGCATCAATTCTATAGACAGGGTCACCTTTGATTAACATCTATATTTCTGCTATAATTTGCTTCTGTTATATAGTTTCCCTTGAAGCCCAATCTCTGCAGACATTGAAAATAACTTTTGGAAATGGCTGTCCCAATGCTCGACTTACAAATAAAATAACAATTAGAACATTGCTATTGCGCTGTCGTGAACATTCAATATTCTTAATTATAATGTTTACTATACATAACCGTCGAGGATAAAATGGTACTAAATAAAGTGTCAGCTGTGGCTCAGTGGGCAGCACTCTCGCCTCTGAGACAGAAAGTTGTGGGTTCAAGTCCCACTCCAGGGACTTGAGCATTAAAAAATCTAGGCTGACACTCCAGTGCAGTGCTGAGGGAGTGCTGCACTGTCGGAGGTGCTTCTTTCAGATGAGACGTTAAACCGAGGCCTAGTCTGCCCTCTCGGGTGGCCGTAAAAGATCCCGTGGCACTGGCCAATATTTATCCCTCAATCAACATAACAAAAAAAAAAAAATTATCTGGTCATTAACACATTGCTATTTGTGGGAGCTTGCTGTGCGCAAATTGGCTGCTGCTTTTCCCACATTACAACAGTGACTACACTCCATAAATACTTCATTGGCTGTAAAGCGTTTTGAGTCGCCCGGTGGTCATGAAAGGTCCTCTAAATGCATGTCTTTTTTTTTAAATAAACCAATCGCCTCAACCGTGCTCTTTCTAAAAGACGATGGGCTAGAATTTCCATTGCATCGCGTCCGGTTTCTCGGCGATATTGGTCGTTTTGGGCGAGAACCGGGTGGGCGATAATTTCCATAGCTGAGTTCCGCCGGCGGTCTCGGAGTACGCTGGGGAGCGGACCACCGGCGTGACCGTCCATAGACCGCCATCACCCGATTTTTGGTTCAGTCGTGACCCGTAAGCAAGTATTAAATGAAAACGACCACAAGAAGCAGCAGAGCTGGGCGGTGCGAGGCGGTAGGTAAGTAGCCCTGCAAAAAAAGATAAGTAAATGTGTTTTTACTAATTATTTTAAAATGATCTTGCAGTGATTTAAGTGGAAAAGGTCCCGAGAATGTTTGTTTGTTCTGATTTTATTTTTGTTTTTTTGAAAAACTATTTTTTGTGTTTTTCTCCTCGGCCCAACCCGCAGCCTCGGTGTAAATTTTAGTAAACATCGCCCATTTTGTTTAAGAACCGCCCAGTCGGCCCAAGATTCCATTTTCCGCCGAGAATCGGGGTGTAAGTTCCATTTTTTTTCGCTGAGCGGATTTTAAAAAATTTTTAATGGAATTTTTTGCCGGAGATAATTTGAGAATCTGAGCGGTATTTTGGGCGGCAATCCGACAATGACTGATTTATTTGAAATTCTAGCCCGATATTGATGAATTACATAATAAATAAACAGTACTGTCAGTATAGTAAACTAGGACAAGCCAAACTTTGCTAACTGTGGCCATCACAGTTAAACCATTTTATTATGGTTGCAAGCCCCACCAGTGAGTTACAAGCTAGTATTTTCCTCCGGGTAAGTCCAATGTTTCTAAATGATTAAAAAAAATATATATAAATGTGTTCCATGAAGAAATACATATCAAATGAAACCTGTTCCTGTGTATGATAATGTAAACGCTCGATTGTAGTAGACATGAAAAACAGGATGTTTTAGAGTATATGAAAATGAAGTATCATTTAAATATGTGGCTTTTTCTCTATTTTGTATATTGGAACCTAGATGGTTAAGTTGAATATATGCTAGTTTTCAGTGAACCTATATCCATATAAGTGAACGCACTTTTGGTGAGGACAACAGGTTAGGTCCCTGCATGCTCCGACTTGAGTGACTTACATAAAGTTTCACTGTGAAGTCATCCTTCCTTTCATCTGTTTCAAAAGAATGTTCCTTTTTAAGGTACAAGGATTCCAAAGTGTGTCTCCAATATAGATAAGTGACATCTAATCATTCGCTTGAGAAAAGGCTTTAAACTACTCTGAGAGAATCCACCCCCCCCACACGCACACACCCGGGTGTATACTTTTTCAAATATGATTCATTAAAACGGTTCCAAAGCAAAGGGTAGGGATGTTAAAGTGAAGGAGGGAGCACACACAGGAGTGAAACAATCTCACGCGACCGTGAAATAAATGTTTTGGATTAGAACCTGCAAATATTATTTTCCTTTGTGTATCAACCGTGGCTCAGTGGATAGCACACTCATCCCTGAGTCAGAAGGTTGTTGGTTCAAGCCTCACTCCAGAGATTTGAGCACAAAAATCTAGGCTGACATTCCAGTGCAGTGCCGAGGGAGTGCTGCACTGTTGGAGGTCTTTTGGGTGAGACAGCAGCTCTCTCAGGTGGAAGTTAAAGATCCCGCGGCAGTATTTCGAAGAAGGACAGAGTAGTTATCTGCTGTGTCCTGGCCAATATTTATCCCTCAATCAACATCAGATTATCTGGTCATTATCACATTGCTGTTTGTGGGAGCTTCCTGTGCGCAAATTGGCTGCTGCATTTTCTACATTACAACAGTGACTACATTTCAAAAAAAGTACTTCATTGGCTGTAAAGCGCATTGGGATGTCTGGTGGTCGTGAAAGGCGCTATAGAAATGCACATCTTTCAACTGCAGGTCGATAAATAAATTTGTTCCTTTACATCTGTACTCCATAAATAACTGGATGTCTGCATGTGACACAAGGAGCAGCTGCTTATCTTTATTGTCCATCTGTTTACGGTGTGGAGTTTTATAACAACAAAAAAACGTATAAAATGTTAGTTTAAGCTTACTTGCATCTTCCCTACTTTACCAAATATATCTGCAACACTATATTTAAGTAGAACTTTTTGGTAAACATTTTAAATTCCTCAGTTACCAACGATAGGCCTTGGAAGCTGAAGATTTCACACGCAGGAATCAGCCTTTGATGGAGCATACTTTTAGAGGCGTTTCTAACACTCAAAATGCTGCTGCATAGGTTAGTTTAATCAAAACAAATTGAGCAATTTAATTGCTTTCCGTTTTTTATTGGAGCTGTTGCTGACTGCCCCTCTACAGTTTGTCATTCGCTGACCTTGATGACTGGTAGTTTTCATTTCTACTTGCTCATTGTTAATGGTTTTGTGTATGACATATTTGGTTGTAATTTGCTGCTGTTTGAATATGAAATTTGAACCAATAGAGTGTAAGTGTGACACAAATTTGCATATAGTCAGGCGTGACGCCAGTGTGAATACAAAACATTTGTTAGACACTTAGCTATTGTAGGACCTTGGAATTGTATATGTCATCATACTTTTCTGCTTAAATTCCAGGCCGGTATTTTACTTTTTACTAGTTTTAAAATAAAATGTGTGTGTAATACATAAATGGTACAGTACACTAGGTAAAAGCATCACCTCCTCTCCTACCACTCAGGAGATGCAGTCAATCATCAATGGCTTCAGAAATTCTATTTTTTTTCATATAGAAGTTCATTACAGAATGGCATTTGGCAAGTAAGCAGTCCAGTACATTCATTCCCAACTGCAGACGAATCTGTTAATTTCTCGGGAGAAAGCTGAAATGATTCTCTTAACGACATGCATATGCTGATGTTTCTGTGAGGTTGGGCAGGTTGGACAGAGTGTTTACATTAAAGCTCTTGCTAATCGGGCTTGCTTTTGTTACTGCAACGCAACGCAAATCTTTACAGAAAAGATAGTAAGACTGCAAACCTGTCTAAATGTTAGTTGGATGGGGGAAGCAAAATAAATTGGGTTTTAAATATCCAGCGAAAGGAATGACAAAATTCAAATATAAGTGTGACAGTTTAAGCAGCATTGTGGTAAAATAATTTACTCTTCAAACACAATTGTGGTGTAACCTATTGATTGAGTAGTGCCTTCATTTTACTTACAATGTAAAGTACTCCCTCCAAAGATGCTTTTGATTTCATCTCCATCTCCTTTTAGTTTTTAGTAGTTAAGTTGGATCCTTCATTTCAGATATTCCTTTTTACCAGAATTTTTCCAAAATAAATTACTAACGACTGCTTCTCTGCAACTTGACACAGTCTGTTTTTTAAAATCAGCTATTTTTAAAGAAAAATGTCGATCAAAACCTTTTAACCAATTATAGAAGATGTTTTTACAATTGAATCAGGCTGACCACAGGTGTTAGAACTGAACATTTTAACTACAGTTGCTTTAATGTTTTTTTGCCATTATGAGTAATGCATTTTACACACAGATATCTCTTTTTGTCATTCTACCTAAAATGTGTAATACAAAACTTATCAAATGAATCTAATCAAGTCAGTGTACTCTCCTGTATCATATGGATGGTAGTCGATTGTCATAATGGACTGCACAGATTTGGTAACTGATTCTTTCTGTACTGCTGACGTTGTCATCTATTTTTCAATAAAAATTCTAAACTGCAATTAGAAAAATGACAGGTTGGTTTACAAGTGTGATAAGATTCTTGTATGTTACATTGCATTATAGTAAAGCACCCGTGCAGTCTGCTGTTAAAGCAAGAAGGAGCTGAAAAATATGCACTTTTGAATTCTTTACTTCCAACATCTCCCTCTCTACGGGATTTATCAAAAGCAGATTCCATCTGGGCATGTTAAGATCTGTGGTATCAAAACTCGCATATTTGCTGATATATTTAAGGCTTGCTAACTTGTGAAAGTACTTGCAGATGCTCTCGGGTGTTAGTAATGTATTTTCAGATTAATGCAAATACTCTTTCATTATTTTTATTTAATGATACACCGCGTTATGGGTTGATCATCACATTTAAGGGAGCTCTTTGGGCTGATCCCGTGACATTGGGGCAAATTCTGGGTTAAGAGGAAGCTGTTCAAATAAGATGGGTTTCAGCTGAATTGAACTCGTATAAAAGTCCTAATAGAGAGGCTACGTATGGCAGTGGGGAAGAATTTAAGGAAGGATATACTTGCATTGGAGGCAGTTCAGAGAAGGTTCACTAGGTTGATTCCTGAGATGAAGAAAGATTGAGCAGGTTGGGCCTATACGCATTGGAGTTTAGAACAATGAGAGATGATCTTATTGAAACGTAGAAGATTCTGAGGGGGCTGGTAGATGCAGAGAGGATGTTTCCCCTCGTGGGGAATCTAGAACTAGGGGCATAGTTTCAGAATAAAGGGTCGCCCACTTAAAATTGTGATGAGGTGGAATTTCTTCTCTCTGAGGGTTGTGAATCTGTGGAATTCTCTACTCCAGAGAGCAGTGGAGGCTGGGTCATTGAATATATTTAAGGCGGAGATAGACAGATTTTTGAACGATGAGGGAGTAAAGGGTTATGGGGAGCGGGCAGGGAAGTGGAGTTGAGGCCAAGATCAGATCAGCCATGATCTTATTGAATGGCGGAAGGGGCCAATTGGCCGACCCCTGCTCCTATTTCTTATGTTAAACTAGTAAGGTAGGTGGGGCAAACATTTGAACACTGAAACTAGAAGAGCTACAGAGGCCAAATATTGTGGAACAGGAATGGGACAAGAACTGGCACTTTGAATGCAGAAAGTGGTACAAAAGAGCCGGGGCGAGTGCAGATTGAACCTCCCTTATCCAGAACTCTCTTATCCGGAACCACCCCTCATCTGGAACCATTCCCGGCCACCGGGTGGAGCATGCGCAGAACTCCGACATGAACAAATTGAAGTCCTTCCTCGCTGCCTACTCCCACAATCACTGGCCTGACCCCACGATCAACCCACTCCCCCCGCCCTCATGTTCTCTCTGCTGCACTGCACTCCCAGTCCCAAGCCATCCAGCCCCGATGTCCCCTTGCTCAGTACCTATACCATCCAATTTAACGTGACCACCCCTCATCCGAAAAAAATCCCTTAACAGGCCAGGTCCCAAGGGTTCCGGATAGAAACATAGAAAATAGGTACAGGAGTAGGCCATTCGGCCCTTCGAGCCATTCAATAAGATCATGGCTGATCATTCCCTCAGTACCCCTTTCCTGCTTTCTCTCCATACCCCTTGATCCCCTTAGCCGTAAGGGCCATATCTAACTCCCTCTTGAATATATCCAATGAACTGGCATCAACAACTCTCTGCGGCAGGGAATTCCACAGGTTAACAACTCTGTGAGTGAAGACGTTTCTCCTCATCTCAGTCCTAAATGGCCTACCCCTTATCCTAAGACTATGTCCCCTGGTTCTGGGCTTCCCCAACATCGGGAACATTCTTCCCACATCTAACCTGTCCAGTCCCGTCAGAATCTTATACGTTTCTATGACATCCCCTCTCATCCTTCTAAACTCCAGTGAATAAAGGCCAGTTGATCCAGTCTCTCCTCATATGACAGCCTAGCCATCCCTGGAATCAGTCTGGTGAACCTTCGCTGCACTCCCTCAATAGCAAGAACGTCCTTCCTCAGATTAGGAGACCAAAACTGAACACAATATTCCAGGTGAAGCCTCACCAAGGCCCTGTATAACTGCAGTAAGACCTCCCTGCTCCTATACTCAAATCCCCTAGCTATTAAAGCCAACATACCATTTGCCTTCTTCACCGCCTGCTGTACCTGCATGCCCACTTTCAGTGACTGATGAACCATGACACCCAGGTCTCGTTGCACCTCCCCTTTTCCTAATCTGCCACCATTCAGATAATCTGCCTTTGTGTTTTTGCCCCCAAAATGGATAACCTCACATTTATCCACATTATACTGCATCTGCCATGCATTTGCCCACTCACCTAACCTGTCCAAGTCACCCTGCAGCCTCTTAGCGTCCTCCTCACAGCTCATACCGCCACCTAGTTTAGTGTCATCTGCAAACTTGGAGATATTACACTCAATTCCTTCATCTAAATCGTTAATGTATATTGTAAAGAGCTGGGGTCCCAGCACTGAGCCCTGCGGCACACCACTAGTCACTGCCTGCCATTCTGAAAAAGACCCATTTATCCCGACTCTCTGCTTCCTGTCTGCCAACCAGTTTTCTATCCACTTCAGTACATTACCCCTAATACCATGTGCTTTAATTTTGCACACCAATCTTTTGTGCGGGACCTTGTCAAAAGCCTTTTGAAAGTCCAAATACACCACATCCACCGGTTCTCCCTTGTCCACTCTACCAGTTACATCCTCAAAAAATTACAGAAGATTCGTCAAGCATGATTTCCCTTTCATAAAGCCATGCTGACTTGGTCCAATCCTGTCACTGCTGTCCAAATGCGCTGCTATTTCATCCTTAATGATTGATTCCAACATTTTCCCCACTACTGATGTCAGGCTAACCGGTCTATAATTACCCGTTTTCTCTCTCCTTTTTTAAAAAGTGGTGTTACATTAGCTACCCTCAAGTCCATAGGAACTGATCTGGAGTCAATAGACTGTTGGAAAATGATCACCAATGTATCCACTATTTCTAGGGCCACTTCCTTACGTACTCTGGGATGCAGACTATCAGGCCCCGGGATTTATCGGCCTTCAATCCCATCAATTTCCCTAACACAATTTCCCGCCTGATAAGGATATCCTTCAGTTCCTTCTTCTCACTAGACCCTCGGTCCCCTAGTACTTTCGGAAGGTTATTTGTGTCTTCCTTCGTGAAGACAGAACCAAAGTATTTGTTCAATTGGTCTGCTATTTCTTTGTTCCCCATTATAAATTCACCTGAATCCGACAGCAAGGGACCTATGTTTGCCTTCATTAATCTTTTTCTCTTCACATATTTATAGAAGCTTTTGCAATCAGTTTTTATGTTCCCTGCAAGCTTCCTTTCGTACTCTATTTTCCCCCTCTTACTTAAACCCTTAGTCTTCCTCTGTTGAATTCTAAATTTCTCCCAGTCCTCAGGTTTGTTTTTTCTAGCCAAGTTATATGCCTCTTCCTTGGCTTTAACACTATCCTTGATTTCCCTTGTTAGCCACGGTTGAGCCACCTTCCCCGTTTTATTTTTACTCCAGACAGGGATGTGCAATTGCTGAAGTTCATCCATGTGATCTTTAAATGTTTGCCATTGTTTATCCACCGTCAATCCTTTAAGTATCCTTTGCCAGTCTATTCTAGACAATTCACGCCTCATACCGTCAAAGTTACCTTTCCTTACGTTCAGGATCCTAGTTTCCGAATTAACTGTGTCACTCTCCATCTTAATAAAGCATTCTACCATATTATGGTCACTCTTCCCCAAGAGGCCTCGCACAACAAAATTGCTAATTAGTCCCTTCTCATTACACATCACCCAGTCTAGGATGGCCAGCTCTCTAGTTGGTTCCTCGATATATTGGTCTAGAAAACCATCCCTAATACACTCCAGAAAATCCTCCTCCACCGCATTGCTACCAGTTTGGTTAGCCCAATCAATATGTAGATCAAAGTCACCCATGAAAACTGCTGTACCTTTATCGCACACATCCCTTATTTCTTGTTTGATGCTGTCCCCAACCTCACGACTACTGTTTGGTGGTCTGTACACAACTCCCACTAGCGTTTTCTGCTATTTGGTATTCAGCAGCTCCACCCATACCGATTCCACATTATCCAAGCTAATGTCCTTTCTTACTGTTGCATTAATTTCCTCTTTAACCAGCAATGCCACCCCACCTCCTTTTCCTTTCTGCCTATCCTTCCTAAATGCTGAATACCCTTGGATGTTGAGTTCCCAGCCTTGGTCACCCTGGAGCCATGTCTCCGTGATGCCAATTATATCATACCCGTTAACTGCCATCTGCGCAGTTAAATCGTCAACCTTATTCCGAATACTCCTCGCATTGAGGCACAGAGCCTTCAGGCTTATCTTTTTAACACACTTTACCCCTTTAGAATTACCCCTTGCTGTAATGTGGCCCTTTTTGTTTTTTGCCTTAGGTTTCTCTGCCCTCTACTTTTACTATTCTCCTTTCTATCTTTTGCTTCTGACTCCATTTTATTTCCCTCTGTCTCCCTGCATAGGTTCCCATCCCCCTGCCACATTAGTTTAACTCCTCCCCAACAGCACTAGCAAACACTCCCCCTAGGACATTGGTTCCGGTTCTGCCCAGGTGCAGACCATCAGGATAAGGGAGGTTTAACCTGTATAAGTATATAACCACACAGAGAGGTAATGGGAAAATGAAACAAGACACAGCATGAGCTGAGGGATGGGTGTAATAGGTGCATTAAAATTCTTCATGCAAATGCCAAGAGTTTTCAGAAGAAAATTAAGGATCTAAAGATTTATGCTAATGAGGGAAACTGCATCATTATAGGTGTCTTGAAGGTATGAGTAAATGAGGATACGGGTGGAGAGATGAATTTAAAGAGGTACAAATTGCTGCAAGGGAAACATAAACTGGGAGACTGCATGACTTTTTATATAAAGCAGGACATGATACAGAGATAAGTCGGATAAGACAAAGTGGGAAAATAGGATAGAGATAAATGACACCAATGACACAAAACCTATAGAGATCTGTCACAGATTACTATGTCAAAAAGACAGACTACACCTGGAACTTCACATTCAAGTAAGTGACTGATTATTTGACTGTGGAGTGCATCAAAGCAGAGACCAAACTGATTCTCACCATTATTGACCTGGACAGTCAATGTTGGCACTCATGAAGGGGTGATTGGGGCAGGGGGGAGGAGATATCACACTCTGATACTATCTTTACCTGATCATACATGTAGTAGCTCCATCAGGGATCATTGGATACTGACCAGGAGCCTGAACCTTAACTCAGTTTCTCCTCCCTTCCTTAGTCCAGGTTCCATGAAGCTGATTATAATGGCCTTTTTGTGGCTATTGCTGAGATCAGCGAGCACCATATAGACTGTGGAACGTGAACCTTGGGATCTGTGTGGCCCCACTACTCATTGGAGAAACTTGCTGAGAAATATATTTTCTCATGAATTTGTTCTGACTGTTGAACAGAATTTCATGGCAAGGCCTGTACATGACTTTAATCTTGAATTGTTGAATAGATATTTGAAAAATCATCATTAAAAAAATTCTTGTTTAAAAAGAAAACTGGTTTGTCTGGCAAAGTTTGCTGATATGAATAGCATATTGGAGAGAAATTGTTCTGGCTTGTATGTTAGATCTTGCATATTATGTGTTGAACAGCAGCAAGATTTTAATCTTCACTAATTTAATGGAATATCTGTATTTCTTTCTCTTTGCCCACAGATTGCCACTGCAGTGAAGTTTTTGCAGAACCAACGAGTTCGTCAGAGTCCGTTAGCAACAAGAAAATCCTTCCTAAAGAAAAAAGGTATGTCCTTTTCCTTCCCCACCCAAGTTCAAACCTAGACGAGGATGCTTCTTTGACAGTCCTGCAGAACATATCTGTCGGTCATCATCAATGACAGGTCATATTTTGGCTAAAAGCTTTGTGTTGAGGTCAAGCTTGAGCCTGGATTATATGCCTTCGCAGATAAGTAGCTAATTATGCACACTTTGAAAGAAATTCATTGTGAACCATTTCATTAATGGCCTCAATGAGACCTTGGAAGTACACTCCAAAATACGTTCATAAAGAATTGTGTTCTCTTGTGGTTCTTTAAAGAGCCATGCATGGTAAAGTTTGCAAACTGAGGATGGTGCAGTGATGAGGTTACTGATGGAAAATACAAACGGAAAATACAAATATCACATGGCAAAGATTTGTATTGATGTAGAGGGTAGATGAAGTGTTTTTTGCTGTGCAAACTTGCTCCTGTTGCCACTGGGGCAACCAGAAATGCGAAGTTATACCTATCAGGAAAGGATGAACAGGCTGGGTCTCTTTTCCCTTGAAGAGAGAAGGCTGAGGGGTGACCTACTAGAGGTCTTTAAAATTATGAAAGGTTTTGATAGAGTGGATACAGAGAGAATGTTTCCACTTGTGGGGAAGAGCATAACTAGAGGCCATCAATATAAGATAGTCACCAAGAAATCCAATAGGGAATTCTTTACCCAGAGCGTGGTGAGAATGTGGAACTTGCTACCACAGGGAGAGGTTGAGGCGAATAGTATCGATGCATTTAAGGGGAGGCTAGACAAGCATATGGGGGAGAAGGGAATAGAGGGTTATACTGATGAAGAAAGTCGGGAGGAGGCTCGAGTGGAGCATTAATGCTGGCATGGACTGGTTTTGCCAAATGGCCTGTTTCTGTGCTGTATATCCTGTGTAAGAATGATTGGAGTTTGGGACTGGGAGTCAATCTGGAAATATGAGGTGAACCCCCTTTTTAAATGAAGCTTACTGACTATACAGTCATGCAAAATGTCAGCACATAGAGATGCCTGTTCCTTTTAAGACTTTTAAAAATCTGGAATATATTAGTTTCTGGTATGCCATGAACACTGGTACGTACTATAAAAGTTTTTTTTATGGCTTTGTTGAACTCTGGCTTGTGATCTTTTTGTTGTTGGAAGTCACTTGAAGCTGGTTCAATAGTGAAGACTGCTCTGAAATATTGCCCGCCTGTGTTTCTATTTCACCTCCACTGCTCCTGAAATCCCTATTCACAACTTTGTCACCTGAAACTCGTCCAGAACATTGTGACTTGTATTCTAAACAAACTCCTGCACACTCCCCACCCCTCTCGCTTCATGGCCTTCCTCTGGCTCCCTGCCCACAGGGCATCGACTTCAAATTCTTCACCCTTGTATTTGAATCCCTCCATGATCTTGCCCCAGTCTTCTCAATGTTCTGTCTTATTCAGGCTTATATCCCAGCATTGCCACACACCCTCCATTCTTGCAGCTCTGGTATACTGTGTGTTTCCTCTCCCTGTGGTCCATCTTCAGTGGTAGAACTTTCAGCCATCATGTCCCTGCAATCTGGACTTCTCTTTCTAAACCTCTGCACCTTGCCACCCCTCTCACTATCTTCAAATGCTTCCTAAAAACATTACCTTTTTGACTGACTTTAGTCACCTTGCAAACTTCCTGTTCAGTTGTCACCATTCCCCCACCTCCCCACTAACCCCACCTCCCCGGCAAGGAATCTTGCAAGGTTTTGTTACAGGAAGGGTGACTTATTTCCTGTTGATACACTGGTCATTGACACCAGCTGGCTTCCCCAATACTTCTGTGCTCCTGCAGTGTAGGAGGTTGCATTCGTAATTTTAATGCGAGGTCCTATTGTTCCTCGTACCAATCTTGTGTATGCAACTTTAAAGCTCTGACATTCTGAATACAATTAACGGCCGGCTTTGAATATTGGTAAAACTTTTGGTAACTCCATCACCAAGATGTGTGTTGCTAAATGGTTTGCCAAATAAAGCTACAACTCATTCCTCTCCCCGAAGGAAACAAGATCAACATTTGTCCTTGTTGCAACTGTAAGGTGGGCATTAAAAACAGAAAATCCTGGGAATACTCAGCGGGTCAGGCAGGATCTGTGGAGAGAGAAACGGAGTTAATGTTTCAGTTCGATGACTTTTGTCAGAACTCTGATGTTGTGACGAAAGGCTATCGGCCTGAAACGTTTAACTCTGTTTCTCTCTCCACAGACGTTGTCTGACCCGCTGAATATTTCCAACATTTTCTGTTTCTATTTCAGATTTCCAGCATCCGCAGTATTCTGCTTTTGTAAGGTAGGCATGTTGCCCAATCGTCTCATCGTATCTTTACTAAACACGATTATTTGGACTATTGGGTATGGGAGCCAAGTGGTTGTGGTACTCAACTAGAAAACCAGAGGTTGAGAGTTCAAATGCCACCATGGCAAATTGTAATTTGTGGGCTAGCACCAAACAATGACCGTGAAAGCGGCTGGATTATTGTGAAAGCTGAACTAGCTCACAGTTGCTCTTCAGGGAAGGGAATCCACCCCTCCTACCCGATCTGGCCAATATATTCTTTTAGTTTTTCGTCTGTGTTGATTTGCATGCGCATTTTGGCTGCCACTTCAGACGTAAGCAGTTGACTTTTTACACTTTCTTCTCCCGCTTTTTGTCTCTTTCCCTCACTGGTAAGTATTTTTTTGTCTTGTAACACTGTTGTGAAGCGCCTTGGGACGTTTTACTATGTTAAAGGCACTATATAAATAAACGTAATTATTATTGTATGTGACCCTAGTCCCACACTACGTAGTTACTTCTTAATGCACATAGGGCAACTAGGTTGGGCAATAAAAACTGGCTTGGTATCCCAATGAAAAAATAAATAAAAAGCTTCCAATACAAATGTGCTTTAAAGGGAACTGATCCTTAGGGACGTCCCTAATCTCAATCACTTCCATCTTTGGCACAACTGAGGCATAATCTTAAGGTATGTAACAGATAGATGAATTAGGAAGAAAGTGAGGCACCCCAGCATTAGTGCATTCTTTGAATAAAGTTCACCTTCCACTGATCTTGATCCCACTTTCCGCCATTGTTATGGTCCAGAGAAAAGCAAAAAGAATGACCCCAAGTATAAAGCTGAGAGGAAACATTAATGGTTGTGCATAGTCAAGAGAGAAAGTAAAAGGGGTGACCTGATTGAGGCCTGTTTTAAATAGGTAAAGTATTATATGGTATGGATAAGGTGAACTCAGTATTATTTTGTTATTCAAACCGGAGAACATTCATTTAAATTACTGAAAAATAAATTTAAAACTTAATATAAAAATGTATTTGCTCTAAGGATGAAAAATGTCTTTAGAACATAAGCAACACAAGAATTAGGAGCAGAAATAGGCCATTCGGCCCCTCGAGCCTGCTCACCCATTCAATGAGATCATGGCTGATCTGATTTTGGCCTCAACTACACTTTCCTGCCTGCTCCCCATATCCCTTGATTCCCGTAATATCCAAAAATCTATCGATCTCTGTCTTAAATATACTCGAAGACTGAACTTCCAGAGCTTCTGGGACAGAGAATTCCAAATATTCACCACCCTCTGAGTGAAGAAATATTTCCTCATCTCAGTCCTAAATGGTCGACCCCTTATCCTGAGACTATGACCTCTTGTTCTAGACTCCCAGCCCGGGGAAACATTCTCCCTGCATCTACCCTGTTTAGATTGAATTACCAGATGAAGTAGTGGAATCAAAGATCTTGGGGTAATTCAGTTTTAATGCTAGGCTGGGTGAGTTGAAATATTGGAGGGACAACTTCACTATAATATACATGGTATGTTTAGCTCACACTTTCATCATACTTGGCTGCACTACTTCTGTCACTCTGACTTCTGGCTAAATTTAGTCTAAGTTAACTCAATTTAGTTTAAGTTAACCCAATTTCTTCTACACTACTTTCTTAACTATCTATTATCCTTCTCTTTTCACAATTATCTATTATTTTATGATTTGGTTCTTCAACTTGCCTTCAACTCCACCAGTAGCTCCTACCAGCTCTAACAGCAGGTCAATGTGAAGTGCAGGTCTGTCAGTTACATCCACCTGTTCTCCTTATCTTCCTCCCAAAGGGCATGTGATTCCAAACACTGACCGTCCATCCGATTTTCCTGTTCCTCCCTGTCATCCATCCAGCTTTTTTTGTATTCCCGCCACCCACTCAACTCTTTCCCCACTGATCGCTCCCCCGACTCTCTCTCTCGCTCCCCACCCAACTCTTTGACCCGCCGGTTACCTACCCTACTCACCCCTCTTAGTGAAAAGAAACATAACACTTTTACTCCCTTATAAACCACAAGTCAGCGGGAGAGAGGGGTTTATAGCAGATTTTGCACAGTGTATTCGCTGTGTTCCCAGTTACGAGCAACCGGCAGCCTTCTCCCACTCCAACATCACTTAGCGCTAATTTAACGTTATCCATCGGACACCATGAAAAAATCAAATCCCTCCCACAAAGTTCACATTTATAACCAAAACCATTGTTAAACCCTTGCATCTTATTTGAACAAGATTATGCCCATATTTATAGTTAACCTCCCATCAACTTCCTTATGAAACATGTCTAATACAATTTGCCTCTAATTTCCCTCACAAACAATTTACTGCAATTGCATAATATAACCTTAAAACACACAGCTCCACTTTGCACCACAGTTAGGCAATCCATGTTCTTATAAAGCTGCCTATCCTGCGACGTGCCATAAGCAGCAGTAACAGGCATCCAATAGTCATGTATTAAAATGGCACGCCACATGTCACACTTTGTTAAAGAGGTAAAGATGTCCTAAAATGCTGGAATACTTCTGAGCTGCAACATTGAAACTTAAAAGCCCATTCCAATTTGCCACAGCCCCATACCAAACCGCACCTGAATTCAGAGACCTCCGTGTGTATTTACTTCTAACAGTTGCACTTCCCGACCTTAAAGGGTCAAGGCACATTAAGCAGAACTTCACTGTAGCAACAGAATAATACATTGTGGGGGTTATTTTGATGAAAGGGTGAAAACAGGCACTAAGTGGGTGGTGTGCTAATAAGACACGCCTGTTTGAAAGTCTGATTTTAGCACGCAATTTTGGGGCTGATTGCTAATTAGGATGATTTGAACTTGCTTGGAGGTGCTAAAACCAACACCTGCAGGTTTAGCACTCGAACGCTGATTAGAAGCAATTTTCGTGGGGCGGTATATGTAGCCTCCAACGTCGCAGCTCAAGAGCCCATCTAGGACATTTCGGTGGCTGTTTAGTACCTAAAGTATCTGGGGAAAATCACCGTGTGTGTTGCATGATATAATACTCCAATCACTATAAAACAGTGCATCATCTGATATACCGTGAGCAAAACTACAGGCATTCTGCTGGTAATTTTTTATAATCTGATTATAAAGAAAGCTCCAACTTCAAGCACGAGAACATATGAGTGGCAGGCGATTTATGAACTGTGAGATCAGGTCTATAGTCTTTAGATCTACATTTTTTAAAATATTGCTGCGTTTAGCTCAAACTTAACAGCAATAAATTATGTTATGCGACTTTTGTGAATCCATAGATCTGCATCAATGATGTAGATAATGATATTTACATGTAATTCATAACTACTGTATTTGCATGCAATTAACCCTGCAAAAATACAATCCATAAATGTAATTCACGACTAAGGAAGAGGCTGTATGATGAAGAGTCTCAGTACACAGTATTTGGCTACATGATCGAATCATTGAATCTTGCAGTGCAGAAGCAGGCCATTTGGCCCATTGTGTCTGTGCTGGCTCTTCAAAAAAGCTGTCCAGTTTAATCCCACACCCCAGCTTTTTCCCCATAACCCTGAAAATTAGTCCTCTTCCAATTGCCGTTTAAAAGTTCCAAAGGAATCTGATTCCACTACCCTTTCAGGTAGTGCATTCTAGATCATAAGAACATAAGAAATAGGAGCAGGAGTAGGCCATCCGGCCCCTCGAGCCTGGTCCGCCATTCAATACGATCATGGCTGATCTGATGATCATAACAACCCTCTGCGTGAAGAAATCTCTTCTTATTTCCCTCCACTTCTTTTGCCAATTATTTTAAATCTATGACCTCTGGCTACCAACCCACTTGGCAGAGGAAATAGTTTCTCCCTATTTTCTCGATCAAAACCCCTCATAATTTTGAATACCTCTATTAGGTTTCCCTCAGGAGAACAATCCCAACTTTTCCAATCTCTCCACATAACTGAATGCCCTCATCACTGGTATCATCCTGGTAAACCTCCACTGTACCCTCTTCTCCAGGACCTTGACATCCTTCCTAACGTGTGGTGCCAAGAATTGTACGCAATACTCCAGCTGAGGCCTAACCAATGATTGTAAAGGCTTAACACTACTTTCTTGATTTTGTATTTACAAAGCCAAGTTTCCCATACACTTTCTTAACTGGTTTATCAACTTGCCTTGCCACCGTCAAGAATTTGTGAATATCCACCCCCAGGCCCCTATGTCCTTGCACCTCTCCCCTCTTCCCCCTCGCTCCGCCCCCCCCCCCCCACCTCATAATAGTACTATTTAGATTATTCTTCCCTTCCATGTTGTTTCTCCCAAAGTGCATCACTTCACACAACATCTGCATTAAACTGCATCTGCCACATGTCTGCCCATTTCACTAGTCTGTCTAAGTCCTATAATGTTACTACACCAGACGCTAAAACCTTTCTGGCCAAAAGGGCAGCATTTTTCCTTTGCACTTAATAAAAATATGCAAATATTATTCAATACTTGCTGTTATTTGTTGGAGGGAGCACTTTTTAAAGAAAAAAAGAACTTTGTAAACTCAGATGCTATTTTTATCGTGCAGAGCAGCTTTGGATAGGTTTTTTTTCCTATACTAGTGAAAGTGTCCTTTTGATGCTACAAGACAGTTTCTCTTAAACGAGACAGAGAAAAATGGCTGCAGCTAACCTGACTGCTTCTTGCCTCATGCGAACCTTCTCCATCCTGTCTCTTTTGATGACGCAATTTTTGAGCCGGTTAGCGATGCAATAGATCCTCTCTGCTTGTATATTTTAGTAAAAAATCTTTCAAATTACTGCATTTTCCAATTGCATTACATCTGTTGACGTGTATAGTTTAATAATTTTTTAGCACATTTTTAAGATTATACATAAACTAATTTATAGAGAGCTACCACTAAGTGTCTTAAAAACCACTTTGATTTGGAGTACAGCAGAAGCAGGAAAGCTCGGGACAGTTGGAAGGCACTCGGGCTGATGGGAATGAACTTTTAGGCTTTCCACGGCTGCCGTGTTTCCTATATTGTAACAGTGATATTGCTTCAAAAAATACTTCATTGGCTGTAAAGCGCTTTGGGACATCTGGTGGTCGTGAAAGAAAGAAAAAAGGAAAGACTTGCATTTATATAGTGCCTTTCATGACCACCTTTAAATCTAGTCACAGTTGTAATGTAGGAAACGCGGCAGCCAACTTGGGCACAACAAGCTCCCACAAACAGTAATGTGATAATGACCAGATCATCTGTTTTTTTTGTTTTGTTGATTGAGGGATAAATATTGGCCAGGACACCGGGGATAACTCCCCATCTCTTCTAAATAGTGCCATGGGATCTTTTACATCCACCTGAGAGGGCAGACGGAGCCTTGGTTTAACGTGTCATCCGAAAGACGGCACCTCCGACAGTGCAGCACTCCCTCAATACTGCACTGGGAGTGTCAGCTTGGATTTATGTGCTCAAGTTCCTGGAGTGGGACTTGAACCCACAACCTTCTGACTCAGAGGCGAGTGTGCTGCCCACTGAGCCACAGCTAACACTGAAAGGCGCTATATAAATGCAAGTCCCTTTCTTTCTATTGCTTCTTTGGATGACCATGTTCTGAAGGTGTTTACAAGCTGAATCCTGCACCATAAGTGAGTTATTTAATGTGTGCAGGACAGGATACAGATAAGGGTGGACAGTGAACTTTTGTACAAAGAGAAGTTCTTGATTAGCAATTGATTTTTGGCACTGTTACATGCAGCCAATAGACAGAATCAGCAGACTCTGTGGTGAGGGTGCCCACAATTGACCAGATCAGTGATCAGAATAACAAATCTGGAACCATGTCTTACAAATCCTGGCTGGTTTGAGATTCTCTCTTTCTTGCCTTGATATTTCAAACACAGAGCCATAATAAAATCGTAATTCTTCCTGGCAGTATTTATTATTGTATCATCTAATTTTTATAAAGCAGCATATAAATAGGTTTATACAGTTCTTTGGACATCAAAGTTAGATGAATGGAATTATAGTCTTTTAATTGACTTCAATGACTATTTGTGTATTACTTGCAGTGCAGACTGGGTCTTTAGGCCATCAGTTTATTATGGTCTCTTTGACTCTAATCATTTCTGATAGATTATGCAGTTCAATTAAATACCCTATGTGCGTGACGCAGTCCAAATCTTGGTTTTTAGTGTTCCATTACGTATACAGTTGATTATTGTTATAATAAATTCTGTTGTAATATATCAGAGTTCCCTCCTCTGGTGCTGGCTGTAGCCCCATTGCTGTCAGCAGACGAGTTCTAACATTGAAGAGTTGAACTTCTGACGCGAGCTGAAATCCGAGTCCATGTGAATTTGTCGTAACCAAGGTTGACTGTAACATCCTAGATTTTTTTTTTACACTTTTTGACGGCACCCATTTATGGGTTACTGACTCTGCTAACGAAGGATAAATTGAATCCTTGTGCTGGTGGAAGCCCTGGACCATCGTGCAGCTGTACTATTAAATAATCTTTGCAGTTCTTTACTGAAAGAAGCACATACTATGGGGACTAATTAATCATAAAAGCTTTGGGACTTCACTGTATCATTGAGGCAATGAAGCAGTGAAAACAGAGACTAAAAGCTGTATGATTGTACAGAGAAACCCGAGATAGAAATATATTGCCGTGCAGCATCACGCATCATGTCAGACGTGACTGCTGACCTGCCCATGAAGAAAATAACTCCCCATTTTAAAAAAAAAATTAAAGAATTTATTTATTATTTTTTTCACCAACTAGGACTAAGATACAGAAGCAAAATACTGCAGATGCTGGAATCTGAAGTAAAAACAGAACATGCTGGAAATACTCAGCGGGTCAGGCAGCATCTGTGGAGAGAGAAACAGAGTTAATTCAGGTCGATGACCCTTCGTCAGTTCAATTAAATATCCTATGTGCGTGACACAGTCAAATCTGGGTTTTTAGTGTTCCATTACATATCGACCCGATACGTTAACTCTGTTTCTCTCTCCACAGATGCTGCCTGACCTGCTGAGATTTTCAGTATTTTCTGTTTTTAGGTCTAAGATGTAATTGGGATCTGGATAGTATCCAAAAGAGATCACTGCACTGACAATATGAACATGATAAAGGGAAACAGTTTCCAATGGCTGCAGGGTCAATAATGAGAGGGCACAGATTTAAGGTGATTGGCAGAATAACCAAAGGCGACATGAGGAAAAACTTTTTTAATGCAGCGAGTGGTTAGGATTTGGAACGCGCTGCCTGAGAGGGCGGTGGATACAGAGTCAATAGTAGCCTTCAAAAGGGAATTGGATAAATACTTGAAGGAGAAAAAAAATTGCAGAGATGTGGGGAAAGAGCGGGGAGTGGGACTAACCGGATCGCTCTTCGAAAGAACCGACACAGACTCGATGGGCCGAATGGCCTCCTGTGCTGTACTATTCTATGATTCTATTCCACGACATGTATGGTTAGATGACGTGCATATAGCTAGGTTTTACCTGTCGAAGGTTTGCTAAGCGTGTATTCTAAAAATATTATGCAATTCATAGAGATTTCCTTTGTCCAGCATTTTAAAGTCTAGAATAGTAATAACTGCAAGCTATCAAACTGGCTATTTATTTTAATAGAGGGGCTCAGATGTCATTCTAGCAGTTTCTAAGTCATCTGAACCCCTGCAATTAGGTTATAACCTTCAAGTTACTCCTTTATGTGGCCAGTGACTTCAGGTGTTACCAGGGTCACATTGCTGGAACAAATTTATGGATCATTTCCCCTTTTTCTATGTTGACTTTTCTTCACTGCAGCCTGTTGGGGCATATATATATATTTTTTTAAATTCGTAGCCAATCGTTCCAATTCTTTGTCAAATCACAAACGGCAGAGGTCACCTTGCACACGCCAAGGATCACTCTGCGCCAATGCTCTTAGCCAAAAGGCCTAGAGCCACTGCACCGTTCCTGGAAGTACTGCAATACCAGGTTCGTGCCATGGAGGTGGATGGGTCAGGTCCCCCACACACCTCCGTGGAGGTGGATGGGTCAAGCCACCCCACCCACCTCCTGTTTCCAAAAAAGCAAGCATATACCTTCCTGATCCAGGGAGAACCACCCGGAGGTCATGGTGGCTACTCCCCTGTCAGGTCAGTTACGCATGATCTTAGCCAAAAGGCCGCACCAGTAAAGTGTAAAGCTGCCAGTCATTCCTCTGCAAAGACCTCTGCTAAAATGGTGGATGACCGATTTTGTACACTGGTACCCACAATGTAACTTCAGGGCCGTTGTTGCTGGGTGGAGTATATTGCTTGTCGGCGCAGCACAGGAAGCATGGCATAGCTGCTAAAAGGATACAGAAAAGTAACCAACCAGAATGATTGAGGGGATGGAGGGATTTAGCTTATGAGGAACGATTATGTAAATTGGGCATGTTCTCACTGGAAAAGAGAAGGCGGAGAGGTGATACGATTGCTGTTTTTAGGATTCTAAAGGAACTAGATAATGCCGATCATTAGGAGCCACTTCACCTTGTCTAGAACAGTACAACCAGAGGATACGGCCTGCGCTTGAAGAGGGTAAATGCAAAACTTATCTATGGAAACAGTATTGCAGTGAGCGAGTGATTAATCTATGGAACAGGCTCCCTAGGGAGAGGGCGGGAACAGTTAGTATTGATTCATTCAGATGCAAAGTAGATGGATTTCTTTCAGAAAATTATATTTTGGGATACAGAATATGAATAATTTGAGACATGACGTGTGGGAAGTGTAGCATTCTCGGGAGGAACAGGTGACTTTGGGCCTGTGGTTCTCGAAGCTCTTCACCACTGGGGGTTTTCCCCATTTCATGGGGCCGGATTTCCGCCAGGTCTGTGACCGGGTGCTCGCCGCGATTTGACCCTCCGTGGCGAAAACCCGCTCGGCGGGATCCGTGGGTACCTCTTTGCACTTCCAAGTACCACTGGGGAGAGGTGAGCTGACGTGCGACGATGCAGATTGCATTACCATCGTACTTTCGGCACTCTCCCGACCCGTACGACACACCCAGAATATCAGCAGGTCAAACCTTGGGGCCGGATTTTCAGCTTTTGTTTTTTTTTGCGAAAACGATAGCGATACATGAAACTTACTTTTTTTAGGCCGAACGTTCAGGTTTTATGTCTGCAGTAAGCGGGGGGGGGGGGGGGGGGGGTGAGGGCGTAGCACAAGGATTTGCACTGCAAATCGCGAGTTTCGCCAAATTTAGTTGTTCATGGTGCAACTGTTCATCAGTAGTCAGTTCATCAAAGACTGCTGGTTTCTGAATGTCTCTTTAACTATGTGTGTAAACATATTACTGGGAATGGTTGCTTTATTATTGAGTCTTATTCCTTGGAATACTAAAGATCCTGTTCAAGACTATTTTTGTTTAGTCCAGGAACATGATTTTCTCTAAATTCCTCATGATCGCAGAAAGGTACAGAATCGTGAAAAAATATTTGATTAGCCTTTAGAGGAAAATTTAAAAATGCTGGCCCGGGGGGGGGGGTTGTGCAGAAATATTACTGTAGCCCTTAAAGGGTTAATATCATTTCATTTTACAGGGTTAACTAAAAGGTCACTTTGAAAAAAAAATAGAATGCAGTTCAGGAAATGTATTGAAATTTGATACCAGTTTATTGGGGCCATGGTGTACTGCATTTTACCTTAAACACACCATTTTCATGCAGTCTGCTTTATCTTCATAAGATCCTGTGAATGACATTTGTGTCCTTCCCATACTAATGTAACTAACTGCATATCAAGGCTAGACTTCTCTAATTCACATCAAATTTGCTTTCATGAAACCTTAAATCAATGCTGACAGCTTCTGGCTTTAAGCTGAACACTGCTCTTGTTAATTTTCAAAGCATTAAAGACATTGCCAATATGCAGCCATAGAATATCAGAAAATACTGGTGTCATCTTATAACAAATACTCAGAATTAATATCAGCAGTGCAAAGCAAACGCCGGCCGCCTTTTGTACTTGTGTTTTCTCAAATGTGGTGAACAAACCCTTCATTTAGATAAGCAACCTGCTGTCACCCTCCTTCAAAGCCCTCCGTGGGATTTGTTTGTTCTCAGGCCTGTAATACAAAGTGAAGATGACTTTTAAAAAAATTAAATCAAATTTATAAATAAATGCGCTGGTGATATAGCCGGCAAATTGCATGCTGAAACATTGTGATGCAATTTTTGTTTCACTTGTGAAACGCTCTGGTAGAAATCATTATGAATTCTATAAAATGCTTCAGCATAATGTTGTCAATATCTGTACTGACACTAACCAGCAGTGTATTGTGTTGTGTTTGTCATTTAGTATGTGGTCACCATTTTAGCTACATATTGAAGGGTTTTTTATAAATAATGAATAGAGGTATCTAGTGGAGATAGAACTATAAATACAGCACTATAAACAGTTAACTTTTCTAGGTAATAAAGTTGCAAGAAGTTTATTTTTTCCAAAACAACTTTTAAATTCACACTCTCACTCTCCCAAAATGAAACTAACTAGGGAAGTGGAAGAAGAAAACATTTAAACATTCTCAAGAGGAAGGGTCCAAAAGCTTGGAGATTAAGTTGTTGTTTTTACATCGGATTACATGGGATCTACAGCACAGAAACAGGCCATTCGGCCCAACCAGTCCATGTCGGTGTTTATGCTCCACTCGAGCCTCCTCCCATCTTTCTTCATCTAAATCTATCAGCATAACCCTCTGTTCCCTTCTCCCTCATATGCTTGTCCAGTTAAATACATCGATACTATTCGCCTCAACCACTCCCTGTGGCAGCGAGTTCCACATTCTCACCACTCTCTGGGTAAAGAAGTTCCTCCTGAATTCCCTATTGGATTTCTTGGTGACTATCTTATATTGATGGCCTCTAGTTATGCTCTTCCCCACAAGTGGAAACATTCTCTCTGTATCCACTCTATCAAAACCTTTCATCATTTTAAAGACCTCTAGTAGGTCACCCCCCCTTGTTCTCTTCCTACATTTACATAACCAATCTAGAGTGAAATGCCCAAGAATTGTTTGTGTTTTGCCAGATTATTTCACACTTGGAAAATCTTTGAAGGATACTTATGAAATTAAGTGTGTTTTTTTTGTCAGATACAACAGACATTGCTTCAGGGGATGCAAGGTCGATGCATGGCTTTGCTTCACTCTATCTCTGCAACCTCCTCTGGCCTAATGTCCCCTCCTACACCCTACCGTTCTTCAACTCTGGCCTTCTGTGTATTGTCCCCTGCCTTCATCTCACAGTTGGTGGCTGATCCTTACTCTCGTGATTCAAGCCCCCACTGCAAGACACGCGCGGCCAGTCCAGTCCGACACTTCAGCACAGTGCTCACACCCAGCCTTTATTCCTCCTGAAACAGATTATCTGGTCATACATCTCGTGTGTTTGTGCCACCTTGCTGTAGGCAAATTGGCTGCAATGATTATCTACAAAACAACAGTGCCTACACTTCAAAATTAATTCATTGGCTGTTCTGAGGACGTGAAAGGTATTATAAAAATACAAATTGTTTCATTCTTTTAAAAACCTCCTTTACCATGCCTTCGGTCACCACTCTTGTTCTCTCCCTCCATGTCTCAGCATCCTTCTATAACGCACTGTAATGTATGCATCAGCGAGTGTGCTCACAGGTTTGCAGAGCTGTTGAATTGGGAGTGGCTTAGCCAGTCACATGATGTTCACAAGACTCAATAAAACCCCAATCAGTTGGGCTCAGGGCATTCACGATGAGGCAGATGGTTGTGAGCCTGGTGGATGAACCGGTAATGTGTCGTGTGATTGTTAAACCGTTGCTAATAAACCAATTAGTTGTTACTAGCAATGTGTTTGCTATAAATTCTTAAGCAAAGACCCCCTTGAAGCAAATACATTACACGTACCTTGCGATGCTTTTTCTATGTTGGAGGTGTTTTTTAAAATGTGAGTTGTTGTTGTTGGAGAGCATTGTGTTGCAAAGGGAGATAATAAGTTGCCACCACTTGCAGGGGTGGGGACAGAGCAGCCCGCTTGATTGGCATCCCATCCACCATCTTCAACACTCACTCCCTCCACCACCGGCGCACCGTGGCTGCAGTGTGCACCATCTACAAGATGCACTGCAGCAACTCGCCAAGGCTTCTTCGGCAGCACCTCCCAAACCCGCAACCTCTACCACCTAGAAGGACAAGGGCAGCAGGCGCATGGGAACACCATCACCTCCACGTTCCCCTCCAAGTTGCACACCATCCTGACTTGGAAATATATCGGCCGTTCCTTCCTTGTCGCTGGGTCCCAATCCTGGAACTCCCTCCCTAACAGCACTGTGGGAGCACCTTCACCACACGGACTGCAGCGGTTCAAGAAGGCGGCTCACCACCACCTTCTCAAGAGCGATTAATGATGGGCAATAAATCCCGGCCTTGCCCACATCCTGTGAACAAATGCAAAAAAAAAATTGGAATGAGTAGCTGATGTTGAATGTACCTTGTTTTTTTTACTCTGTTGGTTTTTAATTTCACTTTACACTTTAGCACCATTTGCAATTGATGTTTTTATATAAAGTAAGTAGCATGATGTACCGAGTTTATCTGGAATGTATGCAATATGTATTTAATAAATGAATGATTAACCAAGTAATTACATGTAAGCATGTCCTACTCCTGATTCTACCTTGCAATGAAATTTTTTTTCTCCGTCCTAATCTCTTGCTTGTAAACTCACCGAAAGATTTTTTAAGAAGTTGGGTTATGGAGATAGAAGTAGGAGATGAGGTAATAATTGCAGTTAGGAGCAAAAAGGGCAAGAGAAAGAGGAAATTACAAGTGTAATAGATAATTTAGTTCGACAGATTTAGGTATTAGCTGGAGGAGATGTGTCAGCGATATATTACAAAGGAGAAATATCCTGTAATAGTGTCTTAAAATTATTCTGCTTGTGAAAATTTAAATCAATTGGTAAAAACAGGTTTAAATTGTTATGTTACACCACTTTTCACCGACTTACCAATGTCCTCTGATTATCCCTGTCATGCTGTGCAGAAATCCTAAAATACTGTAACCACAATTAATATAACTTTTACGATTATTTTTCTGAAATTGAAGTAGTTTTTTGGTGCATTTGTGAAATGTTTGAAAGGTTTAGCTTGAATGAATGCTTTTATTGGGAGAATGTTCCTGATGCTATTCTTTCACTGTCCATTCTTCTAAGCAAGACTGTAACTTGCATGTCATTCTGGTTGATGCGAGGTACAAATAGGTTTGTATTTCACAGAATCATAGAAATTTACAGCACGGAAGGCCGCCTGACAAACAGCTATCCAGCCTAATCCCACTTTCCAGCTTTTGGTCTGTAGCCCTGTAGGTTACCGCACTTCAAGTGCACATCCAAGCACCCCTTAAACGTGCTGAGGGTTTCTGCCTCTACCACCCTTTTAAGGCAGTGAGTTCCAGATCCCCACCACCCTCTGGGTGAAGAAATTTCCCATCATATCTTCTCTAAACCTCTTACCAATTACTTTAAATCTATGCCCCCTGGTTGTTGACCCTTCTACCCAGAGAAATAGGCCCTTCCTATTCACTCTATCTAGGCCCCTCATAATTTTATACGCCTCAATAAGGTCTCCCCTCAGCCTCCTCTGTTCCAAGGAAACAATTTCAGCTGAGTAAATTGTGTACATGCAGGACTTGGGACCACTGCCCTCCATTGCCCTGTAGTTGATGTGAGTCACTGATTCTTCAGATTGGTGTAAAAATGTATTTATAAATCTGTAGTGGTCCTGAATAATATTTTAAATAAGATTTTTTTTAAAGAAAAATTTGGTAATGTATTGGGCAAACACGGACAGATTCATTTGATTAGCAAATGACAGCATTTTTCTTAGTCAAAAATGAATTTCTCAGTACAAATGAAAATAATTGAAAATCTTTGTATATGATTGAAGTTTAAAATTCATATTTATTGCGGCAAATTAAGCAGTTATTAAATTAAAGATGCGAAATCTCTTCTTGCTTCCTCAGTAATAATAAATATATACTATATATACCATATATGTGTGTGTGTGTAGGAACATAAGAAATAGGAGCAGGAGTCAGCCATTCAATGAGATCATGGCTGACCTGATCTTGGCCTCAACTCCACTCCCCTGCCTGTTCCCCATAATATATGTATGTATTCATTAATGTTATTTAATTTTTAAATGCCCTTCTACAAATGCAAGTCGTTGGTGTTGTTGTTATTGAGTTGAAGCATAGAATTGTAGAATGTTACAATCAATGTTCTTCCCGGCCTGTTTTTTTTAATGTCCAGTCACTTTAAATCTATGCGCAGTTTTATAATATAAAGGCCGGTGAGCGGCCTGTTGTGAGACCTTTGAGATTACTGCGTGGCCGCGCACCTTAGAGGGAACATTGGTTACAATATAGAAGGATTTCAATTAGTTTAGCCCATCAGACCTGTGCCTGCTCTCTGAGAGACCTCTCCACTTAATGCCATCCCTGTGCACTTTTCCCATAGACTTGTGATTTTTTTCCCCCAGATATAAATGCAAGTTCTTTCCTTTCGCTTAACTATTTATCCCCATCCCTTTTAAGAAGTTATTATGGATTTTGTTTTTACCATTGTCTCTGGTAGGGCATTTCATGTTCTGTCACTCCTCGGCATAAACATATACTCCTAGATTTTTTTAAAAATTGTTTGCTGAAACCAAACACTTCCTAACTTTCCAGCGAGGTTCGGTAAACGTCCTGAGAAAAGCCATTTTAATGCACATTAAAGTCCGAAATTGACCGGTGAAGCCTTCAGGTGAGAAGGGATGCTACTTGGTGGTCTGGCACCTCTGTGCAGTGATCTCACGCCAACCCTACCGTCTCGTAAATCATGAGGCAAACTCTTAAAAATCATGGTATGAAGTCATGAGTTGCTATTTTTTTCAAACATAAAGCAATAGCTGTATGATAGTTTGCAGCTCTTTACAAAAAACTGTAGTACTGCGTCTGAAAATGCTGTACCAAAAACGTTTTTTTTTAAATGCTCCTCATTGTCAACACCCCTTCACCTGGTGTCCACCACAACCACCATGCCATACAGTCCCTGCACCTGCCAACCAATTGGCCCATAAAAGCCCATCCCTCTAGAACCCCAGCCTGTCCATCCAACTTTAATTTGAACTATAAAATCAATTAAATCAGAGAAATGCTAGCAGTGATGGAGACTATTTGCTCCATTGTGCCACATTATGGTGCTAACCTTTCACCTGAAGCTATCCTAATCCCATTTCCGTTATCCAGATGATTTTTGTATTCAATCTTTTTCAAATTCTTCTCCAATTTCCTTCTGTGTAATGTTATGGTGCTATCTCAGTAGCCACTTGTGGTAAAGCAGCCTGCATTCTAACAACCCTGTGTGAAAACATTTCTAACTTTGTCTTTGGTGAATTGGTAACAAATTAGTATCAATCAATCTTTCACTATTTACTCTCTCAAAACTGTTCATAATGTTGAAAATCCTTCATTAGATTCTTGTTTAACCTGGAGTAAGAAAACCTCATTTATTTGAAGCCTGGCAGCACATTACAGAACCCACGACCCGGGCACCTCCCTCACAAGGCTCGGCACGCAGTGCTGCTGGCGGTCAGGGCCTGCCAGTATCGCCATAATACTACACTCTCCATAAACCCGATTTAAGGCTTCAGTACTTGACTTGGTGCCAAAAAACGATGGGCTCCACTCTGACTGTAAAATAGGTTTCACGATTGAGTTCTTCTGTTCGATCGTGCTTGGCGCCTTTGCTCCCCCCATCTCGTGCTCCAGCGCCGCCGCCCTGTTGCCATGGTAACCCTGCAGGAGGCACAAGACATCGTGAGATAGAATCATAGAAATTTACAGCACAGAAGGAGGCCATTTCGGCCCATTGTGTCCACACTGGCCGACAAAGAGCTAGCCAGCCTAATCCCACTTCCCAGCTCTTGGTCCATAGCCCTGTAGGTTACGGCACTTCAAGTGCACATCCAAGTACTTTTTAAATGTGGTGAGGGTTTCTGCCTCCACCACCCTTTCAGTCAGTGAGTTCCAGACCCCCACCACCCTCTGGGTGAAGAAATTTCCCCTCAACTCCCCTCTAAACCTACCCCAATTACTTTAAATCTATGCCCCCTGGTTATTGCCCCCTCTGCTAAGGGAAATAGGTCCTTCCTATCCACCCTATCTAGGCCCCTCATAATTTTACACACCTCAATAAGGTCTCCCCTCAGGCCTCCTCTGTTCCATAAAAACCAAACCCAGCCTATCAAATCTGTCCTCGTAGCTAAAATTATCCATCCTCGTAAATCTCCTCTGTACCCTCGTGAGTGCAATCATATCTTTCCTGTAATGTGGTGACCAGAACTGCACGCAGTACCCTAGCTTGTGGCCTAACTAGTTTTTCTTGGCATTCGCGAGGAGGAGGAGGAAGGGGTCCAAGGTCACCGAGTAACAAGAACCACAGCACTGTCAGCAGCCGGGGCCGGAGGAGAGGAAGCTGAGCACATCTCCTGCTGCCCGGAGGGAGGAAGAGGAGAGGGTGGCTCGCTTGGTCGATTGTTCACCCTGGTTAATCCTGGCCCGCGCCTGTGTGTGTTTTATATATGAGGGCGGCCGGGCCAAGCTGAGCCCTCTGACTCCGATGCGGTGGAGTGAAGAGGAATCCAGTGTGCGTTCTGAAAAGGCATCTGAACCGGTTGGTTTTTTTTTGGCCCTTGCACAAATCACATTTAACTCATGCGCAAATTGGAGTAACCCTTGAGATTTAGGCGTTCCATCGAGAGAGTAGCTTAATTTCACTCGGGAAATTGCGAGAGTTGGCAATACAGGTTGAACCTCCCTTATCCAGAACTCCCTTATCCGGAACCGCCCCTCGTCCAGAACCATTCCCGGCCACCAGGTGGCGCATGCGCAGAACTCCGACATGAACAAATTGAAGTCCTTCCTCGCTGCAGACTCTCTCAATCGCTGGCCTGACCTCGCGATCCCTCCCCCTCCCCCCACCTCCCCCCGTGATCCCTCTGTCGCACTACCAGCCCCAAGCCAGCCAGCCCTGATATCCCCTTGCTCAGTACCTGTACCATTTCAATTTAACGTGACCACTCCTTGTCTGGAAAAATCCCTTATCCAGAACAGGCCAGGTCCCGAGGTTTCCGGATGAGGGAGGGTCAACCTGTACTGTACTTCTTTTGTAGGTGTTCCTAGTTGTGTCGAGGGTACTAGGTAGTGTGCCTTGCAGTGGCATAATAGACCATATTAATGAGAGATGTATCTTGTACAGTAATCTGAACTTCCAATTGGTTAATATGGAGCTGTCTTGTTGTCAGTCACATATTCTTCCTACCGGAGGAGAGCATTATGGGAGGAGGGCATAAACCTGGAATTAAAATATAGGGAATACTGTAATTTCAATGCTTTCTTTGCAGAAAATGAATTTCAAATTGACATTTGAATTTGTCAAAGATTGCAAATTTCTCCCTAAACTCATTCAAGATAAGTACAGTAAGGTGTATAGTCTTAAACCTTGTGTGTTACACAAATCAGACACATTATAATAATATTTGTGACTACAGATGCTGGATTGGATAGAGTTAATAGTGTATTGTGTAATACTGTGTTGCTAATTTAAAAAATAACTTTTGTGGGAATGGAATAAGGAAAGAAAATAGAGCAATAAATTCTTTGCTTTGCAATGTTTTTCCCCTTTTAAATAAATACTGGTCAGGTTTATGTTTGAAGACAATAGAAAGTGTGTATATATAGCTGTTAGGTATGCAGTTTGCAGTATTTATGACTGTAATACCAAGGTGTCACAACTGTAATTTCATGCCCCGGTGAGAAGAACAAGGTCACAGAATACCTCAATTCTGCATCTGGTGATACAGGCGACCATAAACATAGCCTTTAACATATCAGCAGCTAAAATAATGCTGTATAATGAACTGCAGAATTGCTTTGTATTAAAGAGATGGCATCCATTTTGTGAGACTGTATTGGTTAGATTTAATACCTATAGTAAAATTATCTTTTTATGCCGTGGCCTTGAAACAAAGTCCAATTTATTCCCATCGCTTCTTGCGCTGACCTCCCCGACACTTGCATTTGTGTGCCGGTCGGTGTTCAGTAAAGTTTTGTTCTTGGTGTTTATCACCATTTTGAATCAGACATCTTGATAAAGTAGATCGAAGTGTTTTGTTCTAGAAAAATATACCTCAACAAAAAAAATATTTTATTTTGTGTAAACTAGTTTGAAATGTTTTCACCTACAGAGTTGCTCACCTTTTGGTAGTGCTGTGAAGTAAACCTTCCAGTTCAGAAGACATTTGGTCCTTTGTGTCTTTTTGATGCTGGAATACTCCCCACTTGCCTGGATGGGTGCAGTTCCAACAATATTCAAGAAGCTCGACACCATCCAGGACTAAGCAACCCGCTTGATTGGCATCCCATCCACCACCTTAAACACTCACTCCCTCCACCACCGGCGCACCGTGACTGCAGTGTGCACCATCTACAAGATGCACTGCAGCAACTCACCAAGACTTCTTCGGCAGCACCTCCCAAACCCACGACCTCTACCACCGAGAAGGTCAAGGGCAGCAGGCGCATGGGAACACCACCACCTCCACGTTCCCCTCCCAGTCACACACCATCCTGACTTGGAAATATATCGGCCGTTCCTTCATCGGCGCTGGGTCACAATCCTGGAACTCCCTCCCGAACAGCACTGTGGGAGCACCTTCACCACACGGACTGCAGCGGTTCAAGAAGGCAGCTCACCACCACCTTCTCCAGGGGCAATTAGGAATGGGCAATAAATGCCGGCCTCGCCAGCGACGCCCACATCGGTGAACGAATTAAAAAAAAACTGTTAGAAAATGCTACTTATTCCTGTGAGCAGTTTTGTGTTTTCCAACCTGCACTTCTCCTTTAGACCAGTGTGACTAACAGGATGTGGAATGATCAATATCTTTGAGATATTTATTTTCAAGGCCTTCTGCAGTGGTAATTTAATTATAATGTACACTGACTGTAGAGCTTCCTAGCAACTTTCAATGGATTATTTCCCACTTAAGGCTCCCCTCCTGTCATATGACCATATTTTGTCAGGGCTCCTCCAGCAATGTAGAGGAATGATTTGAAAGAAAGAAAGACTTGCATTTATATAGCGCATTTCACGACCACCAGACGGACCAAAGCGCTTTACAGCCAATGAAGTACTTTTTGAAGTGTAGTCACTGCTGTAATGTAGGAAATGCGGAAGATAATTTTGCGCACAGCAAGCTCCCACAAACAGCAATGTGATGGTGACCAGATAATCTATTTGTGATGTTGATTGTGGAATAAATATTGGCTGGGACACCGGGGAGAACACCACTGCTCTTCTTTGAAATAGTGCCATGGGATCTTTTACGTCCACCTGAGAGAGCAGACTGTTTAACGTCTCATCCAAAAGACGGCACCTCTGACAGTGCAGCAGTCCCTCAGCACTGCCCTGGGCATGTCGGCCTAGATTTTTGTGCTCGAGTCTCTGGAATAGGACTTGGACATAAGAACATAAGAATTAGGAACAGGAGTAGGCCATCTAGCCCCTCGAGCCTGCTCCGCCATTTAACAAGATCATGGCTGATCTGGCCGTGGACTCAGCTCCACTTACCCGCCTGCTCCCCGTAACCCTTAATTCCCTTATTGGTTAAAAATCTATCTATCTGTGACTTGAATACATTCAATGAGCTAGCCTCAACTGCTTCCTTGGGCACAATGTTCTGACTCAGAGGCGGGGGTGCTGCCCACTGAGCCACGGCTGACACTTTTGAATAACTGTAATGTTGACCTCAAACTATTGAACCAACAAACAGAATATTCCTTACTCCAACATGCGTTTATACAGCACCTTATCACGTCCTCAAAGTACTTCACATCCAGTGAATTGCTATTGAACTCTAGTCATTGTTATGTAGACAGACATGGCAACCATTTTGTGCATAGCTCAATCCCGCACACAGCAAATGAGATGAATGACAGTTAATGTTTTTCTTGTCAGAAATGACGGGAGAATATATATTGTACAGAATGAGTAGCAACGTGTTCCTGGTTTGGGTTACTGATTAGTTTAATTTTATCAGAGCCCCTCAAGTATGTCGCAGCCTGCTAGCAGACTCTCGCTGAGGTTTAATTCTGTATTGTACATTACCGGATGTGCAGCATTAAATTATTCTGTTGAAGGAATCGGGTGCTAGTGGTTAGCGGACTATCGTCATGCTCTTTAAATCCTAGCTAATGGGCACTTTCACTTCGATAACCTTGTGTGTGATTTTTTTTCCATCAGTCTTTAGCTGGGCTGCTCTGTAGAAAGCCTCGTGGAACAGATTTTCCCACATGGAGGGAGAAGCTGACCTTTTGTTCTTGCCCTGCAGCAAGGGTATTTCCTGTTGGCGGCACTACGGGAATGCACTACTTTGGGGTTTGATACACATGTCAGACTAACCCCTTGGGTAACTGCATTTAAGGGCGTGCTTTAACTAACAGAATAGTTTATGCGCAGTTTACTGAAGTAGATATTTGAGGCAGAGTGTGGGGTGGGGGGGGGGGGAAATTTCCAGCTTGTTACATTTATTTTTGGTTCAGTTGGCACTCGGTGCAGGCCATTTCTGCAACATTTTGATGGTTTGGCATCCACGAATAACGCACCTGTGGAATGTATGATAACTTTCAGCTGCTTGAACCTCCAAAATATGCCAAAAGATAATGGCTCACCATCAGATTATTTTAAGTCTGCAAATATATGTGCGCATCGGTATATTTGTAGAATGCTACTATATATAATAATATATTCCATACTTCTTAAAATGGGGTTGAAGTCCCACATTATGCTCTGTTGAGTAATTGAAAATAACAAGGCAGAGAATGTGTTCACTATATGGAATGCACGAGTGGGTATTATTAGCCATATTAAAAAGTTGTTTGCTTTGGGCTCGTGTTCAAATTGCCACGAGACGGTGCTATAGGATGCAAATTGAAACGTTTCTTGTATGGTTAGCTTGGGGATATTTTTATTTTTACCAGTTTGTTCAGAGTTGCATTTGCACTGATTGCCTTTTTTTTTAAAGTTTTATTGTAGAAATCTACTTGCTGACTATTATACATTCAATAATTGACCAGAATGCTCTCGCTGAATCACGCAGTTCAATCCTGCACTGAGCTTCAAACCTCGGTTCAGCCCATCATCAAGATAGACTAAAGGTCATCGAGCTGAAATGTTAACTGTTTCTCTCTCCACAGATACTGCCTGACCTGCTGAGTATTTCTAGCATTTTCTATTTTTATTTTACCCAAGATAGTCTACTTCCACTTCTATAATATTGTCTGGCTCTACCTCTACCTCGATCTTAAAACTGCTCCAATCCTCAAAACCCCCTCACCTTTAAACTTCTTTGGGCCGTTTTGCCACATAAAAAGCGCTACAAGTGCATGTTGTCATTGAGTCTGAAATAATCTAATTTGACTGTGAGGAAAAGAAAGACTTGCATTTATATAGCGTCTTGCACGACCACCGGACGTCTCAAAGTGCTTTACAGCCAATGAAGTACTTTTGGAGTGTAGTCACTGCTGTAATGTGGGAAATGTGGCAGCCAATTTGCGCACAGCAAGCTCCCACAAACAGCAATGTGATAATGACCAGATAATCTGTTTATTTTGTTATATTAATTGAGGGATAAATAGTGGCCAGGACACTGGGGATAATTCCCCTGCTCTTCTTCGAAATAGTGCCATGGGATCTTTTACGTCCACCTGAGAGAGCAGACAGGGCCTTGGTTTAACGTCTCATCCGAAAGACGGCACCTCTGACAGTGCAGCGCTCCCTCAGCACTGCACTGGAGTGTCAGCCTAGATCTTTGTGCTCAAGTCCCTGGGGTGGGAAGAAAGAATATGGGAGGAAATGCGTGTGAGGAAGACTTCAGGAGCAGATCTGAGACTGAGAAATAAGACACTCGGGTTGTCCAGAAATAGAGAAGGATGAAACCCACCATCAAATTATCAATATTAGTATCTTCAGTACTTTATCATTTTAAAGGCAATAAATCTGGAAATTATAGTAGCTTGTTCAGTTCTGGTTAACACTGCTTGAAAGGTGGATTTTGTCATATCTGTTTAAATGAATTGTAAAGTGAAATGAGAAAGTCAATTTTCCGAGTGGTGCAGTGCCTTAATGCCTCAGGTTGAAGTTTTAATGGATGCTATTGAGTGAATTTGTGAGAGTTAAGTGTTTATAGTGCATTATAAATATTTTCAGAATAAATAGGCGATACATGATAGGGAGCAAAGGGATACAGAGTTTATACCACAAAGACCCAAGACCCTATTAACTCGATAGTGATGAAGTTCATGCCCATTATTTCTACCTTAATGTAAGTGCTTAATGGGTATACTAAATACTAGACCACCTCACTTACTTGAAGGTTGCTACCATGAGTACTCTTATCAAGCCCCGATAAATACAATGGAAAACTGTTTTTTATTTTCTTTTCTTCAGGGTTTTTGCCCTCCTGGTACCTTTAATGACCAAAAGGGTGCAGGGATAATGACCAGGAGCTCATTTAAGACATCTGGTAATCATGGGTGTAATATATACACCTATAAGTGTGTTCACACCAAAATAGTTGTAGAGCTGTTGAGTAGGAGTGGCTTAGCCAATCACGTGATGTTCACAAGACTCAATAAAACTCCAGCCAGTTGGATTCGGGGAATCCACGATGAGGCAGGTGGTTGTGAGCCTGGTGGATGAACTGGTAATGTGTAATGTGATTGTTAAACCTTTTGCTAATAAACCAACTAGTTCTTAATAGCGATGTGTTGCTGTGAATTCTTAAGCAAAGGACCCAAGAAGCAAATATCATTACAAAAGGGATGAATTTTCCCCGAGTGCGCTTCAGGCAAGTTCATTTTGAGAGGCAGGACTCATTAGCATCCGGGCAGAGGCCGAGTGCCCAGGGCAGCCCACTGCCTCCAGGCCGAAAGAAGTTACGCTTGTGAGGCGGGTCCCCCAATGTCTGGAGGGGGCAGTGCAGCCAGAGTGACAGGTGGCTCAGGCTGGTCTTGTGCATCCCGCAGGAGCTGTCCTGCTCCTCCCGGCCCCACAAAATTAAAAAGGAATCGTGCACGGCGCATGCTCTGCCCAGTTCAGTCCGAAACTGCCAATCGGGAACCTGTCATAAGACCCCGAGTTTCATTTTAAATGGGCCGACCGCCTGATTTGGTGGTCCCTCTGGCCGCCCAGCGATGGGTCTGTGGGAAGGCAATGTGGAAGCTGCAACAACCGGATAGTAGGTCATTGGCCACCATTTCCGGGGCGCTATTGCCTTGTTGGACAGAAGGCTTGAAATTCACCCCGTAGAGTCACCTCACTAGAGATTTAGCAGAGTTTGGGAAAAAAAGAATGATGTAACTACCTAAGCCACGTTGGAACACAAGCCGATGGAATGGCTAGTGGATTGTATCGTTCCTGTTCCATCCCTTCCCATTAATGGTTTAAGCGTTAATCCACTCTACCATGGAGTGGAATCTGGGCTACTCAATACTAAAGGCAAGTTTATTATACCTTCCCTGGCATTTGGAAAGCTAGAGGCTTTTGATTGATGACAAATGAACGATCTGTCAGTTAAATCCCATAAATGTGGTGGAGGGGTTTTTGAGAACATCTGACCTGATTTAAGAACAAAAGAAATAGGAGCAGGAGTTGGCCATTTGGCCCCTCGAGCCTGCTCCGCCATTCAATAAGATCATGGCTGATCTGATCATGGACTCAGCTCCACTTCCCTGCCCAGTCCCCCTAAACCCTTTATTCCCTTATGGCACAAAAATCTGTCTATCTCCGCCTTAAATATATTCAATGACTCAGCCTCCACAGCTCTCTAGGGCAGAGAATTCCATAGATTTACAACCCTCTGAGAGAAGAAATTCCTCCTCATCTCAGTTTTAAATGGGCGCCCCCTTATTCTAAGTCTATGTCCCCCCAGTTTTAGTTTCCCCTATGAGTGGAAATATCCTCTCTGCATCCACCTTGTCGAGCCCCCTCATTATCTTATGTTTCGATAAGATCACCTCTCATTCTTCTGAACTCCAATGAGTAGAGGCCCAACCTACTCAACCTATCCTCATAAGTCAATTCCCTCATCTCCAGACTCAACCTAGTGAACCTTCTCTGAACAACCTCCAATGCAAGTATATCCTTCCTTAAATGGAGACCAAAACTGTACGCAGTACTCTAGGTGTGGCCTCATCAATACCCTGTACAGTTGTAGCAGGACTTCTCTGCTTTTATACTCTATCCCCCTTGCAATAAAGGCCAACATTCCATTTGCCTTCCTGATTACTTGCTGCACCTGCATACTAACTTTTTATGTTTCATGCACAAGGACCCCCAGGTCCCTCTGTACTGAAGCAATTTGCAATTTTTCTCCATTTAAATTATAATTTGCTTTTCTATTTTTTCTGCCAAAGTGGATAACCTCACATTTTCCCACATTATACTCCAGTTGCCAAATTTTTACCCACTCACTTAGTCTGTCTATATCCCTTTGCAGATTTTTTGTGTCCTCCTCACAATTTGCTTTCCCACCCATCTTTGTATCATCAGCAAACTTGGCTACATTACACTCGGTCCCTTCATCCAAGTCATTAATGTAGATTGTAAATAGTTAAGGACCCAGCACCGATCCCTGTGGCACCCCACTAGTCTCTGTTTGCCAAACGGAAAATGACCCATTTATCCCGACTCTTTTCTGATCGTTAGCCAATTCTCTATCCATGTTAATATATTACCACCCAACCCCGTGAACTTTTATCTTGTGCAGTAACCTTTTATGTGGCACCTTATCGAATGCTTTCTGGAAATCCAAATACACCACATCCTCTGGTTCCCCCTTATCCACCCTGCTCGTTACATCCTCAAAGAACTCCAGCAAATTTGTCAAACATGATTTCCTGACTTACAGACAGTAGCACGCCAAAGCGCTCCCCTTTGTTTCTCATAAGAACATAAGAAGTAGGAGCAGGAGTCGGCCATTTGGCCCCTCAAGCCTGCCCTGCCGTTCAGTAGGGCTGAACTGATCTTGGCCTCAACTCCACTTCCCTGCCCGCTCCCCACAACCATTGACTCCCTTATCGTTCAAAAATCTGTCTATCTTTACCTTAAATCTATTCGGTGACCCAATCATTCTGTCACGATTCTAAAAGTGCTTGTATAGATTTTGTACGTCAGGTAGCATATTAACAGAGCACAGCTGGACTGACTGTAACAAGGAGGGTCCTCAAAATGTACAGATTCTATACTATAAAAAAAAAAGACATTGATAGCAATGGCACTCCAGTACGGTCATATTTGGTTGCCATTAATACTGTGCCGGAGTAGGGGAGAACATCCCTATCGGATGTTGTTCTGCTCTTTTCTTTCCAAGGGAGAAGGCGATGGTAAAATCTAAATACATCAAAGCATAACCATCCTGATGTTGAACAAGTAAATATTCTCTGATATGAATAGCCAGAACAGTGTGAGCTGTGGAATCATCAATTCTTGAAGGGAGGGAGAAAGGAAAATCATTTTGATGTACTAGTTGAACTTGGATTTGGGACTCTTTTCCCCCACCTCCTACCCCGCAGACAGCCCTGATAGAAAGAATGATTCCTGTGGTGTTCTGAGAAAATTTGAAGAAAGAAGAAAAGAAAGACTTGGATTTATATAGCGCCTTTCACGACCACCGGATGCCTCAAAGCGCTTTACAGCCAATGAAGTATTTTTGCAGTGTAGTCATTGTAATGTGTGAACCACGGCAGCCAATTTATGCACAGCAAGCTCCCATAAACAGCGATGTGATAATGACAAGATAATCTGTTATGTTGATTGAGGGATAAATATTGGCCAGGACACCGGGGATAACTCCCCAGCCCTTCTTTGAAATAGTGCCGTGGAATCTTTTACGTCCACCTGAAAGAGCAGATGGGGCCTCGGTTTATCGTGTCATCCGAAAGACGGCACCTCCGACAGTGCAGCCAGCACTGCACTGGAGTGTCAGCCTAGATTTTTGTGCTCAAATTCCTGGAGTGGGACTTGGACCCACAGCCTTCTGACTTAGCAGCGAGCATGCTGCCCACTGAGCCACAGCTTGAAATGTTTAAACTAGAGTATTCAGATCTCTGCTGGTTTGCTGATCCTTGTTTTGAAACTACAAAAAAGTACATACTTAGTACCTAAAATTAGCAAGAATACAATGAAAGATGAATTATGTCATATAAATAAAAACAGAAGATGCTGGAAATACTCCACATCTGTGGAGAGAGAAAAACGAGAGTTAACGTTTCAGGTCGATGACCTTTCGTCAGAACTAGAAAAAGTCATCGCGTCATCATTGTCGCAGGAGTTAAACAATTTACTTAATTGAAATTTCAGCATCTGATTGTATGAATTTCATACAAACTACAGAATTAATAAAACCAGTGTTAAAATATCTCATTTTTGTAATAAGTGCTGGAAACATTTGCGGGTTATTACTGGGTAATGAAGTTGTATGGATACGTTTTCATCTGGTATTAATAAACAATCCGATTTGTATTAATGCATAAAAAGTAGTAATTTAAAATGAATATACTTAAAACTATTTGGAACTTGAACATTTACATTTTTGACAAAGTGACATTTATTTCTGTGGGAAAATATATATGGGAGGGGGGGGGGTTTAAAACTACCATCTGGGATTTTCAGCTAATCTTAATTCTTGCTTTCTGATCTCTTCTTTTCCTGTACAGTTTCCCCCTGGGTTTACATTTTGTCATATAAGAGTGTTATATTGGGCTTCTATTTTGATAACTTTGTGCTAAATAAGATATGGATAAATTATAATTCAATATATTCTTTCAAATCCTACTATGCATAGTTATATTGTAATGTGAATCCTGTTATTTCCCAGTAATCGGTTGGATTATCAGTCTCTACATTCCTAATGGTTATGCCACAATTGTCGTTCCTTCAGTGTGGATGTTCATCTCGGATCATGGGGCACGTTAACTGTTTGTGTCTGCCACAGTATCTATCAATGAGAAACTTGAACCGAGGGAGGGAAGGGAAGAAATTGCTCCATTCTGCAAATTACATAAAATAAAAACCTATTGCTTTTAAAGGCTGTGATACTATCTCAGGGTTCTGAGAAATGTTTGATTTCTGAAAATAATTAGGATGTGTTATTATTGTTCTCGTGTATAGTTCCATGCCGTATATAGAATATAAATTCTTATCACAGCTGTTGTGGTTTCTGCACTCATTGATGAGATTGCAGGCCTCTAATCACTCCCAGGTATCTATTATTTCTGTTAAAGGATTTGAGAACATTCTGATTTATTCCAATAATCTTATATTCATTTTAATTCTGTACTTTATTTATGCAAATTGCCAGCTGAGGTTGAGATGAGATACGTGAAATACAATGTGCTCTGCTTATATTAATGCTGTGCTGACTGAGGCCACTCAGTCTCTCAAACTCTGAGTGCTGGGCCCCCAATCTTATCTCGGAGGCGGTGAGAGGGTGGGGAGGGGGGCAATTTTGAGACCAGGAGACTGAGAAGAACAGGTTTTCCTCCAGTCCTGCTGAATTTAACGTCAGGTCATGATTACCATTTTTGTCTCCATTTCCCAGGCTGACTGTCAGGCGGGTAGACCTTCAGCACCCAGCCTAGGCCAGGGAACAGAGAGGAAGGAGGGATCGGAAAGGTTGGGGGGGTGCGGAGATCGGGGTCCAGAGCAGAGGGAAGATTGGAGGTTGGAGGAAGATCAGGGTCCGGAGCGAGGGGGAGATCGGAGGCCGAGGGGTGGGAATAACAGAAGGATTCCAGGGTCAAGATTGGATGGGTCGGGAAAGAAATCGAATGGCTTGGGGCGGGGTGATGGTTGGGTGGGGGGACGGGTGTGGAAATTGGAAGGGTTGGAGAGTTCGGAAGGGTCGTGGGGGGGGTGGGGAGGTGGAGATAGGCAGGGTCAGGGATGGAGAGATCGAATGGATGGTGGGGGAGAGGGGGTGGAGGTCGGAAGGGTTGGGTGAGGGGAGGCGGGAGTTCAGAAGGGTCGGGGGTGGGGGGGAGATCGGAAAGGTCGGGGTGGATTGGAGTGGGGGGGGATCGAATAGGCCATGGGTAGAGTGGGAGGAGGGGGAGATCGGAAGGATCATGGGGCGGGGGGTGGAGATCGGAGGGTCATGGGGGGGTGGGTGGGAGATGGAAGGTTCATGGGCTGGGGGGGGAGGGGCGGTGAAGATCGGAAAGGACATGAAGTGGCGAGGTCAGGAGGGAGGAGATCAGCAGGGTCGAGGGTGTTAGATTGCGGGTGGTGGGTGAAGCAGCTAAATTGAATCCAGCAGTCCTCGCCCCCCTTCAGCTGCCGAGGTGCCTGAGTCCAACTATGGTTAAATTTAAAATGGGGGTGAATTCTGAGGCACACCACCCGATTATAATATGTAAATTACCTGCCCTCCTCCCGTGAGCAGGCCGGATGCCTGACCCGTCTGATCTCCCCCTTCCCCCTCGGTTCCCTCTGATCTCCCCACCCCCGGCCTCCGATCTGCTCCTGCTTTGGACCCCGAACTTCCCCCAACTCCGCCCCCCGCCCCCCATCACCACTGCCATTAAAACCTGGTGGGCAGGTTGGGGTCAGGACTTTTACATCCTACCTGACCCGACCCCACTCATTTTGGGGGTCAAAATTCCCCCTCTAGTGTCTGCTGCCGTTCGTGTGGGCTTGCCATTTGGGAATGTGATTTGGGCTTGTTATTTGGGTGGGGTATTTTAATGTTGGGGTTGGGGAGGGATCTATTTGATTTCCTGCTGCTTGTACCCATTTATCTCAAGAAATGAAATGCTTCAGCTAATTTAAAAATGATAGGTACCAGGTATGGAACAAGTTAGGTGAAATATCAAAATGAATATTTAATGATTAAACTTGTTTTGGTTTTTGAATACTCAAAAGTGGTTGGATTTTCAAAACATTGAGAACTTCACTCTTTATTTGAATACTATAGTAATGAATATAATGTCATGTTTTACACTATTGTTTAAATCAAAGATTATGTTCATGCTTTATTCGTGTGGGTCCTGCATCACTCAATCATTTGCTGCATTGGCCGACAAAATGATAAGTTAGAACATCCTGTCATGAGAAATGCTTGATTTCTTTTTTTAAATCAGTGATTATTTGCCTAGTTTTTTGAGAGTAATTCTGCGCCTGCACGCACAGGACTGCGCCCCCGACGCCTACGCATGCGCACCACCGTCCTCTTGCGTATGCGCAGGCTCCTCGAACCCAACACCAGAAGTTGGGTGTGTATTGTGAGCTGGAGCTCTGCCGCGTGTGTCTAGCGCGTGCAAATAAGCGCGTCCAAAAATAATTGGGCCAATTTTTTTTTATGGCAATTAATAGTTCTGTGTGCAATATCAGTTTTTGCCTTAAAATAGTGAATCTGTGTAAGGTTAAGATTTTCTTTTACATTTTTCTCCGTAGGTCTAACTGATGAAGAAGTTGAGATAGCTCTACAGCAGTCGGGCACTGCCACTGATGAAGTACTTGCACCTGCCTCCCAACAACACTTGGTACAGCCCTCACACCTTGCTGTTGTGCCCTACAGTACGTATTCTCAGCTACATTGATGGATTTGATAAGTGGGACGTGTGATCGGTTTACTATTGTTACTATAGGATTTAGAGCACACTTGGAGTACTGTGTACAGTTCTGTTCGCCATATTATAATAATATAGAGACACTGGAGAGAGTGGAAAATAGATTTACAAGGACGATACCAGAAATGCAAGGTTATATCCATCAGGAAAGGATGAACAGCCTGGGAATCTTTTCTCTTGAAAAGAGAAAGCTGTGGGGTGACCTAATAGAGAGGTCTTTAAAATTTTGAAATTTTGATAAGAGTTGACACAGAGAGAATGTTTCCACTTGTGGGGAAAAGCAAAACTAGACTCCCATCAATATAAGATAGTCACCAAGAAATCCAATGGGGAATTCAGAAGAAACTTCTTTACCCAGAGGGAGTGGTGAAAATGTGAACTCGCTACCACATGTCCTGACCAATATTTAACCCTCAATCAGCATAACAAAAACAGATTATCTGGTCATTATCGCGTTGCTGTTTGTGGGAGCTTGCTGTGCGCAAGTTGGCTGCCGCGTTTCCCATATTGCAACAGTGACTACACTCCAAATGTACTTCATTGGCTCTGAGGCGCTATATAAATGCAAGTCTTTCACAGGGAGTAGTTGAGGCGAATAGTATAAATGAATTTAAGGGGCGGTTAGATAAGCATATGAGGAAGAAAGGAATACAGGATTATGCTGATAGAGTTAAATGAGAAAAGCTGGGAGGAGGCTCGAGTGGAGCATAAACAGCAGCATGGACTGGTTGGGCCGAATGGCCTGTGTCATAAGAACATAAGAATTAGGAGCAGGAGTTGTCCATTCGCCCCTTGAGCCTACTCCTACATTCAATGAGATCATGGCTGATCTTTTACCTCAACTCCACTTTCCTGCACTGTCCCCATATCCCTTGATTCCCTTAATATCCAAAAACCTATCGATCTCTGTCTTGAACATACTCAAAGACTGAGCATCAACAGCCCTCTGGGGTAGAGAATTCCAGAGATTCACCACCCTCTGAGTGAAGAAGTTTCTCCTCATCTTAGTCCTAAATGGCCGATCCCTTATTCTGAAACTATGCTCCCTAGTTCTAGATTCCCCCACGAGGAGAAACATTCTCTCTGCATCTACCCTGTCGAGCCCCCTCAGAATCTTCTACGTTTCAATAAGATCACCTCTCATTCTTCTAAACTCTAGAAAATATAGGCCAAGTCTACTCAATCTCTCATAGGACAATTCCCCCATCCCAGGGATCAGTCTGGTGAACCCTCGTTGCACTCCCTCAATGGTAGTATATCCTTCCTTAGGTAAGGAGACCAAAACTGTACACAATACTCCAGGTGCAGTCTCACCAGGGCCTGATATAAGGTAAGGTTTCTGTGTTTTATATCCTGTAATTTAAATGCGGTCCTGTTGTGGATTTACATATTGGAATCGAGAGTATATTACCATGTCTGATACCTTACAGACCGAGGGTTAGTGCTGATGGGTCAAGGACATTTCAGCCTTTCTGCACCAGACATTTAAGTTCTGAAACGATACTTAGTATTACGATTTAAGTCAGGGATTCCTGTAATACGGTGGAATTGCTCATGGTGAGTAGGAGGAAGCACTGTTTTATGTCTTTAAGTTGTATGACTAATTCTCTGCAAATAATCTGGAGCTATCCTCAATTTATTGGGCCAAAAATTGTGGCCCTCTCCGGGTGGGTACGATGTGCCAGTGCGATCTGTCAACATTTCTTTCAACAGTTCCAACGCACCCCCGGGAGAAGGGCCTTCGCGGGCAGAGATTTGAGCTATATGCCCAACTGCTGCCCAGCGAATGTCCTTAACACTTGCGCCTGGTAAAATCAAGCGTACGGCCTACTTTTACCAGTGTAAGAGTTTTAAAAGATTTAGAAAAATAAAATTTTATCAACAATTTTAATATTAAAAACCCTGTCCATTAAGGCAAGTTTATTTTTATCCCTATTAAAACATATTTTTTTTAAAATTCAAAAAAAATAAGTGTTTGTCTAAAACATTGAATTAAATTCAATTTCAATTAATTTTAAATATGTGAAATGTTTTTCTTATTTATTTTAAATGTTTGTGTTTGGGGGGTATCCCCCTTCACAGAAACAGTGATCTCCGTACAAACGGAACTTCCCATTACTGTGAATGGGGATACGCCATTTCCATTGGTCGGTCCGGCCCATGTGATCGCAGGCTGCACACACGTTCCGGGAGTCTACGTTCCTCCGGGACCACCAGGTATCTTCGTTAAAATAATTTGGTCGGAGGCATCCGCCCGCAATCTTTGGCCCATTATACTTTTGCCTGTATACTTCAGGTATTAAGTCATAGGCATTAAGAATGGCATGTTTACAACTTTGTGGTAAAGGTGTGCTACTTTGAGATGTGACAGACTGCAATTGGCACAAAACCTTAACAGTAAAAAGCTAAGGCAAATACTTAAGCTCTTCTTCTTATCCCGTCTTCCATTTTCTCTTGATTCTCTCCTCGTCCCTTCTCACTTTTGTATTTGCTTTTATTTCTATCTAATATACTCTATTCTAACTGTTCTATAATTTATTTTAATAAACTTTTATATGCTTATATTTTCCTGCTTTGCTCTATCTCCTGGATCATACTATCTGTTTTGAAGGTGGGCTGCACAAATTGAAAGTTGGCCTTGGATTGGATGAAATGCCTGTAGTTCAACCAAGCATATCCCAATTTGTAATGACATGGTTGTGCCTATGGTGCAAAACAGTAAGCACTAATCGATGAAGGAATTATCTTGTTGGCAGGCTGAATTAATTCATAGGATTATATTGGATATACAGCACAGAAACGGGCCATTCGGCCCAACCAGTCCCTGCCTGCATTTATGTTCCACTCGAGCCACTTCCTGTCTTTCCTGATCTATCAGCATGACCCTCTATTCCCTTCTTCCTCATATGCTTATTTAGCCTCTTAAATGCATCTGTACTGTTCGCCTCAACTACTCCCAGTTAATTCATGATTATTTGTGTAATAAAACCTTTATCAAAAATGCTCTAATAATGCCTTTTACTATCTGCTATATTCTGCTTTTAACAAGCACAGACACATAAGCTACTAAAAATTAGTTACACGGAAACCACTGTGACAGTTAAGTTTGTTTTGATGAGCCTCTTGTGAATCAGAGATGCTCTTTTGGCAACGTACAAAAAGTTATTTAACAGATGTTCCGCTGCCATGGAACAACAAAATGTTATTCAGAGGTTTGTGTTACTGCACCTGTTCTATAAAATCATATTGGGACTGAGCGCTGTACAAGACCAAATAGGACTGAAAAATGAAACGCTTTTCAGTTGCTCTGATTTAATCCTATCTGTCAAATGGTTTGGTCCACCACCTTCTATTAAAGCCCAAGTGCTTCACAGTTGTCTGTAATTTAATTTTTCAAATGTACAGTTAAGAACTAAAGAACTCTATTCGTACCACTCATAATGAAGTTACTAAACTTTGTACAGCTGTGGCCAGTTTTAGGAACATTAAGTTTGTGCACATCAATGTCAGAAGCATTTAATATTGGAGAAGTTGCTAAACACTGTAGGATTGCGCTGATAAAATCTACAATAAGCTGCAGTGTGTCTTTCCGATTACTTGCATAAATAGGCCATCTCGAATTCCAACGGTTTCAAATTGAGTTTTCATCTGCTCCTCAATCACCCACTTAGTAATGTAGCTAAGTGAGAAAAATGGCTGTAAACAATATTCTGTAATTATTGTTACCGTCATGTTTAAAGCATTCTCAGTGTAGCAATTTATTGATTTAGTATAGTCAAGCAAAATAAGGCTCCAGAACAGAGCAAAGTTTTGGGTAACAGTAAGTAGAGTGGGTCAGGAAGGGACAGAGAGAGTAATAAAGGTAATAGGGACTCAGTGACTAAGGTGACATCAGGGAAATATAGAAAAAAGTCAAAGCTAAAGGCATTATATCTAAATGTGCAAAGCATTTGCAACAAAATAGATGAATTAATAGCGCAGATAGAAATTAATTGGTTTGATCTAATAGCCATTACGGAGACGTGGTTGCAAAGTGACCAAGGTTGGGAACTAAATATTCCAGGATACTTAACTTTTAGAAGAGATAGGCAAGATGGAAAAGGAGGAGGAGTAGCCTGATAAAGGATGGGATAAAGACAGTAGAGAAAAAGGATGTTGGCTCCTAAAATCAAGATTGAATCAGTTTGGGTGGAGCTAAGAAACAGCAAGGGGCAAAAAACATTGGCGGGAATTGTTTATAGACCCCCCCCCCCCCCAAACAGTAGTTATAATGTGGGGCAGAATATATACCAGGAAATTAGAGGTGCATGTAACAAGGGTAATACAATGATCATGGGGGACTTTAATCTACATATAGACTGGGCAAACCAAATTTGCAGTAATAGTGTGGAGGATGAATTCATGGAATGTTTCCAAGATGGTTTTCTAGATCAATAAGTTGAGGAACCAACCAGAGAACATGCTATTCTAGATCTAGTATTGAGCAATGAGAAAGGGTTAATTAATAACCTTGTAGTGAAGAGGCAAATAGGGAAGAGTAACCATAATATGTTAGTTTGAAAGTAATTTAGTTAAATCTAAAACTAGGGTCTTCAATCTAAACAAAGCAAACTATGTAGGTATGAGGGCGAGTTGGCGCAGGTAGATTGGGAAACTACATTAAAAGGTATGATGGTAGACAAGCAATGGCTATCATTTAAAGAATTAATACATAATTTACAACAAACATTCATCCCTTTAAGGAACAAAAGTCCCACAGGAAGAGTGGTCCAACTGTGGCTAATAAGGGAAGTTAAAGATTGTGTTAGATCAAAGGGCTTATAATGTTGCCAAAAAGAGCAGTAAGTCTGAGGATTGGAAGGATTTTAGAATTCAGCAAAGGAGGACCAAGAAATTGATGAAGGGAAAATAGAATATGAAAGTAAACTAGTGAGAGACATAACAACAGACCGTAAAAACTTCTATAGGTAAAAAGGAAAAGATTAGCAAAAGTAAATGTGGATCCTCTACAGGCTGAGACAGGAGAAATTATAATGGGGAATAAGGAAATGGCAGAGAAATTAAACAAATACTTTGTGTCTGTCTTCACGGAAGAAGATGCAGAAATACTTCCCAGAAATAGTGGAGAATCAAGGGTCTAGCAAGAATGAGGAACTGAAAGAAATTAGTATTAGTAAAAAAAATAGTACTGGAGAAATTAATGGACTGGAAGCCGATAAATCCCCTGGACCTGATGGTCTACATCCCAGGGTTTTAGAAGAGGTGGCTGTAGAGATAGTGGGTGCATTGGTTGTCATCTTCCAAAATTCCATAGACCCTAGAACAATTCCCGCGGATTGGAAGGTAGCAAATGCAACCCCGCTATTTAAGAAAGGAGGAAGAGAGAAAACAAGGAACTACAGACCAGTTAGCCTGACATCAGTTGTAGGGAAAATGCTAGAATCTATTATTAAGGACGTGGTTACAGGGCACTTCGAAAATAATAATAGGATTGGGCAGAGTCAACATAGATTTATGAAAGGGAAATCATGTTTGACAAATCTGTTAAGAGTTTTTTGAGGTTGTAACTAGCAGAATAGATAAGGTGGAACCAGTGAACGTGGTGTAATTGGATTTTCTGAAGGCATTCGATAAGGTGCCACACAAGAGGTGCTTAAACAAAGTTAAGGCTCATGGGGGTAATATACTAGCATGGATTGAGGATTGGTTAACGGACAGAAAACAGAGTCATTTTCAGGTTGGCAAGCTGTAACATGTCCTCGGAGATTTGCCTCCAGTATATTCGTGCTAATAATATACTTCCTTATTCGTATGTGAAGGCTGTACGAATGAGGAAGAATAGTTATGTACTCTAGATGGACTCCTGGAGTAAAGTTCAACTGCATTCAAAGATTCTTCCTGGGTAACTCCTCTTTCTGACTTGTTTGGCTTGAAGTACTTTCTTTAATGTCTATGCTTTTGAAGTTTGCATACTATATTTCATGTTTAATCGCACATTGTGGTTTAATCACAATTTGATCTCATTTGCACTGAAGTTGGGCTGGAATATTTTGATGCTCTCAATTATCCCTTTTCATTGCCTCTATAGACAAAGAACTGAGGATCTGCTCAGAAAGCCAAATGTGCATTATGAAAATATAAACAACAGTATCCCAAAGAGATTGTTCCCCGATGGAATTCCTGTTTATATGTTGACTTGCATTAAAAGAGTGAACAAGACTCTAGTTAAGTAATCAACCTTTTTATAATCCATATTTTGGCACTACCCTGAGATGAATTCATTCTTTGAATATCTGGTTGATCTGATCAGTTGAAACACTAAAATTAGTATATAGATTGCCAACCATTGCTACTCATTTGAAGTGTATTTATAAACTATCTTTTCTTTTGGCATACATTCCTAATTTATAGCACGTTTGCTATAGTTGATCTTGTATGTTAATGGTGAATGGGACACTAGAGAGTTATCTCTACACTGTTCACAATCGAGGCCTTAAATAGTTTTCAAAGACAAAAATACTGTCCGAATGCTATTTTGTGTTTGGGCACGTTATGCTCTTTGGAGTTGGAAAGATTCAATAAATTCCAGCCATTTGAGGCTGTTGTGTGGTACAGTATAAGGATCACCTATTCTTCAGTGAAAAGGACATTTTTTAATACATGCCTTAAATTTACTTTTCGCTAATTTAAATGCCCTCTTGTTCTATTTTGAATTGATATTCTAGATGTGCCTTATCTATACCTTTTAAAACATTATTTATCTCTAAGGTCCTCCCAACCTTCTGTCAAGGCTATATTCCTTGAGCTTCTGTAATTTTTGTTCATACCTTATCCCTTTTACACTTGGAATTGTTCTTGTGCTTTCCTTCTCCTATGCATGGAGAACTTGTGCAGCATGCCAACAAAAACCCCAAACTGTGCTCTGGGCAGGGACTAGCCATTGGATTATACAAACATAGAAATTTACAGCGCAGAAGGAGGCCATTTCTGCCCATCGTGTCTGCGCCAGCCCTCGGTCAGCAGCCCTGAACGTTACATATAAACCTATGAACAATGGCGGAAAGGTAACTAGCACCCAGCCCAACCAGTCCGCCCCACGCAACTGCGACACCCCTTACACTAAAACATTCTACATTCCACCCCAACCAGAATCATAAGACATAAGGCATTAGCATAAAAAAAAGAACATAACATTAGAAATAGGAGTTGGCTATTTGGCCCGTCGTGCCTGCTCCGCTGTTCAATAAGATCATGGCTGATCTAAACCTTGGAAGACTTGCACTCTGCTATTCTAACTACACATACCAACAATGTATGGGCTTTTTTAACTGTATGGCCAGAATATCTAGATATTGGCAGTAATATATTTATGACCTCTCCCAGGTCCCTTTCTGAATCTCACTGTGCTAATTCCATTCATTGTGTACTTCTGCCACACATTTTTCCCCTCTCTGTGTATTACTTTACATTCATTATTGAGTCTCATTAGCTATTTGTCTGACCATTTGCATAACCTAAAAGCTTCTACAAATGATTAACTGTATTCTCCGCTCTACTGCTCTTTCTATTTTAGTGTCTTCTACAAATTTGACAAGCTTAAAATTGATTTTGGCATCAATTGTTTATGTAGATTAGAAGCAAAGGGGATCTATCCAGGCACTCTCGTACTCTACTGCCCCCCACCCCTCCCTCCATCCACTTTTCAACTCTCTGCTACTCTATTCCCTATTTTAAACCCATTTAGTTTACCTGGCCTGATTGATGGTTGCATGGTCTGGGAATGCAGCATAATGCTGTTACCTGAATGACTTTCCAATCTGTAAGGGCATCCACATTTTGTTTTCCTCAGATCAGAATTTGCAAGTGACTATACCTCAAAAGTAAATCAGTAGCTGTGAAGCAGCTTGGGGCGCCTCAAAGATCTTCAAACCCAACTAATTAGTTTTAGAAATGCTCTCCCTATTTCTTTTTAGATAAATGCAGCAGCCAATTTTGCATTTAGCAAGCTGATGAGATGAACAACTAGTTTAATCTGCTTTTTTTGGTCGTGATAATTGAGGGAAGCATCTTGGCCAACGCTCTCTACACAACTTCAAATAGAACCACGGGATCTTTTACGTTCACTTGAACTTGGTTTAATGTCTCATCTGAATTATGGCACCTCTGAGTGAAGTTGCAGCCTAGATTATGTACTCAAGTCGGGTAGGGGCTTGAACCCACAACGTTGTGTCTCTAATGCAAGAGTGCTGCTAATTGAGCAAACTGACATTAGAATATGAATATTAATTTGCGGATTTGTAGAAATGAACTGATCTAGCCCAGGCATACTATGTTATTCCAATTAGAACATGCTTGAGCTATAATACCTGTGCATCTTTATCGCAATTATTCTCATTTTAGTTGGTCAAAATATTTTTGTTGAAGATGCCGAACTGTTTCTAACTCAACTTATCAAATGACCAACTATTTCAGCAGAAATCTACTAATTTGGCTTATTATCTAGAATTACTAACTGATTATCATCCTTCCAACCACACCTCTGACAGAAAATAGCATGTTTTACTCTCTATGCAACTATGTTTATTCAAGTTTTACATTTTTATTGCTGAATATCTTTTAACAGCTGTGCAAAAGTGACTTTGCTATTATTAGTTTTATAGTGAGTTAGCAAATTGTTCTTTGGAGCATTTGAATCCAGCCCAAACTAACCTGGCAGCTAGATAGAAACATATTTTAATTCTTAACCCAGTTTAGTGGCTGTGGTTCGCAGCACACAATTTTCCACCAATTTGACCCAGGTTAGTAATCTCATTCAGAGAATGCATGAGCTGGTATGGGAAATGTTTGATACCCATTTATATTACAGAACTGCTTTCATTGTTGCCAGATCTGCGCCACTTATTCTATGGGCAGATGTGTCACCAGGCATCGACCCATCAGCAGACTAAAATGGTGTACCTGACCTTGGGGCCAATGTTTCTATTTGCCACCAGAAGTGCACAGTGCTTGGAGACACAAGCCTCTAGTGTGTTGGTATGTTTACTTGACATAGAGTTGCTGTCGGAGATAAAAGTAAATGACTTTAGAGTTAGGATGTGATGTTGTGGCGATTGATAAACTAGTGAGATTTGCTTTAGTTCAAAATTGTGATTGCAGTCTACAATTCCTTCCCTACATCACTTTAAGCAGCTAAATGTTTCAGGTCACCTCAATTGAATAGTTTTATGTTTAGTAAAATTGGGCCTGTGTGCAGTTTTGTAACAAAAAAAATGACTTGCATGTGAAATAGATGCAACTCAAGTTTTCCAAATTTGTAAAAATAGTTTTATTTGGGAAGTCTTTCAAATTGACTTTTAAGAGTGCAGTTTGAGAGTTTTCTGTGTACAGAGTGATCTGAACTATGGCAAGCAGGTCTGTGTTTGATTAAAACTGTGGTTCATAAGATTGTAGCCGCAATATGTTGGGTGGATTACTGAGATTTTTATTTAAAGAAAGGAAAAATGAGGGGGAAAAAATCCTACTTTTGTCAGCCCACCTCATCAGTCAAAGCAGGCAACCTGCTCTCGAGCATTTACTGATGCTACTCTGTAGTTGGCAACTAGGAGGTGTACAAGAGCGATTTAGAGTGAGCCAGACACAGCAAGATCAATACTTCATCGTGTTCGGAACGGACCTGATGCAAACACACGTCCTACTTTGCCACGTTGCTTTAATCAGGGCTTTTACATGACTGTTACTGAAAAGTGTAAATGTCAAACAGGTTGTGATGTTGCAGGGCTTTATAATTTTACTGCCTACTCAACAATGAGATGCTCCAGACAGGAGGTGAATGAGCCCCTTACTTTTTATCACTAGTTTTTTTTGGCGAGAGCCACTTTGCTCCCAGAGCTGGGGAAATGCTATAAAGGATGCTTCCTTGTGATTAATCCAAAAAAGCAAGACTTTGCACGAATTGGAAATAAAATTGATGAATAGATCTTGGATTATCTGTAGCTGTAATTTATTACACAAGATATTATTTTCTGGCATGTGATTATTTACTAGCTGTCGTGCCTGGCTTGTCGATACAAGTTTTTTTTTTACCTAAAGCATAAGAGTCCTAAATCAAATTCCACAAGAAAGTGCTGGTTGCAAGATATTTGTCTTTGAGAACCAGTTTAGCAGCTTTTTAAAATTAGTATAAGTTAGGAATATTCGTAAACAGACTGGTTATAACAATTTCTCAAGTCATTTCCACGGGATGTGTATCCTGCTGGCCATGCCAACCAATTTGATTACGTGGATATAAATGACCAACTAATTTGCTTTAAATTTTGCAGAATATGTTGTTGCAGCTTTTTTTGCCTCCTCCCAGCCCCTGAAGTGAGCTGCTCCTGTCCAGCCTCAGGTTCACTGAGATTTCCCGTCCTGAGCCACTCGCATGGAATGGGGCAGGCCCAGTGTTGGCAGTAGGGTCAGGAAAGTTAGGCTGTAGCCGCAGGTCTCTCGGGTCCAGGACCTTCTCGCTTCTGATGGCGGACGATAGCCGGGAGGTTCCCATTGGAGTGGATAATCTTCGGGGGGTCGGGGGGGGGGTGGGTGCGGGGAAGAGAAAGAATGTTTCTATAGATGAAGTCCTTACTACTAGGGGAATCAAGGGGTATGGTGAGAAAGCAGGAATGGGGTACTGAAGTTGCATGTTCAGCCATGAACTCATTGAATGGCGATGCAGGCTAGAAGGGCCGAATGGCCTACTCCTGCACCTATTTTCTATGTTTTCTATGTTTCTAAGGCAGCCCGTCTGCAATTCTTTGGCAGGGGCCTGGGGCTATCCGTAGCATCTTGTTCTGTAGGTGGCCTTGCCTTGGGTCGCTCAGCAAGTGAGTGATCTGGGACATAAAGCGGGATGCCAGGCTTGTCTCTTGCCACCTACCTAACCTGCCTCTGATTGGTTTATACCTACTGCAGCTTCAAGCTAAAGTCCGCCCCTTCCTCCCCGGCAGAGTCCTGCAAATCGCAGGCACAGAGACTAAATGACCTGGGCATCTCTCCTCCCCTTTTGTCCTGACCTTTGTCCTCAAGGGCAAAGGTCAGGAAAATGTACTTACTTGAACTTTCCAATTGGACTGTCTATTGGACAAGGCCAAATATTAGTGCCATATACAGATGCAATTCTCCTCCCTTTCCTTCAAAACTTTTGTCTGTTTGCTATCCCAACCAGGCTCTTTTGGAGAGAAGCATTTAATGAAGATAAGATGGTTGTGTGGGAAGCTATGGCCAAGTTTCCCTTCTGCCCCCACAATTCAAATGAAGAGAAAAGTTACGAAGAAGGTTGAGGATAAGTCTGATGGGGCACAAAATGCCTCCAACACAGGCTAAAGAGGGGCCGCAAATTAACTTTACAGAATGGGGCAGAGGAAGAAATAAAATCCATCCATCATCCGGTAAAAACACAGAAGTATGTGTAGGATACTTTTAATTTTCCTACTCTGGTTATCAATCATAAAATGCTAAGTTGTGAAATAGTATTTCATATTGACGACTGTGCTACTTGTTTTGGATCACAATTGTAAAAGACCCTGGGCTAGAACCTGCACTTTATTTGCATGCTTAATGCCCATTTTACCGTTGAAATGACGTATAACACCCATATATCGCCCATTTAGCCACAAAATGGAAACTGACGGGCATTTTTAGGAAACTTATCGCCGAATGTTACTTTGCCCATGTGCTTAACGCCGGGGAAAAATAATACCGCCCGCCCACTTTTTTGGGGTGGAATCATCAGAATGGGCGAAATCAACACCCATAATATCGCCCAGCGTTAATTTCCACACTGATTTAACGGCGAGATTCAATATTAACACCCGCCCACTTTTTTTTTGTCGTGAAGAGCATATTTACCAAAACTAACGCTCAGCAGATTGCCCTGCGTCAATTTCACCATATCGCCCACAATATCGCTCGCCCAAAAAACCGCCCACAAAAAAGTGGAACTGTTCTGAACGAACGCCAGCGGTGTGGCTGCCATTTTTTAAATCCCACTCTTACATGAGGAGCTGATATTTGAACGATTTGCCTGAAAGAACGTTGATGTGAGTGACAACACTGAGACACTGCTGTGTGTGTGCAGCTCAGACATCAATGGTGCCCATCACCTTGGTGCCAGTTAAAGTTTACGTTGATTGATAAGTTGTATTTAACCCTTTCATGTTAAGGAATCACCAGTGTGTAACGGTGCAGCTATCTGAGACAATGCGCAACAAGGTTATGTTCAATAACAAAAATTTTATACCAACATTGGTCTGAAATCATGTATCACAGGCAATAACACCCAACCCCCACGCACATCTCACTTTTTCCACAGTTGACGTAAATCACATGTTCAACATGTCCAGCAACACAGAATACAAAGGCAAAGCAGGAGCATGGTCCCCAGCCCCCATACATTGTAACAAATTGCATGCACCCAGATGGAGATATAACACAGCCATCACCTGCGGACATGCACCTCACTTTCGTTCCCTACTCCCCTCCTTCTCCCCACCTCTACCCCTTCCCCTCCTCGCTCCACGGTGCCTGGCTGAGGAGCTCCTCAGGTGGTGCCTCATTGCGGGGGCTGGAGGCGGTGGTTGCACGGGTACGGGAGCGGAGGATGCCGAGGGGGCAACATTCTCTGATGCAGAAGCAGGATCTTGATCAATTGCTAGGGATGGCCACACTTTACATCAGAAGGTCAAAAAAATGTAACGCTACCACCCATTTTATATCACTCGCAGTAACGCCCATTTTCAAAAGTGGAAACTAGGTGCTCTGAGAGAGGGCAAGAAGCCGGCGATCTGAAAACCCTTTTTTAACGCCACACCGGAAATATCGCCCAAACCACAAAAGTGCAGGTTCTAGCTCCTTGTCATTTATGGTGAGACAAGTGGATCAGAATACCAATGTCAGTGTTCTCTCTCAGGCCAACATCCCCAGCATCGAGGCACTGACCATGCTCAATCAGCTCCGATGGACAGGCCACATTGTCCACATGCCTGATACAAGACTCGCAAAACAAACACTCTATTCAGAGTTCCGTCATGGCAAGCGAGTCCTAGGGGGGCAGAGAAAATGCTTCAAGGACACCCTCAAAGCCTCCTTGAAAAATTGTAACATCCCCACTGACTCTTGGGAATCCCTGGCCCAAGACTGCTCAAAGTGGAGGAGAAGCATTTGAGAAGGCGTTGAACACCTCGAGTCTCTTCATCGGGAGAATACGGACAACCCAAGACCCCCACCCACCCGTCCCTCCAACCACCGTCTGCCCCACCTGTGACAGAGACTGTAGGTCCCACATTGGACTCATCAGTCACCTGAGAACTGGTGTTAGTGTGGAAGCAAGTCATCCTCAACTCCGAGGGACTGCCTCAGAAGAAGAAGAAGAAGAAGAATGGCTTTTATGAATGAAAGCTTAGACCACTAAAGAGTTTTCTATTTAATTATTTAGACCAGTTTTCAAAATCTTCTGTAATAGTTTATCAATTGATCATTTGATAATCAATGAATTAACTGATTTAATGAACAGAACTGCAGTCTTATAGCAGAAGTGGTAAAACTATTGGGCTCCCATTTAGAGTTGTTTTTTGAAAAAAGAAGCCTCCATTCACATTCAAACTTCTGCCTAGCCAGATGAATCAGTAGCAACAGAAGATCGTGTTAAAGAAATCAGCCAAGTGATCTATCTGGCCTTATAGATCATGTCTTCTGTCAAATGTACTGATGAGGCTGTGAAGAAGCGCAGACTGTCCCAACATCTAAGTAGAGAGAGAGGGTCAGGCTTGGAGGCAGAAAAAAAGAATATAAAACGGTGATAAAATCTCAGCCGAGACTGAAATGTGTTGATTGGTGTGATGGACTGACCAGTACAGAAAGGATGCAAAGTTTGTGCATTTTATTGTTTGGATTGTGACCTGTGGTAGATTAATATCAAGCAGACATTTTCAATAGCAGTTCTATATAGCTTCAGTAACCGAACGATTGATACGGACTGAAAACAACCTCGATGAGCAGTGGATGCACACTAAATTAGGAATTTGTACCAATTCTACGATTTAATGCATCTTAAAATTGGATGAATCACTAGCGATGTGTAGAACATTTGCTCCAAAATTAGTTCAATTCGAATAGCCCTATGGATTGAGAAATCTAAATTTAGGCTATTAAACTTTGACCATAAAAAAATGACCATGGAATATCTGTTTGCAACTACTTTGGAGCATGTAGTATTTTTGCTTTTTTGTTTATCTGACTTTATAACTTGGAATTTTCAGAGTCTCAGTGCAGGCTCTTTATGATTATGAATATTTATGATTTTTCTCTTGTAAGCTGCAGGTTCTAATCAAGAAAGTAGTTATATTATGATAATCATAAAACATAATTAACGTAATAGCCCACTCTTGGAGGATGCTTGCGGTGCTGTGTTAACCCCTGGAGAAGTTTCTATTGGAATAAAACACATACAGGGGGGTTAAAATTCTCCAGTTGATCATAGAATGTTGCAAATAAAGAAACGCTGTGTTAGTTCACCCTTTTCTCTAATTTGCTTTGTGTTGCTAATTAGAAAACCTACAGAAAATAATTTTGGCAGTTATAGAGTAGAAGCCTCTTAACAAAACACCTCCCATGGTGAGCATACCACTCTATCCAGTTATTCTTATTAAAGAAGGTCTATTAAAAGTATATGTGCCAGTTTTGATTGGCAGTAATGCATCCTGGAACTGTCCGAGATTTGAAGTCATTATTCTCTCGGTAACAGGAGGTTTACAGTCGGTGATAACTGGGGTAAACGTAAACCATTGAGTCAATTTGTATGGTGACACCCCAGGAGGTTTTGTTATCAATCATACTCGTACTTCATCTGTTTATGAAAACCCAATCAGTTTTCATTTCCTAGGTCTGAAAGGGTTGCACTACTTGGTTAACTTCATGCAAATTAAACATACCATTGTTTTCTTTAAAGTCTTCTTGTCTTTGAAACCAGTACTGAATCAGTAGCTGATCCATTAAAGCGACAATCCTAGTCTAAGCTGTGTCTCTAAAGCAGGTTTTTCTTATTGAAGTGTATGTAGAATTTGCACATAAATATGTATTTAACAACCTGGTCATTATCTGACATAGACTCTTGTCAAATGTCTGTACATTAGTTTGAAAGTAGTAAGGGTCTCTGATGGTTTTTTCTTGAAGCGATGCTGTAAAATGGGAATATTTCATGGACGGTATATTTTGCGAGACTCTAGAGTACTTGAATTAAATACAGAAATAAATGTTACCAGTATCAGAGCATCGGAGATGTAGATTACAGGTAGGCTCCAGAATGAACAACTGAAGGAATTCGGGCATAGGTGGCTTCCTCCATGGAGGGTGGCTGAATTACTGGTGCACACCCTCTCGGGTAATAGCAGATCAGCATGCCTGAAGGACTTGATTCCCTTTACAAATCTATTTTGTGCTCTGGCTGATTCAACAAGAAACCATTTTTCTCCCACAAGGGAGTGAACGAGGCCAACAGTGCTAGTGAATCTGCAGGGAGATCCTTGAGAATTCCCCCAGTAGGCTGCAGGCCTCCCCCAGGGTCAGGGAAAGTGTTGGAAGAGGAGGAAGATGATGGTGATCTACCCCAAGGATAGTTTGCAAAGCCAAAGTTCCAAATTTATGGAAGCGTTTAATATGCACGGGTCAAAGCCTCAATACGCACGCTGCAGAAGCCCCAGCTCTGGGACTCCAGTCCTCCAGATCTTGAATAAACTGCAAGAAGTCACTTTTATGCCTGTTTTCCTATGTGCTGTTATCTCAAGGGTTTTGGGATGATAATTTATCAGGATCAGTTCCAAAGATAGCCTACGTCTACAGGATCCACGGAAGTTAGCTAAACCCAGGGCAGGTACTATGACAGAGGACCTCCATCTATGGCTTTGGGGCAAGCTCTGCCTGTTGCAAAGTATCCCTGATCAAAGCACAAAATGTTCTGAGATTATTTTAACATTCAGTACGCTGAGTATGGTTACAGTTGCTGCTTTCAGATCTCTGTTTTACCTTGATTTACATTAAAGTGAAATCTATTTATTTTAGATTTGTAAAATTATTTCTTACGTTAAATAAGGCAAACCTGACACGGCTTGTACATTCTGTCACAACACAGCAATCCATTTTCAATAATTGGGCCAATTTTAATTTGCACGTTAAAAATATCTCACTGTTGAGTTGTAGTTCAGCCAGGCCTCGGTTTTCTCACCACTTCGCCAAAAGGCGCTACTCAGCGTCGAGCTTACGGCTCGCATCCTGCCGTAGGCAACTAGGCTCATACAGCAGTGCCTGGTCTCCAGTCGTCTTGGACCCCCTTGCCACTAGACCAAGACCTTGCTTTGCTAAGCCCCGTGTGGTAGCTGGTGTGTAACAGCCACCCCACGTTAAAAGAACTCGTGCACAGGCATATTCCACCCGTCAAATGTTAGATATTCACTAGACTTTTGATACTTTTGATCAATTCAGTAAAGTCAGCAACAAAATCACAAGTGGAAGCAAAGTTGCTTTGTGCACAGTGAAAGGTTTGAGCAGTGTGTTAAACTGTGTCTGAACTGATTGCTATCAATTAAAAACTGCAAATGATCTGGTGGTTGAGTTTCAAAATAGAGTCACAATTCTCCAATGACAAAATTCTCTGTTTCGATTGAGTTACTAAATTATTTTAAATGGCTTTTAAATAATTTTTAATCTGTGCTTCATAGAAATATTAACCTTTGTAATAATAATCCTTAAACTAGTTATATGTTTGTTCAGGATTTAACTATATTTAACAGAGTACTTTTGTATTCAGTCCTCTCTTTGATGCTGCATATCTTTGTTCTGTGATTCTGCCATTAATGTTTCGATGCCAGTTGAATATGTGGCATGGTTAAAAAATAAATATATTTATAAAGAAATTTAACGGTTGCATTATATGATTTAAGGTGGATGGATCAGATCGCTTCCAATCCTGCTCTGATGGTTTATGCTGTCATCTGAATATCTCAATTGGATCACTGCCCTGTTTGCTCTTACCCAGTACTCACTGTGCTAGCCTTTTGCTGTACAGTAGCTGAAATAAAACTGCAAGTAAAAAGGAAAAATCCCCTCCATATAAGGTTCTAATCACAAAAATGACAAATAAATGGTAAGGCTTGGGAAATACTGAAGTATTGTGAACTTAGCTGCCGATCTTACTGTTTTCATTATAAATGTTCTGCTTCCAGTTAAATACAAACAATAACGGACAGGTAATGACCATCTGGTCCATCGAGTCTGTTCCACACAATTGCGATACCTTGTGTATCACCAACATACACACTCCACCCCACCCCAAACCATGTAAATACGCAGCACTGTTGTATTTGCTGTAACTTTAACCATTCCCATTAAACTTATTTGTTTTTTTTATAATGAAACAAGGGGGCCTATGATGCACTCTGTTAAATTTGCATTCTTCTGTAGAAATAAACAAATAGCCCCAGCTGTTCCAATATGTTTTTACTTGGATAAATCCGGATAGATTTCAGCTAGTTTTAACCAACAGCCACAAAAGCATGTTCCAACTTTGTGTGTTCATGCTCGTGCACGCAAATATATTGGCGCTTCCACCATCCACATTAACTGGGTTAAATTGCTTGATTTTCATTGGGCAGGTAGCATATGGGCAATTACATAAGAACGTAACAAATTGGAGCATATCAACATTTCTACTGTTCATTTTTTAGGTAGGCATGTTCGTCTGGTTTGACTCAAAGTACTGCATAAAAAAAAGGGCAAACAATGCAGAAGTAACATTGAAATTCAGTCTAAATAAAAACTGTGTTTATTCATGGATATTAAGGGAATCAAGGGATAGTGCAGGAAAGTGGAGTTGAGGTAGAAGATCAGCCATGATCTTATTAGAACATAACATAAGAAATAGTAGGGGTAAGCCATACGGCCCCTCGAGCCTGCTCCGCTATTCAATAAGATCATGGCTGATCCGATCATGGACTCAGGACCACTTCCCTGCCCGCTCCCCATAACCCCTTATTCCCTTATTGGTTAAGAAACTGTCTATCTCTGTCTTAAATGTATTCAATATCCCAGCTTCCACAGCTCTCTGAGGCTGCGAAATTCCACAGATTTACAATCCTCTGAGAGAAGAAATTCCTCCTCATCTCAGTTTTAAATGGGCGGCCCCTTATTCTAAGATTATGCCTCCTAGTTCTAGTCACCCCTATCTGTAGAAACAGTGGAAATTATTGAATGGCGGAGCAGGCTCGAGGGGCCGAATGGCCTACTCCTGCTCCTAATTCTTATGTTCTTTTCAAGCATTCTTGTTCTGAAATGGAACGTAATGCTGCACAAAATGGTTGCGACGACTTTTCCTGATATTCATGGAAGTGAATTGGACGTCGTGGTGTGCAAATGGTCCTTTCAATGTCAAATTTGCCTTTACTTTTAATGTGTCACCTGCTTATTGCCCTTTATGTTGATACTTTTAGGTCCTCCTAACTCCAGGTGGCGGGAATATGGTGCCTTGGCAGTTATCATGGCTGGGATTGCATTTGGCTTTCACCAACTATACAAGGTACAGTTGTAGTTTTCACGTGCACAATTGTCAAAGATTTTCAAATTTAAGATAAAATGTTGCTTGTTGTCGCTCGGATTTCCGTATCGAATAAAGGGCATTTTGTATCATGTCCAGTTGAACTGTGAAATACACAAAGTGTAATATTCCAATTTCTAGAATTCTCCTCTCCAAATGGTAAGTTGTGGCTAAAGAGCATGTTGAGCTGTATCATCATCATCATACACTCGGATGGAATACTGGTGGTTGAGAATGATGGCCAAGGCAGGGATGATGAATTAAAGCTGCATCAGTGAGAAGTGGTGTCATCTTGGAAGTGGATGGGGATTCCCTTCCTAGGGAGTTCCGTTCAGCTTTGCTCCAGAGTTGAGTTGGATGTTGACTCTGGTTTCATGCTTTAATTCTAACGTGGGTTTGTACGACAGTTGTAGTTGTAAATGCAACTAAAGAGTAATGCACAAGAAGCATATTACACAGTGTTAAAGGATCTTGGCTTAATCGCAGATTTTTATTCCCCTGTAGTACTTGGATATGAGTGCACCAAACTAAACATGTGAATGACAACACTCGGTAACCAGCTTCTATGACTGTACCTTTTGGAACTCCCTTGTGCAGCTTTTTGTTCATTTAGTCAAGACAACTGACACCCTGACATTAGCGTAAAACCACGTCAGCTGTTGAGCTGCTTACTAAATGGCTCGCCTATTTTGCGGTTAAGAAAGGAATGTACATCACACAGATCAAAGTGGATGGACAAAACGGAAGTACAAGCCATCATGATTTTTAATGATCCAATTTGTACTTCTGTTAATTCTTACAGTTCTTTAAGTATGCTTTTATCAAGAAGGATAAAACTTGTTTCTCCTGACAGGATCAAACCACCTTTGCTCTTGCGTTTTAATTATGTTGTGTGTGCCAAACTGAAAGTAACCGAACAGTACAGTATTTTTAACCATTTGGTAAATTATTGGAATAGAGCAATGTGACTGAAAAAGCAGGCATTAATTCAGTATGAAAACCTAGTTACAATAGCCAACCAAAAGCAGCACTACACAAGTAGTACTTCCACTATTCACCGATGCTCAGCTCCCATTTACATCTATAATTATAACGAATGTTTCAGTTTGTGTTTTTTGGCACTGCAGTCCTCGGGCTGATTAAAATACTCAACTGTATCGTGTGATTTTTTCAGCTTCGTCTCAAATTCCAACATGAAAATGCACTGGAATGTTCATCATTAAATCATTGTGTTTGATTGTCAGTTATTTTAATCGGGCGCTTTGGAGGACTGAAGCCCGGAATTCAGTTCTTGCAACCTGAACATCTCACTAACTCAATACATTCAGAGGCAACAAAACCACAAGTTTTCTTTGTTTTTCTCTCTCTCATCTCTTCTTCTCTCGCTTGCTCACTCTCTCGCTCGCTTTTCCTCTACCTCCCTTGTTTCTTCATTTTTCTTATTTCTTTTCTTACTCGTGTTATTGCTCCCTTTCTCTTGTGTTCTCATTTTCCCATCTCATTTTCTGTCTCATTTTTGCTTATTTTTCACTCGTGTCTTTTTGGATATATTCTCCACATTTTCCCTCTTGTTCTCATTTTATTTTTATTTTTTCTAATTATCACTTTTTCCCTCTCTTTTCCTCCCTTTGCAGCTTGTTTGTTTGGTTAACCTTTGCACTCTAGGTTTCACTCTCGCTCTCATCTCTTGCCCAGCCCTTCGCTCTCTCTGTCTTGCTCGCTCTCTCCCTCTCGCTCGCTCTCTCCCTCTCGCTCTCGCCTACCCCTTCTCTCTCTCTCTCTTTCTTTCTCTCTCTCTCTCGCTCTCACCTGACCTTTCTCTCTCTCTCTCTCTCTCTCTCTAGCACGTGTTGTCTATCTTGGGTCTTGTGTGTGTGTGTGTGTGTGTGTGTGTGTGTCTCTCTCCTCGCGCTGTCTCACGTGTTCTCTCTCTCGCTCACTTGCCCGCCCCTTCTCTCTCTCTCTCTCTCTCTCTCTCTCTCTCTCTCGCTCACACGTGTACCCTTATAATTGACAGGAGGCAGAAACATTCATCCTAGATAACTAGGTCAGATTAGCACCCAAGTTCCACAACTGAAAACAAAGAGTTCTAACCAATCACCATATTCATTGTAATATTTTGTAAACCCAAGTCTTTATAGAGTACCACCCTCTCAGTGAAAATGTGATGGGTACTTAAGGCTGCTCATTCTGATCGATCATTTTGAATATCATCTAAGTGGTATTATTGGGCATGTGAATTAGCTAGACTGGTTTCACCAAAAGGCGTATACAATGTCACACAAAATGAAGTGGCAATCAGAGTGCTGTAGCCTGCCAGCATGATTAGCATCAAAGTCATAGTTACATAGTTGTAGCTACAGTAGAGGGTACATGTTGTCTGTATGTCAGATGAACAACTTCCCATAGCCGTTTTCTGCACCCAGCTGATGGCTGCAAAAAGGATGGTAGGGGTTCAAAGGAAACTATTAAAGGATAACCTCAAATGATGACTTAAAGAATGTGACTTCATCCAGAAACCTGGGAAGGATGGTAGGGGGTCAGAGGTAAAGATGACCTGAAATGAAGGCTTAAGGGATACGACGTTCATCCAGAAACCTGGGAAAATTTAGCCAGAGATTGCACCATCTAGAGATCTATTGTGATATGTGCCACCACATGCTTCGAAGCCAAGTGTTGTGAAAAAAAAAGTCAACAAGAAACAGTTGGCAACAGCCGACATGCAATACATGAGGTTGTTAATGCAGACTGTGTATTGATCTTTTGAACCACTCCAGTAAACACTGTTACCCTTTCCTGTGCTGCTGCGTCATCGTCGCTTTCATTTAAAAGAGACTTGTATTTCTTTTTTACGCAGCGAGTGGTTAGGATCTGGAATGCGCTGCCTGAGAGGGTGGTGGAGGCAGACTCAATCGCGGCTTTCAAAAGGGAGTTGTATAAGTGCCTGAAGGAAAAAGACTTGCAGGGTTACGGGGAAAGGGCGGGGGAGTGGGACTGGCTGAGGTGCTCTTGCAGAGAGCCGGCACGGGCTCGACGGGCCGAATGACCCCCTCCTGTGCTGTAACCATTCTGAGTACAAACCTGTATTCACCTGGAACTGGTTAAAACTTTCTGTAACTATTCACTGTGTTAACTTGTGCTGTTTGATATATTTGATGTCAAATATTTTTGAGTAGTTTTGTTACCCATTTTTGGAGTCCCACGATGATTTTTATTTTGGGTGCAGTCAAAACAGTACAACAAACATCCTAGTCTTGTGACAGCATGCCCTTCACAACTGCATTATGTATAATTGGAAACCAAGAAATCCAGCAAGACTTTTTTTTGTTAAAGCTGATTAAGCAAAAACAATTATTTTAAGAGGTTCAGCTACTTGTTACATTGACCTGTTTTCCTCCCCACTGTATTGAATGTCAAGCTTAATGATCATTTAACTCCTCCCTATGAAGAAGCTATAATCCAACTTTATTTTGTAGTAAAGGGCATCAGATAGTAAAGTCCATAAGAAAACAATAGACTGTGCATTCTTATTGTACAATACATTTTTAGGGATTATTTTATGCTTTTCCTTTTTAAGGCATATGAAAGTTAAGTACAATTGACTGATGTAGCATTGGGCCATACAAAATGTAATGCATAGAAAGACCTAATAAGAACATAAGAATTAGGAGCAGGAGTCGGCCATTCGGCCCCTTGAGCCTGCTCCGCCCTTTAATAAGATCATGGCTGATTTTCGACCTCAACTCCACTTTCCCGCCCGATCCCCATATCCCTTGAATCGCCTAGAATCCAAAAATCTTTCAATCTCAGCCTTGAATATACTCAACAAATGAGCAGCCACAGCCCTCGGGGTAGAGAATTGCAAAGAAATTCTTCCTCATCTCGGTCCTAAATGGCCGACTCCTAATAGCACTATTCTTTTTCAATAAAGAAAGTGAGAGAAGGCCCCAAAGAAGCTGGTGACAGGGATTTTCCAATTTAATGCTCCTTGCGCAGGCTTGGAGTTCATATCATAAAATTCTGTATCCCCGGCCCATGAAGTCCCAGGATTAATGGTTGGAAAATCACATGCTGAGGGGGTGCAGAATTCCTGATAAACACTGCCAGCCTGCACCAGGAGTACCAATGGAAAACATTCCAGCTGATATATTTTATGTTCCGTAATACATCTAAGTAGATGTTTACACGCAGCTTGATTTTATATAAGTAGAGTTAAGATGCTTTTAACTTTTGCACTTGTTTAGAGTTGTTATTAAATGGATCAAGTGCACAGCAAATTAAATTGCAACTAATTGGATTTCACTGCTTGGTTTTGAAGTTGTTTTTTTCAGATGTCATTTTGTTTATAAATTGCCACATGGAAACTACATCTGCACTTTCAGTGTCACATTTTTCACATTCTTCCGACTCACCGTGAGCAATGTCACGATAGATATGCTAGTAATTTTTTTTTAAATGCTCCTTTTATAAAATGGTAAGAATGATCAATGCTTTCATGAATACCAGCTTAACACATTGCACAAGAAGCAAAGCAGTTTAGGATTTTGTAAAATGACCAATCATCAATTCATGCTTTCTTTTAAAAAAAAATTCTTCAATAACCATAAGAATATAAGAAATAGGAGCAGTAGTTGGCCATTTGGCCCCTCGAGCCTGCTTTGTCATTCAATAAAATTATGGCTGATCTGATCCTGGCCTCAGCTCCACCTCCCTGCCCGCTCCCAATAACCATTGACTCCCTTATCGTTCAAAAATCTGTCTATCTCCACTTTTAAATAGATTCAATGACCCAGCCTCCACAGCTCTCTGGGATAGAGAATTCCACAAATTTACAACCCTCTGAGAGAAGAAATTCCTCCTCATCTCCAATCTAAATGGGCGACCTCTTATTCTGAAACTATGCCCCCTCGATCTAAATTGCCCCACGAGGGGAAATGTCTTCTCTGCACCTACCCTGTCAAGTCCCCTCAGAATCTTACGTTTCAATAAGATCAACAAACGGTTGATCATTCAGTGGATTATTATAATAATGAAAGCAATCCTAGATTATTAGGATCTGTGGCACCGTTACTTAAAATATTTGAATGCAATTAAAATAACTGAATGCCAAAATGCAAAGAAAAGAGACCAGTAAAACATTTAAAAGTTGATCTCCCCTAGAAATTCCCAATTCTGCCTTGTGTGCTTTTAGTTGAAATCATCAAACTTATTTGCTGATTATTGGGCAGAAAGCTAGACTTTCTAACCACTCTACTGCACTTGGTGGGGAATGTTCTTCCAGTGATTGATCTTTTTTGGAGGGGGGCAACAGAGGTTTACTCCGAAGTCTGTATAGTCACTGTTCCAATAGGCAATTCTTTACATGTTGAACATACCAAACCTGTTCAGACATTAACTTACAGTCTTTCCTTACGACGATATTTATAGTTCTGAGGAAGGGTAACACACCTGAAATGTTGACTTGTGTTCTCTCAACAGATCCTTCTGACCTGCTGACTGTTCCCAGTATTTTCTAGATTGTTCATTAACTTACTGTCCTTGAGCACGTAAGTGCAGTACTGAGGGAGTGCCACATTGTCGATAGTATCGCCCACAAGTGGAACATGAAACCGAGACCCCCATCTGCCTGTTACTGTGTTTCATATGGACATTGACGATCCCATGGCACTATTTGAAGAGCAGTAATTTTCCCTAATGTACCGGCCAACGTTCCTCCCTAAATGAACACCATCAAACAAATTAACCTATTTGTGAGATCTTGCTGTATGCAAAATTGGTATCCAAAATAACCGTGCACTTCATAATAATTAATTGTTTGTTGAAGCACTTTGAGAGATGAGATAACAAGTTTCATAAATAGCTTTCTTTCTCTCATAAATCTATAATCTGTGCAGCATATTTGCTTTCTTAATGATGGGTTTTTGTCCTTTTTTTATATACTGGATTTTCATCAAGGTTTCTCCATAATAATAATTGACATTAACTGGGCACAATGGAAAGCAAACTTAATGAGAACATCGTAATAAGGACCCATCTCTCATACATTGATCATGATGGTTCCTGACACCAAAGAGAGATTGCATGAATTTAAGCCACAACTATCACATGGTGTCATGCACACAAGCTGCAGCGGGCTGGGTTCAGCAAGTGGAGGCTAATTCTGTAATGAGATAGAATTCCAGGGAACAACATGGTCTGGGAAGGAGTTCCATGGGTAGAACTAGTTGGGTTACAACTTTGTTCCTGTATTCTGTGCAGATTTATTGCAGACTATTGCATTGTGTTCTTGTGTAGATGTGGAGGTTTTTCAGCTCTTGTTGCTGTTATAAGTTTGTACAGGGATGACAGCACAGCGATATCTCTCTCACTCTTTGGTAGGTCTACTACTTGGTCTTCATCCGGAATATTGAAAGAATTGCTGTATTTATGATCTGTGAGACTGAGAGCATTGCAAGGTAGCTGGTTTGCTGTGAAGCCAAATTGACAACTGGATAGCAGGTTGTTAGGATATGAAAATCTTCGCATTCATCATGATTTCAATGAGTTTGGCAGGTGTTGAGGTCTGGTTAGTTAAGTTTCTACTGAATTACACTCAGATGAGGCAAAACTGCATTGGCTCCAATATCAATGGAAGCAACTGGTTCTTCGCCTGGGACTTTGAAAATATAAGATACCGTGTATCTGAGCCAGTGGCTTTTTCGTAGTGAAGTGATTGCAGAATTTTAGGATTGTACCCTTCTCTACAACTTGATAGGTTGCACCTTGAGATTACGGTAGAATGCTAACGGTGTTAGCATGCACTTTGCTCCTAATCTTTCCCACATAACGTTTCTCTTTAGCTGACCACTGTGGAGCACTTGGGTTGCTGTCTGCTCGATGGTGTCAGACCATAGCCTTCTGTTACTCTACTTTCACGAAATGGATACAGTTCTGTGATATATTCACAGAGCACAGCACACACAGCTCCTAACATGGCAGGCAGCTCTCTCGGAAACCTCCAGAATCTGCCTGGTTCTGTTTATTATTAACTCTGCAGTTGCAGTACACAATACATCCACATCCACAGTGTGGAGCTACAACATTACAAGCTTACAGACATTACACTTCTCCCTCCTTAATGAAGAAGTTATTATAACAAACATCATACATAACTTTCATGTTTATACATAACACAGGATATAAACTTATTTTTTTTTTCCATATTTACAAATTTAACTTTACCACTTGTTTTCTGTTTCGAAGAGGATACCTTCACTCTCGAACAGAACCTTCCAAACATGGTGTCGAATCTAAACTCATTTGAGGCTCATCCTGAGGAACTTTTTCCTCCACGGAATTTCCTTGATTTTCATTTGAACTCACTCTAACTTCAGGCTCTTTGTTTTCCTGACTCGGACTCAGACTTTCATTCTGATTCTCTCCTGGATTTGTTTCCAGTACATTGGATTTAGGATTTGCTACTGGTATATCAAAACTATCTGATGAGTCAGAAATAATTGAATCATTCCCACCTTCAACTCCTTCCATGTCTGTAGGTAAAATATGATCAATATGAACAAACCTAACCTGTCCATTATCAAACATCTTTACCGAATATGTGCAAGGACCACATATCTTCACCACTCTTCCTGGTAACCACTTTAACCATTTATGGTGATGGTTCTTCACGCTCACCTTCTGGTTTAATTTCACACTTCTCTCTTTTACTCTACCTCTATCATGATTCTCTTTCTGTCTTAATTGTGTCTCTTCTACGGACTGTGCCAAGTTTGGTTTTAACAACGAGAATCTGGTTCGTGGCTGTCGTTTGAGAAACAACTCTGCTGGTGTTCTACCAGTAGTTATATGAGGAGTATTTCGATATGTAATCAAAAAATTAACCAATTTGTGATCCAATGACAACTGTCGTTTCCTTGGATTTGGATCTAACATTTGTTTTATGAGGGCACGTTTTACAATTTGTACAGTGCGCTCTGTTGTATCATTCGAAGCAGGATGGTATGGTGGAACCTTGGTATGTTTCACACCATTTTTGCTTGTGAATTGTGCAAATTCTTCTGAATGAAATTGTGGTCCATTATCCGAAACAATTTCTTCAGGGAGGCCAAATGAAGAAAATAATTTTCGCAAAATGTCCAATGTTTTACTTGTTGTTATTTTCCACATTGTAAACACCTCAACCCACTTCAAATGGCTATCAATCACAATGAACAATTGTTGTCCTTCTAACTCAGCAAAATCAATATGTAGCCTTTGCCACACCCTGGGAGGCCATTTCCATGGCTGTAATGGTACTGGTGGTGGTTGCTTGCTTACCGATTGACATGCCGTACACTGACTCACGATGTACTCTATATCTTTATCAAGACCTGGCCACCATAAATAACTGAGTGCAAAACTCTTGGTCAAGCACATTCCCAGGTGCTGGTCATGGAGGTCTCCTAATAATTTGGACCTGAATTTATTTGGTATAACCACTCTTGCACCCCACATGATACAGTCTTTATCGACTGATAATTCATTCCTACGAATGAAAAATGGATGTGTATCTTTGTCTGTTACCTGGTTTGGCCATCCATTTGCAATATACTCATACACCTTTGACATCACTGGGTCACGTTTGGTTGCTCTACCAATCTCTTCAGCTGTGACTGGCAGTTCATCAATGTATGAAAAATAAAACACTTCTTCCCGATAGGGAAGAACTTGTGATGGGGAAAGCAATATAGACATTGCATCAGCATTACTGTGATCAGCTGATCATCTGTATTCAATATCATATATATGCTGACAAAATCAAAGCCCATCTCTGCATTCGGGCTGCAGCTAATGTTGGAACTGGGGACTTTGGATAGAGGATTGCTGTTAGGGGCTTATGGTCCATAACGATGGTAAATTTACGACCATACAAGTATTGGTGAAACTTCATGACCCCAAAAATTAATGCCAAAGTTTCCCTTTCAATTTGCGCATAATTACTCTCACTGGCACTGAGAGTGCGTGAAGCAAAAGCAATTGGTCTCTCCTCCCCACTACTTGATACATGAAAGATTACTGCCCCAACACCATATGGAGAGGCATCACATGCTAGCTTAATCTCCTTAGATATGTCATAGTGAACTAACATGGTGCTCTCTACCAATTTGCTTTTACACTCCTTGAATGCTGTATCACATTCTTTTGACCACTTCCAATGGACCTGTTTTTTCAATAGTTCATTCAGTGGATGTAATACTGTAGCCAAATTTGGTAGGAACTTCCCATAATAGTTCAAAAGACTCAAGAATGAACGAAGTTCAGCGACATTCCTGGGAGTGGGTGCATTTCTAATTGCATCTAATTTTTTCATGGTTGGATGTAAACCATCTTTGTCTACTCTGTACCCTAAGTACTCCACTGAGTTTTTAAATAACTCACTTGCGAGCAGACACTCGTACTCTGTGCTTCTCTAGCCGTTTGAGGACTTCATTCAATATGTTATTATGAATTTGCCTATTTGGTGCTGAAATTAGTATATCATCCAAATAACATACTACCTCTTCAATACCTTGCAAAATCTGGTTCATCACCCCTTGGAATATGGCAGGAGTGGAACACACTCCAAATGGTAGCCTATTAAATTGATATAAGCCTAGATGAGTATTTATAGTCAAACATGACTTGGACTCCTCATCTAGTTCAAGCTGTAAGTAGGCATTCGTAAGATCCAGTTTTGAGAAGATCTGACCACCTGTCAGTGTTGTGAACAAATCTTCTATATTCGGCAATGTATTGGGGACATTACCCTCTAGAACCTGGTTTATGGTTATGGTTTATAATCACCACACAATCTTACCTTACCATCAGACTTAGGTACAACAACAATGGGTGTAGCCCAATTACATCGATCTATCTTACAAATAATGTTCTGAGTCTCTAGTCTTTTGAGTTCTTGCTCAACTTTCTCCTTGAGTGCATATGGTACTGAACGTGGCTTGTAGTAAACCGATCTAGCATCCTTCTGTACCCTGACACTCGCCTTGAAGCCTTGGATCGGACTGCCCATTTCGCAGAACACCTTCGAATACTTCTTGATAACCTCATCCGTTGATGAAAATCTCGCTTCCACACAGAAAATCTTACTCCAATCCAGCTTCAGTGAGCTCAACCAATTTCTTCCTAGTAAGGCAGACTTGTTTCCTTTCACTACTATTAGAGGCAAGTTCTGAAATTGATTTTATATTTCACCGGTACGGTGATACGACCTACCACAGGAATTTTCTCTCCCGAGTAGCCTCACAGCTCTATCTTGGATTTCTCCAGTTGAAAATCACGGAATTTGTTGCATTACAGCGACTCCGGTACTACACTCACTGAGGCACCCGTGTCAATTTCCATTGGTATCTTGAATCCCGCAACATCTATGTGGATTTTGATGCTTTCCGAATCGTTGTCCGTTAACCTCGTGCTCCTGATGATGTGTAACTCTAACATCTTCTCGTCCTGTTGTTGTTCTTCCATGCTATGTAGTCTCTTGGGATTTCTACTCATAGCTTTGAACGCTGGACTCGTAGCTTTGGAAGCTGGTTTACCCTTCAGTCGGCATGCCTTCGCAAGCTGCCCAGTCTTCCTGCAGAAGAAACACTCTGCCTTCACGTATGGACAACTTTGAGCAATGTGTTGTCCCAGGCACCTATAGCACGATTTCGACGCTCTGTTCGAATTTCCAGTTTCTGAGACTTTGGGCCCCCACCATCTTTTACTTTGAACCTACAGGTGATTTACCTCGGTTGACTGATGACAGTAATCATTACTTAATTCTCGGGAATATTGTTCGGCCATGTCCATCGACCTCGCTGTCTGACAAGCAATCTCAAAAGTCAAGTCATCCGTCGTCAATAACTTCCTTCTGATCGCATCATTTTTCACCCCACAAACAAAACTATCACATAATGCTCGGTTTTGAAAGTTTCCAAAATTACAGTGCATCGATAGCTTTTTTAATGCTACGATGTAATCACTGATACTTTCATCCACCTTTTGATTCAGAATCTCGAAACGGTAGCTTTCAGCAATTTCTAACGGTTTGGGGTTATAGTGCTGCTACAGTTTCGTTAAAATCTCTTTAAGCGTTGTGTCCTTTGGCTCGTCAGGCACAAGCAGATTTACATGGATTTTGTACAATGCCGGACCCGCCTCCGATAAGATCATCACTTTCTTACGTTCCAACACAGCCCGGTTCTGGACTGCATTGTCTGGAACTTCAATTATGTTATTTGCAGTGAAATACATTTCTAGCTGATCCACATACGCTTTAAAACATTCCCGATCGTGTCTATATTCCCCCAAGTGTCGGATTACACATGCCATTTTAATCTCTAGCTGTTCACACCGTGTGCTGTATTTTATCTCGGATTTTTGTAGCTTTTTCCAAAGACAGAAACTTCCAAAGTCTCTCTGTCGGCTGGCTGAATCCTTCACCAACAAAATTTAAGCTTTAAATCATCCGAAAAATCCCATCTCGCCGCCAAATGTGAAGTCTTCACAGAGCACAGCACACACAGCTCCTAACATGGCAGGCAGCTCTCTCGGAAGCCTCCGGAATCTGCCTGGTTCTGTTTATTATTAACTCTGCAGTTGCAGTACACAAAACGTCCACAGCCACAGTGTGGAGCTACAACATTACAAGCTTACAGACATTACAGGTTCCAGTATGGAAATCACTCCAGGTGCAAGGCATGGGTTTGTCTACCGGTGTTACTGAAGTCTCAGACACTGAATCCCTTGTATTCTAGTCTTTATATTCTGTACACCTGTTGTGTGACAATGTCGCTCTGTCATTACTGTTTTCACCACATGTTCTCTTCACTCAATGCAGTTAAATATGAAACATAACATAACATAAGAAATAGGAGCAGGAGTAGGCCATCTGGCCCCTCGAGCCTGCTCCGCCATTCAATAAGATCATGGCTGATCTGATCCTGGCCTCAGCTCCACTTCCCTGCCTGCTCCCCATAACCCTTCACTCCCTTATCCTTCACTCCCCGTCCCAGTCTGTGTTTGTCTCTGTCTCTCCACCAACCCTCTTGACCCCTCCACTGCCTCCGTGTTGGCAAACTGCTTGTCCAACATCCAGTCTTGGATCAGCCGGAATTTTCTCCAACATTGGGAAAACCGACGGCATCGCCTTTGGCCCCCGTCACAAACTCCGCACCCCAGCCACCGATCCCATCCCCATCCTCGGCACCATTGAACCAGACTGCTCACAATCTTGCCGTCTTATTTGACCCAAGCTGAGCTTCAAACCCCCTATCCTCTCCAGTACAGGGACTGCATACTTGGTAGGACATGGTAGGACACTGAGAAGTGTAGAGGAACAAAGGGACCTTGGAGTGCATGTCCACAGATCCTTGAAGGTAGCAGGACAGGCAGATAAGGCGGTTAAGAAGGCAGCTGGGATACTTTCCTTTTATTAGCCGAATACAAGAGTAGGGAGGTTATGCTAGAACTGTATAAAACACGGACGTGCTTATTTGTACTGCCAAAATGGCCGCCATGCTCCACCCTTTGTCTGATTGGTCCCCTTGGAGGATAAGCCACACCCTGAAGTTTCACTGGAATGTGTTACTGGAACCGCCCATACCAAGGTCTCACTGACTTTGCAAATTGTAACTCGATCCACTTTGACTTCCTGAAGCAACAGAGGACAGAGCTCCCCAGAAGACAGCAAGGACCGGCCAAAGTGTCTTACCCCAGTCCAAGTGCATGCCTCCCCCAGCCAAAGTGCCTTACCCCAGCGCAAGTGCACCTTCTCCCCCCGCCCCCCACCACCACCATAGATGGGGCACGCATTGTGTACGGATTGTGTACATCAGTCATTGAAGGTTGGCATGCAGGTGCAGCAGGCGGTTAAGAAAGCAAATGGCATGTTGGCCTTCATAGCAAGGGGATTTGAGTACAGGGGCAGGGAGGTGTTGCTACAGTTGTACAGGGCATTGGTGAGGCCACACCTGGAGTATTGTGTACAGTTTTGGTCTCCTAACCTGAGGAAGGACATTCTTGCTATTGAGGGAGTGCAGCGAAGGTTCACCAGACTGATTCCCGGGATGGCGGGACTGACCTATCAAGAAAGACTGGATCAACTGGGCTTGTATTCACTGGAGTTCAGAAGAATGAGAGGGGACCTCATAGAAACATTTAAAATTCTGACGGGGTTAGACAGGTTAGATGCAGGAAGAATGTTCCCAGTGTTGGGGAAGTCCAGAACCAGAGGTCACAGTCTAAGGATAAGGGGTAAGCCATTTAGGACCGAGATGCGGAGGAACTTCTTCACCCAGAGAGTGGTGAGCCTGTGGAATTCTCTACCACAGAAAGTTGTTGAGGCCAATTCACTAAATATATTCAAAAAGGAGTTAGATGAGGTCCTTACTACTCGGGGGTTCAAGGGGTATGGCGAGAAAGCAGGAATGGGGTACTGAAGTCGAATGTTCAGCCATGAACTCATTGAATGGCGGTGCAGGCTAGAAGGGCCGAATGGCCTACTCCTGCACCTATTTTCTATGTTTCTATGTTTCTATTGTTAACCGGTTTATTGGGTATGAAGTTAATAGTGACAGTGTCGTGACTTCTGGATATAATCCACTCCAATGATGTTCCTTGTAGGGGGTTGGAAGAACCTGATCTGTCTTCCCTGAGTCCCGTGTCTCCACCAGCCTCTCTCTCTCTCTCTCTCTCTCTCTCTCTCTCTCTCTCTCTCTCTCTCTCTCTCTTTCTCTCTCTCTTTCTCTACCCCCCCCAGCCTCTCTCGCTCTCTCTCCCCACCCCCTCCCCCCCCCCGCCAGCTCTCGGCCCCAGGACCGCCGGCTGGGGGCGTAGAGAGTCGAAGCCTTAGATCCTGCTTCTCGGCATCACGTGGATGGAATGATTCGGGCCTGGGAGTGGGGGGGTGGGGGGGAACTTGTCACATGTCTGTCAAAAAAGTGCAGTACAAATAGTTACATCGATAAAACACTAGTTAGGCCACAGCTGGAGTATTGTGTGCAGGTCTGGTCACCACATTACAGGAAAGGCGAGATTGCACTGGGGAGGGTACAGAGGAGATTTACGAGGATGTTGCTGGACTGGTGAATTGTAGCTATGAGGAAAGATTTGATAGGATGAGGTTGTTTTCTTTGGAACAGAGGAGGCTGAGGGGAGATTTAATTGAGGTGTATAAAATTATGAGGAGCCTGGATAGAGTGGATAGGAAGGACCTATTTCCCTCAGCAGAGAGGTCAATAACCAGAGGGCATAGATTTAAAGTAATTGGTGGAAGGATTAGAGGGGAGTTGAGAATCTTTTTCACCCAGAGGGTGGTGGGGGTCTGGAACTCACGGCCTGAAAGGGTGGTAGAGGCAGAAACCCTTACCACATTTAAAAAGTACTTGGATGTGCACTTGAAGTGCCGTAACCTACAGGGCTACGAACCCAGAGCTGGAAAGTGGGATTAGACTGGATAGCTCTTTGTCAGCTGGCACGGACACAATGGGCCAAATGGCCCCCTTCCGTGCTGTAAATCTCTGATTCTCCAGCAAGTAAATGCTATGCCTATGTCACAATTTGGAGAATGGCGGGTGCAAATCCACACCCAGGTGGTCTAATGTTAATTGTTACCATGGTCCTCTGTGACAAGTATGGGCAGATTAAAACGAATTGGTATAGCACAGCTTTAATTTGTAAATGCCTGCGCATGTAAAGAAAAAACGACACTGATACGGTATCGTGATATGGTACAATTAACGTGCCCTTTTGTGCATCCCCGATTCATCACTCCACCATTGGTGGCCGTGCCTTCAGCTGCCTGGGCCCCAAGCTCTGGAATTCCCTCACTAAACCTCTTCTTTTTACCTCGCATCCTTTAAGACGCTTCTTAAAATCTACTGTAATGTATGCACACTGTGAGCATGCTCACAGGTTTGTAGAGCTGTTGACAACAAAAGAGTTGTAGAGCTGTTGAGTTGGGAGTGGCTTAGCCAGTCACGTGATGTTCACAAGACTCAATAAAACCCCAGCCAGTTGGGTTCGGGGGATCCACAATGAGGCAGGTGGTTGTGAGCCTGGTGGATGAACCGGGTAATGTGTAGTGTGATTGTTAAACCTTTTGCTAATAAACCAACTAGTTCTTAATAGCGATGTGTTGCTATGAATTCTTAAGCAAAGAACCCATGAAGCAAATACATCACACCATCTCTTTGACCAAGCTTTTGGTCATCTGCCCTAATATCTCCTTATGTGGCTCGGTGTCAAATTTTGTTTGAAAGCACTCCTGTGAAGCACCTTGGGACATTTCACTGTGTTAAAGGCGCTCTACAGATGCAAGTTGTTGTAATTGTTGTGAGGCAAGCATTTGTGAGATCAGTGGGTAGTGGAACCTGAAAATCCACCTGTTCATAGCGGGGAGAAAATTCACAGCCTTACTCCTTTCAAGGCATTGTCTACTTTAAACCCAAGCGGAAACAAGCCATGAAGGTTGTTGCCACAAATAACGGTGAATGGTTCTGAGGGTCTAAACAAAAAAAAATGGTTGTAATACGTTTTCTCCGTTCTACAATTAGCTACTTCCTACAGTAGGCTAATTAATTAATTTGCGTTAAATTACTTAACCTGAGTTCAAAATGTTTTATTGCAGCTTAAGTAATAAACGGCTATGCACTACATAATAACAGAAAATTCTGTTTTGTATGTTTCCCCATTGCAAAAAATATAGAAAGCAAATAAGAAAATTAAACTCCACCCTTGATAGTTTGTTGCAGATGCTTCCACTTCGAGATGATCCACTTCATTTGATCCGACCGGCTGGGTTTCCAACCAAGTAAAAATAGAATCTACATGAGCTGCAACTTTATACTTTTTGGTGTGTGCGGAGTTGCACTTGAAAAGCTGCAGAATTATGTTGCTGGTACACCCAATGCTATCATGAAGCATCCCAGATTAGCTGTGGTGGATAGTGACTCCCTCAACTGAGAGCCTCCCTTGTTGCATCCATGTAACACCTAAAGATCCCGTACGTTTGAGCCTCGTGACCTTTCACACAGTCAGTAGCAGTAACCTTGACCTGGGTACCTTGGGGGGGGGGGGGGGGGCATCATGTTTTGCCCTGCTTGAATCATGCCTGCTGTTGGCAACTCAATATGTAAACCGTCGTGTAAAAGACTTAAAACGTATAAGCGGATTTATAAACCCGAGAGAAATGGCAGGTGGGAATTAGCAGGCATTTGGTAAAACATTTGGTTTCTAGTGAAATACTGCTAATGTCCTTAAATGGTTAGGGTGCTTGGTGCAAAGCAAAACTGGTTTACTGAATAAGTTCTAATTATATGAACCACCTGCCCCTCAGCTGTGCCCTTTAGTATGTTCCCCTGGTCTTGTGTTCGACATTCTCTCCCGGGAAACTAACGTATCCTGTTCTCAGTACTGCTGTCTTTGTCGTCCTCATAATCTTCCTCCTTGCTCTCATTCAGTGGCCATCAAGTCTCTATCCAGGCTACTGATGTACCTCTGTGATAAACATTCCTCCTCACTCCCTGCTCTCGCAGCAAGAGTCGGGGACTGCTGCCGGAGGGCGCTGGTATTTTGGCCTTGCAACGTGAAACTCGCCAAGTCCCTCTAATGAGGATAGACTCCTACACATAGTGGCTGAGGCACTAAGTGAGTGACAAAGAGGGAGGGACCCTTACTCCTCCAGTCCTCGGTGACTGAATAAGTCAAATTCCATTTTTATTAAATGGTATTCAGGGATTTGTACTGGCATTTGGGGGATTCAGTTCATTGACTCTGTCCATTTGTCCATAAAGACTACAAATCAGAGGCCTTAGTGATCATTATTATCCAAAAGCAAAATACTGCGGATGCTGGAATCTGGAATAAAAACGGAAAATGCTGGAAATCCCAGCGGGTCAGTGGAGAGGAAGCAGAGTTAACGCTTCGGGTTGCTGATCTTCGATAGGCCTGCGTAGAGGCATATGTATCCCAGGGATGCAGACGGTTCACAAACGCCCCGGGGATCACATGGGCTTGCCCAACCAATCAAACAAGGGAATCCCCATTCATGCTACGGGGATTCTGTATGTATGGAACTCCCATACGCATGAATGGGGATCACATTTTAAAACATACCTCTCTACACATCAACTAAAATAAAAGATGACATTTAAAATTAATTAAAATGCCATTTAATTAAATATTTAAAACAAAAATGTAAATTTTGGAAAAATAAATTTACATGTTTTAACGGGGCTAAAAATAAACAACTTATTGAACAGAGTTTTTAATGTATGAATGATTTAATTCTGTTTTTTTAAAACTCTTATGCTGGTAAAAGCATGCCTTACGAGGCGTAAAAATGTCACGAGCATTCACTGGGCAGAAGTTGGCTCCGCCAGTGAATGGCCTTTTCCCGGGGATGTGAATGATCTGACGAGAATTCTTGACCGATCGCAAGTTCCGGGTTTTAGCCCATGAGCAGCGCACGTTGTACACACCCGTAGGGGCTGCAAATTACGGTCCATTAACTGAAATGCTGCTATATGCAAAGATGCAATTTGACTTTCCACTGAGAAAAATAAATAATAGATTGTTTTGGAATCAAAGATTAAAGCAATGTCAGGTAGGCAATGTCAGATCATTTGTTTTAGTGATGCTAGATAAGTATTGGCCAGGACAGGTGTGCAACCAGCACTCTCTCATGTTTGAAATGGTCTTTACACCTCTCTGCTTTTTATCCTCTATATCTCTCTCTCGCATACACATCCTCGCTGTTATATTTTTAAAACTCTGCTAGTTTCGTCTGAATATAGCATCTGAGATTTGTCATGTAACTTCAAATCATTGTATACAGTACTTGCACAGTGCAACTTTGCACAAAAATATCAAGAACGAGGTTAGGTTTTTGAGAGAAGCTGAAATCTCCAAGTTAAAAACAATGTGGAAAGTACTAAAAAAAGATAATTTTATTGCTATGTTTAATCCTGTTGCGAAATCTATTTCAAGTGTTGTTTGGACTCTGGGTTGGTTGGATGGGGAGAAAATGGCAGGAAACAGCTTTTCAAAAAGTGTTTGGAGCAATTTTATCAGCTCACCTTTCCCTTGCTGAGAAATGTGCATGTTACCAAATTCCAAGGACTGAATCTGATTCAAAGTTAAAAAATTTATTTAACCAGCCAATTCACTGGAAGAGGTTTGTTTTGAACTCAGCTAAGTTAGTTGGAAGAATTTGAGTATCAAGTCAATTTACACTGCAAGAATTTGAATATAAGAAACTTGCAAGTAAAAAAGAGAAAGATTGCATTTCTATAGCGCCTTTCACGATCCGAACATGCTTTACAGCAAATTAAATACTTTTTGAAATGTAGTCATTGATGTAATAGTGGGAAAGACGGCAGCCAATTTCTGCACCGCAGGTCCTACATACAACAATGAGAAAAATAAATACCTATAATAGATTGTTTTGGAATGACCAGATAACCTGTTTTTTTGAGATGTTGATTGAGGGATAAATATTGGCCAGGACACCGGGGATAACTCCTCTGCTCCTCTTCAAATAGTGCCATGGGATCTTTTACATCCACCTCAGCAGGCTGACGGGGCCTCGGTTTAATGTCTCATCCTAAAGACGGCACCTCCAACAGTGCTGCACTCCTTCAATACTGCACTGAAGTGTCGGCTATGGATTATGTGCTCAAATCTCTGAAGTCAGGATTGAACCCACGACCTTCTGACTCCGAAATGAATTGTTTGCTGGTGTTTCGAGGAAGTATGACAAAACTAGGCACAAGCCATACTTGGGTTTAGAATAGATTATAGATTATAGGGTTCAATCCTGACTTCAGAGATTTGAGCACATAATCCATAGGCGACACTTCAGTGCAGTATTGAAGGAGTGCAGCACTGTTGGAGGTGCCGTCTTTAGGATGAGACATTAAACCGAGGCCCCGTCAGCCTGCTGAGGTGGATGTAAAAGATCCCATGGCACTATTTGAAGAGGAGCAGAGGAGTTATCCCCGGTGTCCTGGCCAATATTTATCCCTCAATCAACATCTCAAAAAAACAGGTTATCTGGTCATTCCAAAACAATCTATTATAGGTATTTATTTTTCTCATTGTTGTATGTAGGACATTGAATGGCTGAGCAGGCTCGAGGTACCAACTGGCCTACTCCTGCTCTAATTCTTAGCTTATATGTAGATGATCAACATCATGTGCAGTATGAAAAGCTTTGCATCGCGCCAAGTACTCATTTCTACTGCAGGAGTTGCAACTTGACACTATAGAAGTGCACAGCACAGAAGGAGGCCCATCGTGTCTGTGCTGAAGCAATCCAAATAATTCTGTTACTCTACTTTCCATAGCCCTGTATCTCCCTCTGTTTTGGCAGAGATTTGACTTTGGAAGCAGGCTCTGAGATGGAGTACTTGCTCATTGTGGAAACAAGAAGGGAGACATGACGTGCTGTCTTGTTCCATGGAATCTTCTCGCATACAGAGCAGCACTGTAACCGAAACCTTTCTTAAACCCTGCTTGCCCACTCGTATTATGTCTTGATTGAGGGTATGGTGGTGTTGGTAAGTTATGAGGTATATGAGAGAGCAGATTTACTAAATTGAGTAAAAGACACATTCCCGGTCCTACCATATGCACTCAATATTTCTTTTGTTTATCTTACTGAATATTTTTGTTCTTCCAGAGATATATTCTGCCTCTTCTCGTGGCCAGCAAGGAAGACAAGAAGCATCTGCAGAGGATTGAGTCGGGTGTTACTGAGCTAAGTGGGACCATAACGCAGACAGGTGAAGATCAATGCTTTCATACATTTACCATTAAATTTCCTCAGCTTTTAATTCCGTGAGAGATGTTCAGTTATCTGGTATGCAAGTCTCCCTAAGTTAAAAGATGAATCTTCTGTAATTTCTCTTTCCCATGAAATTGCTTCTTTACTATCTGTATGGTTTCAATTATGTTTCGGTGAAAAGCATTTGACCCTAGTATCTTAACGAGATAAGGTAACCTGAATTGTGTCTCTGTCTTTCTGTACATGCTGATAACTGGCGTTATTCTTGAAATAACCAAATCATGTTGCATATCTAAGGTTTAATCTGTGATTCTTATCTCCAAGAACACTAACTTTTTCTCAAGAAACTATTTTTTAGGTGAAAGAACTTTAGTTTTCTCAATAAATAGTTTTCTCGAAACTATTTTTTAGGCGGAATAATTTTAGTTCTGAGAGCTGTATGGAATCGCATGTGTCTTGTGCAACTGGAATTGCCCTTCCAGGACAGACACACCAACGTCCGTGTCCGCCCAGACCAACATCCTCAGCACCGAAACGCTGACCACACTCGACCAGCTCTGTTGGGTGGGCCACATTGTCCACATGCCTGACACGAGACTCCATAAGCAAGTGCTCTACTCGGAGCTCCTACAAGGCAAGCGAGCCCCAGGTGGACAGAGGGAACGCTTCAAGGATGCCCTCAAAGCCTCCTTGATAAATTGTAACATCCCCACCGACGCCTGGGAATTCCTGGCCAAAGACCGCCCTAAGTGGAGGAAGTGCATCCGGGAGGGCGCTGAGCACCTCAAGTCTTGTCGCCGAGAGCATGCAGAAATCAAGCGCAGGCAGTGGAAGGAGCGTGCGGAAAACCAGACTCCCCGCCCACCCTTTCCTCCAACCACTGTCTGTCCCACCTGTGACAGAGACTGTAATTCCCGTATTGGACTGTGCAGACACCCGAGAACTCACTTTTAGAGTGGAAGCAAGTCTTCCTCGATTTCGAGGGTCTGCCTTTGATGATGATGGTATCAAAGTATGAAGAACAAGTGTGTTCAGAAAATCAAATGTGTCAATTCATTCGGTTTGAACATGATTAGCATCTGGAACAGTGTGGATTGGGAAATTGCTCTTGCTTTCCAGGTAGGCTTGGTAAACTGAAAAACAAAGCGATTCCCCAACCTGCAGTGAACAATGGTTTGTTTATCCTTCCCTGTTTTGGTTCAACATTGAATTTCTTGAGTTTTTCCAGCTACATTTTACTTTTTTTTTTATGCAGCTCCTCCCTTTGCTGAGGGCTAGTCTTGGTGTATTTTAAATCTTCTTATTTTGAAATGTGGGTAGATCAAAAATTTGAAAATTGCTGAGGTGTGTGGTATGAGTGTTTTATTTATCTTGTGATCTTGAGTGCACTTTTACTGCCCAATATCCAGTTAAACAACAGTGTCACCCAGGGGATTCCCGGTAACAGCAATGTGTACTGGATACTGTGCTGCCATATGTTTTTAACATGCCTTTACAAAGGTAAGCTGTAAAGCATTCGCATGAGACGAGGCTGATTGTAAAATGACTGTCAGAAGTATAGGAGCAACAGTTTTCAAGTGAGATATATCTATTCCCTGGCGCTGCTTGTGCCGTGAAGAGTAACAAAAATAAGCAACTTTATCACTCGGCAGAACTCACTTTCAAGCTACTTGTGTCTGTTTTAATCACCTTTTTGAGTACCAAGTTTGGTCAGGATCTGTGCATTGCACCCTCCAAATTATCTTACTAGAACTAATGGTGTCTCTCTTTAGAAATGTGATTCAAATGTTCATATTTGAGCCTAAATCTTTCACCACTGTCTTAATATTGAAACAATAGGATTTGTAGCATCGAATAATAGCGATTGTAAGAGTTACTTTGAATTTAAGCAATACTGAATTTAATTTCCAGATGTTTTCATTTCTTTAAAAAAAAGACCAAGAGATCAATGACACGTTGCATAATTTCCAAGAGTTCCTGTCATCTATTCAAGGTCACAGGCACTCCTAATGATGGCCACAGTGTACCAAGTATGATCAGACAAAGAGTTTGTCGTGAGTTTGGACTTTTCTCAGCTTAACCAATAAAGGAATAAGGGGTTATGGGGAACGGGCGGGGAAGTGGACCTGAGTCCATGATCGGATCAGCCAGCCATGATCTTATTAAATGTCGGAGCAGGTTCGAGGGGCCGTATGGCCGACTCCTGCTCCTATTTCTGATGATCTATGTTCTTATCATTCAGTCAGTATTTTAGTGCAGCCTGACTGAGTTTCAGAAGCTGTTGGGTTTTCCAGGTTACTGCCAAGGATGGCAATGTGGACATGAAATCCAATTGACTCAGGAGTTTGCGTTGACACTTCTAGGCATTCTAAGATAAACTGCGAGTCTAAAGGCAACTGTAAACCCAAGGGGCTGGCTGACAAATAAAGGTTCTCCTCTTAAATGCAGAGTTTTTTTGAGGTTCCATTTCCTTAATATTATGATTGATCTCTCGCTTTCAAACGGTTTTTGGAGCTCACAGATGACCAGTTCTGTTTCATTCTAGCAACTAACAATATTTTGTTGTGCAAGTTTCCTCGTGCTGACTTGAGCCACAGAATCCAGTGCCACAATATGAAAAGCACTTCATTGACGTTGATTATTTTTGAAGGATATGGAAATTAGGTTAACTGCAACTGGTGAAGGCAGGTTTGAAAATGTACCTGAGAATTCCGGATAGCTGGGTTTTGAAGAATGAAAATGGCACAAAATAAAACTACATCCTTGTGGTGTCCGTGTGATGCCACAGCATGCCAATGAATGGTAAAAGGTTGTTAGTATGCTCTTATTACCCACCACTAATTCTGGGCAATTGTGCGAAAACGATTTGAGGATAGAAACCGATCTATATAATGCACTCTATGTTTGAGATGGGAATGGGAACTTTGAGACAATCGTTTGAACTTCAGCTCTAACTTACAGGGCCACTTTTATTTTTTTTAAAGTTTATTGAAAAAAATATATAAAAGTTATAAAAAGAAGTCATGTTCGTTTCAAAAAGATTTGCTTGTCTATTTTTGCAGCAATGAACAAGTGGGCAGCAGATGGACATTTCTCATAATGATTTTGCAAATTTTTTAGACCCCGTTGTGTTCAAGTACACACAAAAATCTGATGTTTAAAGCCACACGCGTCTCCTCCGTTCCTCAGGATTTCATCCCTGACTGCCTAATTACGTCTCGTTTTGGTGGTCACATTTGAACAGATCGATGGCTTTGTTTTTGAACACCAGTTCTTGATATCGATGTTATTGTCACCCGGCTGGTATAGGACGAGTTGCACCTAACAGCTTGGAAAATATACACATGCCATTCATCTAATAATTTATTAATTCCGTTAGCTTGATTTTCACTTTTTCCGATTTTCCCTGGGGATTCACCACACAAGTCATTCCTCATAAGGCTTGGTGGTGGTAATTGTCTTGCCTGCAAATTACTTCACCTAATAGGTTTACTGGTACGGAAGTGCCAGTTATTGGGAGTGAATTGTGCCATTTGTCCTTGTATTCAAGTTTTATTATATTAACTTGGAGATCTATAATTTGGCTAATTAGAGATCACACTTTAAATGTTTTACGGTGTTCCAGGATTTATTCAGCAGTTCCCATACTGTCCTCGTTAATGTCTCATACGAGAGATAGATGTTAACCTCCCAGTTTTTCAGCTGTGAGGGCTGCTTATCAATTCTTCAATTCCATTTCTTTTCTCTAGACAGATGATCAGATTACAATGATTCCCACTCACATTTCTCAAATCTACATGGGTTTTCTTCATCTACTCAAAGTATAAATTGAATTGTGCACCAACAATCCAATGATCTGAATCTAGTCCGACAGTATTGTATTCGGCATTTTCTAACTGAACGCTGCTGACGAGGTGATCTAATTCAGTCCCGGTTCCATTAGAGTACTATTAGCTTCACATCCTGCCGGGGGAGTGCGGAGATTTGGCTTGAAATGGGTGTGAATTACCAATCTTTATAAGAGTTGTCATGCTCATTGGTAATGGCATTCTGGGAAAGACGGGAGCTAATTTTAAAAGAGTGATAGGTTAAAAAAAAATAGGATTTTAAAAAGTTGCGGTTAATTAAGAACATTATCACATGAAATCTTATATTTTTCCACTTCTCTCACAGCTCTATTATGTTCATTCAACTCATGCATAGTCCTTTCAGCTACAAGGCTTGGTGTATTCAGTTACTAATCAGCGCTGCTACCCAATGAAAGGGCATGCACTTGTTAACAGCCGAGTCAGGTTGGACTGTCACTACCTTCCAAGGCACAATTTACCTTGAAGCTCACCTAAGCATCAAACAACCTAATCAAAGTTGTACCGGATACTACTAAGACGGTTATCCTCTTAAGAACATAAGAAATAGGAGCAGGAGTAGACCATATGGCCCCTCAAGCCTGCTCCGCCATTTAATACAATCATGGATGATCCGATCATGGACTCGGGTCCACTTCCCTGCCCACTCCCCATAACCCCTTATTTCCTTATTGGTTGAGAAACTGTCTATCTCTATCTTAAATATGTTCAATGTCCCAGCTTCCACAGCTCTCTGAGGCAACGAATTCCACAGATTTACAACCCTCAGAGAAGAAATCCCTCCTCATCTCAGTTTTAAATGGGCAGCCTCTTATTCTAAGATTATGCCCCCTAGTTCTAGTCTCCCCTATTCTTTCCTCTTGGTCTTCCTTATCCTCCATGCATCTTCAATATGTTCAAGTGAAAACTCTCTCTACTGTCTTCCGCTCTCATCTTTGTCACCGTGAAATACCCGTCATGACCAGAACTGGTAAGAAATGGCAACTTTGAAATGTTGGCTGTAAAAGAAAGACTTGGATTTATATAGCGCCTTTCATGACCACTGGACATCTCAAAGCTCCTTACAGCCAATGAAGTACTTTTGGAGTGTAATTACTGTTGTGATGGAGGAAACGCGGCAGCTAACTTGTGCACAGCAAGCTCCCAGAAACAGCAATGACCAGATAATCTGTTTTTTTTTGTTTTATGTTGATTGAGGGATAAATATTGGCCAGGACACCGGGGATAATTCCGCTGCTCTTCTTCGAAATAGTGCCATGGGATCTTTTACGTCCACTTGAGAGAACAGATGGGGCCTCGGTTTAACATCTGTTCCGAAAGACGGCACCTCCGACAGTGCAGCGCTCCCTCAGCACTGCACTGGGAGTGTCAGCCTAGATTTTTTTTTTGTGTGCTCAAGTTCCTGATCCTGTACGTGTATGCTTGTCGTTTTATTTTCGTACTAGTCAAATGCAAGTGTCTGTAGTTCCCTTCAAATAGACACTGCAGTCAAAATCTCTGCAAATCTGCACTAGCATTCAGTAGAATACGTGACAGACTACTTGATGAAACTGATTCATCTTGATCGTTTTCCGCAACAAGACAGCATACTACTCGGAGTGAAACATAATTATTGTTACTATTGTCACTTCAATCTTACTCTGCCAGGCAAACTAAAAGTGACAAGAGAGAAATAGTTTGTTCTCGGGATATTGTTGCAGCTTTCTAAAGTAACATCGAACTGGAAAAAATAATTTTGTTTGAGTTACCTCAGACTAGTAGTTGATAAAAGAAAGACTCGCATTTCTATAACGCCTTTCACGACCACCGGATGCCCCAAAGGGCTTTACAGCCACTGAAGTACTTTTTAAAGTGTAGTCACTGTTGTAATGTGGGGAACTTGGCAGCCAATTTGCGCACAGCAAGCTCCCACAAGCAGCAATGTGATAATGACCAGATAATCTGTTTTAGTGATGTTGGTTGAGGGATAAATATTGGCCAGGACACCGGGGATAACTCTTCTGCGAAATAGTGCCGTGGAATCTTTTACGTTCATCTGAGAGAGCAGACAACCTTCTACAAACGCTGTTACTTCAATATAAAGAATACTGATGTAGGGGTCAAGTCGTACGAGTGAATGGTAGAGTTAGACTTCAGTAAGGAACACTCTGCTTATTTGCTGCAATGCTCCATTCCAGCATCACTGTGTTTTATGAAGAATTGTAACAATTTTTTTTTCTTGTATTAAGCAACTCCTCGATTTTAAAATTCTCATCCATGTTTTCCAATCCCTCCATGGCCTCGCCCCTCCCCATCTCTGTAATCTCCTTCAGCCCCACAACCGCCCCCCCCCCCCCCCCCCCCGAGATATCTGCGCTCCTCTAATTCTGCCCTCCTGAGCATCCCTGATAATAATCGCTCCACCATTGGTGGCCATGCCTTCTGTTGCTTGGGCCCCAAGCTCTGGAACTCCCTCCCTAAACCTCTCCACCTCTCTACCTCTCTTTCCCCCCTTCAAGACGCTCCTTAAAACCTACCTCTTTGAGCAAACTTTTGGGCACCTGCGCTAATTTCTCCTTATGCAGCTCAGTGTCAAATTCTTTATCTCATAATATTCCTGTGAAGCGCCTTGGGATATTTCACCACGTTAAAGGCGCTATATAAATACAAGTTGTTGTTATTCATTAAAAGCCAAGTGCTGACCATTTATCAATTTCAAAACTCTCCAATTAGGCTACCAAGCTGTAATGTTTAATGACTGTCAAAATATCAGGTTCTATTAATACTGGTTATCAAGTGCTTAGATCTAATATATTTTTGCAGTTATGATAGTCTAGAATATTGAGCCGAAAATTCCGGCCTCTCTGGATGTGGACGGACCCAGTGAGGCCTCGCAAAAATCGGTTTTCGGGGCACGATGCGCATGCGCCGAAAACCGGCTTTTCCGATTGGTCAAGATTTCTCTAGACAGATCCTCCGCATCCCCGGGAGAAGGACATCCGCAGGAGAGATCGGGCTATTTGCCCAACTCCTGCCCAGTGAATGTCCTTCAAACTCTTACGCCTGGTAAAAGCAGGTGTATTAGCTTACTTTTACCAGCGTAACACTTTTAAAACATATAAAAATTAAATTTGAACACACATTTTTATATTAAAAACCCTGTCCATTACGGTAAATTTATTTTAAATCCTATTAAAACACATTTTAAAAAAATTCCCCAAAATATATATTTTTCTAAAACATTTAATTTCAATTAATTTTAAATATGTGAGGTGTTTTATTTGTTTATTATGCTGTGTTTGGGTGTTTTAGGGGGTTATTCTCATTGATAGTAATTGGAACTTGTACAGAGTTCCCGTTTTTATCAATGAGAATACTGCACAGTGATTGGTGGTCCAGGCCCACATGACTCCAGCATGTCCGTACGTACCTGAAAGACATGTCCCCGTGCGCTGCGCAGCGAATCTCGGCCTCCAACCGGGATCCTACGTTCCTCCGGGACCACTTTCGTAGACTTTTTTCGGGGCGGAGGCGTTCGTACGCAGGAACTCTCTGATCGCAATTTCCCCCCATTTTGTTCATTACATATTGGTGGTTTTTTTTGTAGCGATATAAAATAGGATGTTGCCCTTTGTAGGAACAGTTGTTTTCATCAGATAAATATAGTTGTTTTGTGTATTGCTAATTAAACAATAGGACTAGCATGTAGAAGGGTCAATGGAAATGCAGCAGTGGGGTGGCACCTTTTAATGAGCTGCCAGGGCTGAGTCTTGTAAATCCCCTGCCTCCACCCACCACATACTCCCCTCTGTTATGACAAATCTTGACTGAGGTTTCTAAATTAATAAATGTGGGGTTTTCAACTCGCTGAATATGTGCATCGACCATGGCCTTATTTAGAAGCACCGCAAAACTCATTGGGGATTTTTGAGATGTTTATATGGTGAAGGTTGGTGGTGAAGGGGAATGACATAATTCCCCATTGCATTCGGTTGCAGTACAAAGCAGGGTCAGGTATGTACGACATAATCATGTTATACGTCTCAAACCTTTGACGGGTAATTGAATTTTTTTTTAAGTGATTCGTACAACGGCTACATAATTAGGACACGCGATGCATTTTAGATGAATGTTTTAAAATTAAGGATGCTGATTGAGACAATCTTTTACATTCTGGTTTAAGTTTTGTTTTAGATTTGTGCATTTCTGTACATCAGTTCCTCTAAAATGACAGAATTGTGTTATAAATTTTAGAATATGTAGTTTGACAAAATATCATTCCAAACCCTGAATATTATGAAATGAATTAAAAAGTACCTGCAAAATCATTCTAGACTTCTAAAGCACTATGGGGTCCTGCTCTCCTCGGCCAAAACTACTCACTATTCCAGGACCATCCTGGAATGCAAAGATAGCGCCCGGCTTCTCTTCACCACTACAAACCGTCTTCTGAAACCCCTCTCCCTTGCCTCCTCCACCCTCACTTCCAACAAGTGCAAGGCACTCATGGACGTCTTCGTGACGAAGAGCGAGATCATCTGCCTCTGCTACTTCCCTACCTTTCCCTAGCCCACCGGACCAAACTTCCTCTAAATGTTCCCCCCCAGCTCCGCCTGCCATAGCTTTCTCGTCTTCTCAGTCCTAAATGGCCATTCCTTTATTCTGAGACTGTGACCCCTGGTTCTAGACCCTTAACCGGGGGAAACATCCTCCCTGCATCTACCCTGTCAAGCCTTGTAAGAATTTTGTATGTTTCAATGAGATTACCTCTCATTCTTCAAAACTAGAGAATACAGGCCTAGTCTGCTCAATTTACTTTACAGGGTTGTCTTCAGCACGCCTGCCATCGGTGCCAAACCTGCAAAATAAATGATGTATCAGGAGAGTATCTTGTACAATATCATGGGGCACTTTTATTTTACATATGTCCAGGCCTCTTCAAGCTGAGCCTGCCACGTTAAAGATGTACTCCGCCCTCCAGATCTTGTTTCGTGAAGAATAATACCACTTGGTTTAAAAATATATAGTTGTGAACACCAGTAGTTATGAGCAAAGTCTTGACTTTACTGGGACTATTTCACTGGAGCAAAGAAGACCCAAGAGGAGATTTAATAGAAGTTTTAAAAATGTATGAAGGGTTTTGAAGGGGTATTTAGGGAAAGTCCATTTCCTCTGACTGGGGGAGTCACTGACAACAGATCATGAATATGAACTTGTCATTGAGGGTAGGAGAGCGGTTAGAAGAAATGCCTTTTATGCAGAGGGTTGGTAAAGCCTGGAATGCATTGGGGATGGGATTGTCCAAATTGGCTTCTTTATGCAATTACAAATGTAGATTTAAAAAGTGTAACACACCTGGAATGAACAAAAGTCACCTTTTTGCTGAGTTTCTTGCATTCTGGATAGATAAATGTGAAGCTGTCACCAGTGTAGACACTGTATGCAGTGGTGACAAAGCACCTTAGCTGACTAGCTCCTGTTGGAGCAGCGAGGTCGGGGCGGAGGAGCGGCAAGAATTCGTAGAGGGACGTGATCGGGGCTCAGGGGAGGCGTGAGTTTGGGGCCCAGAAGAGCCGAGGGCCCAGGGGCAGCACGGGCCCAGCCCACACTGCAATATGTGTGCACACTAGGTCCGTGCAGCAGAGCTGGTCTCCAGTCGTCCTGGTTAACCCTTGCCACTGGACCAAGACCTAGCTCTGTCAAGCCCGTGTGGTGGCTGGTGTGCAACGGCCACCACACGTTAAAAAAATCCACGCACAGGCATCTTCCACCCTTCAACATGTAGTTCGGGATCTGGAATATTAGGTCCTTCATTGAACCACCTGTGAACTCATCACTTTTCAGTGTGGAAGCAAGTCATCCTCGATACGAGGAACTGCCTGTGATGATGATAATGTCTTGTTCCTGTCCCATCCTCATGTTTAATGGTTTCAAGTGCTCCTCCTTTCCAATTGTTTACCTCTTGAAAGAAAGACATGCATTTATATTGTGCTTTTCACGACCACTGGATGTCTCAAACTATTTTACCACCAATTAAATACTTTTTGAAGTGTAGTCACTGTTGTAATGTAGGAAATGTGTCAGCTAATTTGCACAGCAAGCTCCCACAAACAGCAATGTAATAATGACCAGATAATCTGTTTTAGCGATGTTGATTGAGGGAAAACTATTGGCCAGGAGAACAGGATTAACTCCCCAGCTCCTCGAAATAGTGCCAAGATTTTGGTGCTCAAATCTCTGGAATGGGACTTGAACCCACAACCTTCTGACTCAGAGGCGAGGGTGTTACCCACTGAGCCACGGCTGACATTGTGGCCATGTTCAAATCGTGCAAGTGTTGACGTGTGTGGATACAGATCCAGTTTCTATTTTCTCCTTTATTACTTCTGCGTATTATCCAGTGAATTATTTAATGTGATCAGAGAAGAGGCTAATTTTAGGTAAGTAGATTAATATGACGTAATAGAAGGCAGATGGGAATCGTGTTTTTGTGCTGCTGTGACTATGTGGTTTTATTTTTGTATGATTTAGTATTTTTTTCCCCTTCCTGTTTATGAAGCTGCCCCTCAGAATGGTAGGGGTGAGTTCACACTGTGTTGCCAGCTTTCATTGCTTCAAGCCTTATTCAGGAACTCGGTATAAATGGGGCTGTTCAGGACTGGGGCTTCTAGGCTGATATTTAAAATAATTTACTCCTGATAACAAAAGGTGCAAATGAGGATAATTAAGGCGTGGAAGTGTCACTGGCCTTTCCTTTTTACTTAATTACAATTTAGGTTAGTCTGTTTTGGTATTTTGCAGGTTTAAAAATATCCTCTTTCATTCTCTGTATGGAATACGACAACAAGAGATTGAGTAGATTAGGCCTATATTCTCTAGAGTTCAGAAGAATGAGAGGTAATCTCATTGAAACATACAAAATTCTTTACAGGGCTTGACAGGGTAGATGCAGGGAGGATGTTTCCCCCGGGCTGGGGAGTCTAGAACCAGGGGTCACAGTCTCAGAATAAGGGGTCAGCCATTTAGGACTGAGATGAGGAGAAACTTCTTTACTCAGAGGATGGTGACTCTTTGGAATTCTCTACCCCAGAGGGCTGTGGAGGCTCAGTCGTTGAGCCTTTAGATTTTTGGATGTTAAGGAAATCCAAGGATTATGGGGAGAGTGCAGGAAATTGGAGTTGAGGTAGATCAGCCAGGATCTCATTGAATGGTGGAGCAGGCTCAAGGGGCCGAATGGCCTACTCCTCCTATTTCTTATGTTCTTTTGTAACAACTTGTATGTAATAAAATGTCCCAAGCAGTGTTCCCTGTAAGGTGCAGCCCAGGACAAGCTTTCTCAATGTAAATTTTCGCGTATGCGCAAAACTGTGACTGGGCTATGCACCCAAAAACAAAGAAGAGGGAGCCATGGTCCCAAGGCGCTTCACAGGAGCATTAATAAAAGAAAATCGTCTTCCATTCTCTGCATGGAAGCTGGCAACAGATGCTTGCTCAGACCTGGATATTTGTCAGCTAAGCATTGCGGTGTAG